>NW_024412407.1:35723833-36177132 GCF_014898765.1 Herpailurus yagouaroundi
TGTATGTTAGTATGGAATCATGATACGTATTTTACTCTATAAAATTATGGAATATTATAAGGTAATATTTCATTATTATCATTAAATAGTTGCAAAAATCCCAGAATTGGCATTAGGAGCACCTTCAAGCTGATTCCTGTGTCCTTTTCATGAGCGTCCTTCTCTTCTTTTTAAATTGTGGTAAAAAACAAAACAAAACAAAAACGCTTAATATAAAATCTGCCATTTTAACCATTTATAAGCAGAGAGTATAGTACTGTTAATTATTTATGCACGCTGTTGTACAACAAGATCTCTAGAACTTTTTCATTTTGCAGAACTGAAATTCTTCCAAACAGCTTCCTTTTCCCCCCTCCCCCTGCCCTGGCAACCACCATTTTAACTTGCCTTTCTCTAAGAGTTTGACTTCTTTTGATACCTGAAGTGGAATCATCTAGTGGAATAAGTGGAATAATACAGTATTGCCTTGTTGTTGCTGGCTTATTTCCCTTAGCATAATGTCCTCACAGTTCATCTGTTTTGTAGCATATAACAAGACTCCCTTATTTTTAAAGGCTGAATAATATTTTATGTATGCACCACATTTTCTTTACCCATTCATCCATCAGTGGATATTTAGGTTGGTTCAACCTTTTGGCTATTATGAATAACGCTGCAGTGAACATGGATTGCAAACATCTCTGAGATCCTGTTTTAGTTCTTTTAGATATATACCCAGAAGTGGGATTGCTGGATCATATAGTGATTCTATTTTTAATTTTTCAAGCAACCCCCATAATTTTAAAGCCTTTTTTGGAAGAACAGTATATTCAGCTTTATCTTATATTTCTCTTGCCTCAGCCCTGGAATCAACTGTTACTCCAAAGAATCATGGTTCTTTTTAATGAAGGGTAGTATTTAAAAACCAGTATCTGGGGGGCGCCCGGCTGGTTCAGTTGGAAGAGCATGCAACTCTTGATCTTGGGGTCATGAGTTCGAGCTCCATGTTGGGTGTAAAGATTACTTAAAAAAAGAAACTTTAAAAAATTAAAATAAAATGAAAAAATATCTGGACATAAGGCATGCTCATTGATACTGGAGTAATTTGCCTTTCAATAATAAGGTATTGATTATTATTTCTACTCAGACTCCAAATAGAATTTATTTTACTTGTGCTTGAAAAGAATGAGAGGAAAGAGAACAGTTTTCCCTTGTTAACATGCTAATGTTTTCTGCATTAGGGTTTTTGGAAGGCCCTAGGACAGTGGGACTCTTAAAAGTGTCTCATGAAGCAATTGATAGAATTGACCAAGGTGGTATTGTGTTGATCATAATAATGCCTTCAACTGAAAATCTGTTTTCAATTTTCTAGTTTTCCTGAGTAATTTTGGCTTTAGAAAGCTTTGGCCACAGTAGCATTTCTTAGCTCTCTGTAAGAGCATACTAACTGCAAATGTTTAATATTCTAAACATGACTCCTTGAAAAAATAAAATTATGTAATGAAACTATGATATTTTCTCTTTTCACATTAAAAATCACTTGTATTGGGGCGTCTGGGTGGCTTAGTTGGTTGAGCATCCGACTTCGGCTCAGGTCATGATCTCACAGTTGGTGAGTTCGAGCCCCGCGTCGGTCTCTGTGCTGACAGCTCAGAGCCTGGAGCCTGCTTCAGATTCTGTGTCTCCCTCTCTCTTCCCTTTCCCCACTCGTTCTCTGTCTCTCAAAAATGAATGAACATTAAAAAAAATTTTTTTAAATCACTTGTATTTACCGAGACATAAATCTTAAACTAGGTTAAAAGGCTTTAATGCAACACTGTAATTGCCCTTACGCTCTCTTACACAGGTACATGACATCTCTTTACTTCCCCTGCTAGATTCAAAGCATTTCTCCCAGTGAGCATCTGCATGATTGAACTGTTACTTCCACAGATATGTATTCCATTTTTTTTTTTTAAATACCACTTCTGTGAAATTCTGTTTTATACCCTATTATCAGTGAACCTCCAATGAGGTATATTGTCTCTTTATATATAAATTTTAATTCACTACTTGTTTTAGACATTGGCTGGAACATTAGAAGAGGAATGGTTCATTGTGAACATAACTTAAATTTCTCTTTTAGGATGTCATAATGTTCCCACTCTAGCTCATTTTATGATGGGTACCTGGTTGTCCTGTTGTCATCTATCTCTTGAACGTGTCTAGTCAAGTGGAGCTGCATAGCAACAAGTTTGGTAATAGACTGGCTGCGTTCCCAATTTATGGGTAATCCGGTCTTGACATTTAATAAGCTGATGAAACTGCTCAAGAAAACAGATGTGATACCTATAGAACGTTTGCTATTACCTCCTTTCTGTGGAGCTATTCTGGTTAACCCACATCTGTTTCCTGTTGTAGTCTATATTCTCATTGCGGTTTGTAATATTTGGGAATGCCTCAGAATAGTTAAATCCCTACCACAATGTGGTTGAAGCAGTTGAAACCACTAGAGACTCTGGTTCAGATTTGGAGGTAGATTTTAGAAGTGACAGAAGCCCAATTTCAGTGTAACGAATTAAACCACTCTGAGGTAATACAGTGAAGCACACCGTCAAGAGTTGCCAGATTTAATTAGTGTTGGCTCCACCTTGAAAGCATAAGGGTAATCTTTTGGAATCACTTAAAATGGTTCATTTGTTCTGGGTTCAGAATGTACAAGCAAGCTTTAACCAGGATTTGTGTTGTTATTTTAAACATAAGAAGCTTAAAACCATATTTACAAACCTAGTAACCTGCCCCAAACTGTAACTTGTTGGGTATGAGAAGTATAATAGTGATTTTCTTTGAGATGAAGCAGTATGTTCTTGTTTCACTGTGTTGCTTCTGTCCAGTAGAGATTGTGTAGCTGGTAAAAGCACAGTATTTAAGGGAGATGTCATTTTCTTTTTTTTTTTTTTAACGTTTATTTATTATTGCAAGACAGAGAGATACAAAGCGTGAGAAGGGAAGGGGTAGAGAGAGGGGGGAAGATGCAGAATCCGAAGCAGGCTCCAGGCTCTGAGCCATCAGCACAGAGCCCGATGCGGGGCTTGAACTCATGAACTGTGAGATCATGACCTCAGCCGAAGTCCGTTGCCTAACCAACTGAGCCACCCAGGCGCCCCATGGGAGATGTCATTTTCTAATGGAAGTGTCATCTCTGCAAAAGTAATGCAAAGAAACAGATTTCAGAAAGTAATCATTGGACTCTGTATAAAGAGAAATATATGGTTCTTTAGATGTAAAGTCTCACAATCAGATTTTGTTTAAGCTGTTGATCCCTTAATCTCTTCAGGGGATTCTTATGATTGGTTTCCACATCATATCAACAACAAAAGTGATAACAGCATTTGTTAATGACAGCTATTATTATCATTATTATTCAAGTACCCTTGGACTTGCACCTTATCTTTCCTCCCTTCTTTATTTTTTAATTATGAAAAATATCAGACATAAAGCAGAGATTCTCATGAACCACCATCTTTAACCATTATTATTAGCACATGGTCAATCTAGAATACTCTTAGTGGGAGAGCCAAGGAGATGGCAGATATGGATTATCTTATTAAACTTAAATATTGGGATAACCTAAAAGAAATCAAAGAATCAGGCCTTTGTCCTTGCTCTTACAAGTCTCAGCTAGTTCTTTGAAATGTGGACTTGGAAATGTGATAAAAGCTGGGGAAAAAAAGTAGAATTCTATTAAATTTTTTCATCAGAAATCATTTTTTGAAATAATTTTAACCTATGTTAGGATTTAAGTATAGTATAGCTGAAGAGGAAGTAAAGACCAAATGGAAGACATTTCATTGTTGTGGCTTTACTGAGCCTACTGGCTTTACTGAGTCTTTACTAAAGACCAAATGGAAGACATTTCACTGTTGTGGCTTTACTGAGCCTTTACTGAGAGAGGCAGAATGTGAGTGGGGGAGGGGCAGAAAGAGAGAGAGAGGGAGACCCCGAATTCGAAGTAGGCTCCAGGCTTCGAGCTGTCAGCACAGAGCCTGACACTGTGCATGGTTGGAACCATGAAATCATGACCTGAGCCAAAGTCAGACGCTTAACCAACTGAGCCACCCAGGTGCCCCTCAGTAATAAATTTTTAAGTTTTGATTACATGTTGAAATGAAAATATTTTGGATATATTGGATTAGATAAAATACAGTATTAAAGTTAATTTTACCTGTTTCTTTTTACTTCTTAGAATCTGGCTACTAGAAAATTTAAAATTACAATGCATGATTCACCTGTGGGGCTTAAATATTTCTCTTGGGCAGTATTATTCTAGACCCAGTCCTCTTATAAAAACTACAAGAAACATAGGGAATTAAGGGAAACAATGTGCTTCTAAAATTTCATTTAAAAATCTTTAGCACATCTTAATTACATGGTTTAGGTGGAAATAGATGTGATGTATCTAGCTTTAATGTGCACTTTATTTACCTCTTTCCCCTCTACCCCTGGTAGGGGGGGGCGGGGAACTTCTGGTTTTTGCTTTTAAAGTGAAAGAAAAAGGATTAGCTAAAAGGGACTAATGCTCTAGTGGGTAAAGCTACAAAATCCTTAGTTGTGGCTTTTAAGAAAACTGTATTTGAGTTCCTGGCCACTGTGCTAAAGATCTTTGTGAGACCTTCATTACCATTTGTTGTTGTTGTTCTGACAGATGTTGCTAAAAACCTTGTATTTTAAATATGTTCTTTGCTCCTTTTTTCTTCTTCCTGAGACCCTGGCTTGCACTTAAAGCAGCATTAACACTGATCCAAACACCAGTTTGGACAAGGGCCTAGACCAAAGCATTTCTAATCTATAATCCCTTATGTGTAATTCTGAAATCGAAAAAGCTATCAAAACCAACTTATTTCCGTTAATTCATTTGGTGGAAAACCTGACTTGAAGCAATGTAAGACTATCCATAGTCTTTATTTATCCTTCTTTGTGGGAATATATATGTATTTTGCTGCAAAAATATTAATGTGTTTGGCAACCAGGTGCTCCCTGAAGCCAGGCAGAGGTGATATGCCATGTGCGTTGTGTTCACCTTTCTAAATTTCACAGTAAATCTGAAGTCTGAAATATGGCTGGCCCTAAGCCTCAGATAAGGGATTTGGACCTCTATTACCATCCCACAGTAATTGAAGATATTCTATTAGCCCTAATTCTGTATTTAAGATGACTATTTTCAGCACAATCTGAACACAGTAACAGAGGTAAATGAGGTCCTCCCAAAACAGAATTTTGTCATATCACTCTCCTTTAAAGTGCCCTCAGAAGTATCTTGTTTTCTATAGGTCTCATCCTGAAGTCTCATCCCTGCCATAGGATGCTATCTATCTGCCTAATGTTGTGTCCTTTGAGTCCCTTTTGTGTTCTCTCTGCCTCAAAGCATTTGTTTCAAAGTCAGTCACACAAGGCATCCTTGACTGTGTCTTAACATGTGTTACTTCTTTTATTCTGAAAAACCCTTTTTTCTGTTTGTCAAAATTCTTCTAATTCTTCAAGATGGATTTGAGCTCCTCTATTTCCTATACTTCTTGATAAGATATAGGCCAGAGAGGAGTATATGTGTATGGTTTTAATGTAAATACAGTTTACCTCCTCAACTAAATTATAATCCCTTAGCTACAAGAGGCCCTGTAATAAACTTCTTAGCATTCCTCATGAGGTCTTTCGTGGCGATTTGCCTTCATTAGATGTATTTGTTAATGTTTGATTTGGGGCTGGGGGAGTGAAGCAAGGATCCGGTACAGCAGCAAAAATATTTGTGATCGAATTGTCATACTGTTTGCTCCTTTTTATCTGCTGTTTTAGTTATGTACATCTAAGTGGCGTAAGCAAACAATACAAATTGGGGTTTGGAAATGGGAATAAGGCTGCAGCCCTGTAGTTTTCCACTAGTTGCCAGGATATAGAAAGGTCTGTATTGTTTTTATTCTTCTGCTAGACAGTGTGGTTGTTTTGGTCTTCAATTTCCACGTATTCTTTTATATTAATGTATCAATTTTTATTTTGAAGCACTACATTTTAATCAATTAGTTACAGCCATTTAAATGTAACTATTTACTAAGAGGTACTAAGGTATTTATTGAAATAATTTTAAAAGGCAAGAACCAACATCTGCAGGGCATCTATACATCTGATACTGTGCTACGTATTTAACATTATTTTATTTCATTCTTAAATAATTCAGTGTTACAAGTTCTCTTCCTGTTTTACAAGTTCTCTTCCTGTTTTACGGTGAGAAATTGCCTAAGGGTACCCAGTGAGTGATAGAACTTATATTCGAAATCTAAGTCTGTCTAGTTGTGCCAGAACATTGTTTGCCAATCATGAGAGATTTTTAGAGAGCAGAATGGAGAGTCACCGCTAAATAGAAGACGCTTAATTGTGTAAACTAAAAGCATCTTTTGGAGTTGTGATTTTGTTATTTTTCCCACTGTGATTTTCAGTTCCGTTTTTTGCCTGTTATCCAAATTCATACTTATGCAGCCATCTTTTAAGTTGTTCACTTATTAGAATGAACAGAAATGTTGTAGGCTAACACAACTGAAAGAAAGAGTTGGTTGATCCTGTAATGTTTTTGGAGGAGAAATTTAAATTTTATTTCATTTCATTTCATTTTTTAATGTTTATTTATTTTTGAGAGAGAGGGAGAGAGAGCATGAGCAGTGGAGGGGCAGAGAGAGAGGGAGACACAGAATCTGAAACGGGCTCCAGGCTCTGAGCTGTCAGCAACGAGCCTGACACTGGTTGAACTCACAAACCCCTGAACCATCGTGAATCATGACCTGAGCCGAAGTTGGATGCTAACCAACTGAGCCAGCCAGGTGCCCGTAAATTTTATTTTTATGAAGAAGTTCGATATTAGGCATTTAGTGTGTGCCTTTAGATGAGGAAACAAATCTTAACAGGAAGGTCAGTATTTGGGCATAGTACAGCAAAATTAGTGTTAGTTTATTAAATGTAAGATAATGCAGAGTAATTGATTTAAGATCATACTGAAACTAGAAGAAAATCAAGTCAGACATTTTAATATACCAGAAGCTGGTGAGGAAGTAGTATTTTAGGGTGGTACAGTGCATACTATTTAGCACTGTGTGTTGGAAATTCTTCAATTGGATGGTGAACTCCCCCTAACAAGAGAACATAAGTTCACTATTAAGTATATGACATTTTAGATGACGTAGTGGTACATTTTCCAGGAGATGCAGTTGGAAATACTGCAGTAGAAACTGATGAGACCTTAGACTAGAACTTTACATATTTATTTTTTGTGTATTTATTTTTACATAAGATAACAGAAGCTGCAAGATTTGATGGTCTTTAAAAGGTGATTTACAGAGGAGAACTCAGGAAACCTTGGAAAATATCCAACCAGGTCTGAAAAAGGAAGGGAGAACCAGTAAAAATGAAGAGATAAAAAGCCTTTCTGACTATAGAAAAAGGGAAAAGGTCATATTGTGCCATGAAAATCCAGTGCATAGTTTCAGTGGGTGGTTAAGAGTATCAAATTAAAAAAAAAAGGCAAAAGAGCACAGGAACTGAGGAAAGCAAGGAGGTAGTCACTGACCATTTTCAGTAGACTTATTTCATCTGAGTCAGAGATTGGAAGTCAGCAGAGTGAGGGAATGAATCTTAAGAGATGGAGGCAGCTGTTACAGATCATATTCAAAGAATGTGGCAGTAAAAACAGAATCATTCAACTTTTGAACAGTGTCTTTCTAAGTTGGAAGAAATTGTGTTGTGATAAAGGCAGAAAAAAAGGACCCTATGAAGAGGGAGATATTGAAGATATCTAGGAAATAGTACTAAAAGGAATTTCTCATGAAAGGGTAGAAGAAGATGCTAGAGTCAAGAGATAATCTCTGGAGGAGAGTACCTCTGGATGGAGGTAAAATAAAAGTACAGAGTTTTAAAAAATAAACTTTCCCTACCTAGAATAAAGATGTTTCTGTTACACATCTTACAAAGGAAAGATTTTTCTCTCCGATCACAGTTTCCAATAATACAGGGGGGCCAGAAATTCTTTCTTGGAGCTCTGCTTTTAGGGAGGGTTCAGGAATGTATCCATTCTCCAAAAGTAGGGAGTAGTGTGGATTTTTTTCTTACATGGATTTAAATTTTTTACATGGATTTAAAATTTGGGCAAGAATACCTTTCATTCAAATGGCTAAACTGTAGAATCTGAGGAAAATGTTAAATTTTCATTTCCATTTTTAGGAAGGTTTCTTGAGTGAGTGTCTTAGGAAACCTATCTCTTTTTAAAAATTATTTAACAAATATTTATTGAGTTCTTTGTCAGACTCTTTAACAGTAGATGTGGCAGGCACGTAAATGGATGAATTAGGTTCCTGCTAGTCTAGAAAGAGGTCACATTCTAGTTAGATACGTAAACAAATTATTGACCCTTTTTCTCTACTCAGTCCTTTTGCTCTTAAACACCAAAGTAATCTTAAGATATAAATATCATAAAGCATATCCAGGAATGATCTGTTGCAAGAAAATATGAATGTAAAAAGTCGAGTCATGTCTCAAATTAAGGAGAAATTATTAACTTTAAGCAGTGTTTAATGTAGGAATTAGGATAGTATTCTTTTAAACTATGTTTTTTGGGGCTCCTGGGTGGATCAGTTGGGTGAGCATCTGACTTCGGCTCGAGTCATGATCTCATGGTTCGTGAATTCGAGCCCCACATCAGGCTCTGTGCCGGCAGCTCGGAGCCTGGAGCCTGCTTCAGATTCTATGTCTCCCTCTCTCTGTCCTCCTCCCCCGCTTGCACTCTGTGCCTCTCTTTCTCTCAAAAATAAATATAAAAGAAATAAACTATGTTTTAAAAAAAACTTTTTAAACAAAGATTAAATAAAGATTTAAACATATAAATGAAATATTTATTGATATTTGCCCATGAAAATGCAAGGATATAGCACAGTTTTGCTTACTCAATTTTTTAAGTACTTTGTTTTCAAGGTTTGGCTGTTCTTGGAAGGTTAGCAAGAGTTTTTAAGTTTTAGAGAGGAGAGATAAAGATAACATCTGGTTGTCATTCCATTTAGGCAATCACAGTATTGACTTATATGGACTATTTCCTACTAATTTTATGGATAAAAAAATTAATTCTTGCATAAATCATAATACTGTTTGTAGGAGGGTAGGGAAGATACTGTTTGCATGTATGTACATGATTTTAGTACCAGAATAACATTTCTGAAGTCCAGTTTGCCTGGCACACAGGCCACTTAATGGTAGAAATGGTTTCAGTTGGGGACTTCCAAGTTTTTGCTTTAGAAGACTGACTCCATCTTTCAGAACAGAAGATGAGTACATGTTGCTGGAATGTCAGGGACAGAAAAGATGCCTTTGCCACTTGTACAGAAATTGTTGAGTTTATGAGAGTTTCAGAATGAATTTAATAATGTTGCTAAATGGGGTAGTTGGAGACAGTAGGTACATCCCAGTTCCTGGAAACTTAGTTGCAGAGAGTGTTGTAAACTCCAGATACATTTATAATTATAATCTTAAGAGACTGAGAGATGTTCTGAGAGCCCTTTTATCTTGGGCTTTCAAAAAATTTTCAAACAAAACCATAAAAGAAAAAAGTATAATAAGTGGAAGGAGTCCTAAACAAGACATTTTGTTTTCAGCTGTGTGATCTTCTGTGAATCTCTGTTTCATTATAGATGTAAAACAGACAAAACTCTCAGGAAAAATAAAGTATGTTATTAAACAAAATATATAATAAAATCATGTGTATGAAGGTACATTATAATGTAAAAACAAATGTAAAAGCAAATTTAAGGTAATGATATTGTATTTTTAATTTTTTAAAGGCACTTAATAAAAGAGATACATACTAAGGCTAATATTGCCAGAATTTTTAGAAGGAAGAGTAATAAGAGATAGAGAAATAGAGGGAAAATATGAGCTTATACTGAGTATTTTAAATCATTCTTGTTACATTAGCATGTTGTTATTTTGTGAAAACATTATAATAAAAATAACTAAGATGACTCTTTTCAGTTTTGATACAACAGGCAGTTGGATTTGTCATTTTATATACATTCGAAGAATAAGTACACATCTTTTCCTCTTGTCTTTAAACTTAAACTTGAAGGTTATGAATATTGATGGCACTGGGAGACGAGTACTGGTGGAAGACAAAATTCCTCACATATTTGGGTTTACTCTGTTGGGTGACTATGTTTACTGGACTGACTGGCAGAGGCGTAGCATCGAAAGAGTACACAAACGAAGTGCAGAGAGGGAGATCATCATAGATCAACTTCCTGATCTCATGGGCCTAAAGGCCACAAATGTTCATCGAATCATTGGTAAGTAATTAAAAAATTCCTTCAAAGATGGACGCCAAGAATGAGACAAGTTAGAGATAGTGGTTTATCAAGCAGCAGTGTAAATTTTTGGTGTTTTGAGGGAATATAGAAATTATCTGTTAATTTTTTTTTTTTTTTTTTTTTTTTAGCAAGAAATGGGCCTTTTGAATGTTGGCTTAGTACTCTGGCTACATAGTTTGACTTGAAGGGCTAAATATATACACACACACATGCACACACACCTGCTTCATTAAAAGAATTCTGTCCTATTGTATGAATAATGTAGCTTATTTTAAAGCTTACTGTGGGTACAAAGGAAAGTATTTGCATACCTTTATTTCCAGTTGATTAGCAGGGGGTTTTGACCTGTCCCGTTTCTGACTTGGGCCAGTGCACAGTCCTTAGATAGTCTAGTGGTATCTATCTAAACAGCCCCAGGAGGGCACCACATTGAAGCTAACTTAGTGTGGAGGGCTGGCCTAGCAAAGTGCATGCACTACAATGCAGAACTCCTGGGCTCAAGCATTCCCCCTGCCTCAGCCTCCTGAGTAGGTGGGAATACAGGCCTGCATCACTGCCCCTGGCTTTTTATTCCCTATTAATCTTCATGGTATTTATGACATTAGGATTGAAACTATATTTTGGAGCAGATAGAATCATAGGTCTTTGTGAACCATATGCCTAGTCGTTTTAAGTGAAAATATGTTGATTGTGTCAATGTGTGTGTCTTTCTGTATCCTTTTATAATTAACATATTTTTTAGGTTCCAACCCTTGTGCAGAGGAAAATGGGGGATGTAGCCATCTTTGCCTATATAGGCCTCAAGGCCTTCGTTGTGCCTGCCCCATTGGCTTTGAACTCATCAGTGACATGAAGACTTGCATTGTCCCAGAGGCTTTCCTTTTGTTTTCACGGAGAGCAGATATCAGGCGAATTTCTTTGGAAACTAACAATAATAACGTGGCCATTCCTCTCACTGGTGTCAAAGAAGCTTCTGCTTTGGATTTTGATGTGACAGACAACCGAATTTACTGGACCGATATATCACTCAAGGTTAGCTTAAAAGAATTGAAATGTTAAAACCAAAGACTAAAAGGGAGAGGTTCTAAAATTTGAGTCTTCATGCTGTGATCACTCTCCCTTGTTGTTTAATAGGCAGAATTCAACAAAAGCCCTTAACTTTTTAAAGGAAGGAGGAGGTCCATTCTGTATTTAATTAAGTGCTTTTTTAAAATACAGGATACTTTGCTTGAGTGTTCTAAATCTGCAAGACATAATCTACCTCTGCTTTATTCCATTTGAGAATAATGAGTGACATTTTCTGCAAAGAGTAAGCAGTTGAAGTCCCATCTAAATGAGTTATAGAGACTTGACTTACTTTAAACACAATTCTGTAGTCTGGCTGAGGTAGAAAATGCCAATTATGAGTTAGAATATACCTTTATTTTCTTTTTCCTAAAATAAATATTGAAAAGCACTACTAAGTCAATAAGAGGGAGGAGCTCCTGAACAGAAAATCTGGAGAATAATCTTTCCTTCTTCTAGATTGTTTTGGGCCTATTTCATATAATTTGTGTAAAATTTGTTTAATATGCAAAAATCACGGGGTATTGGAGCCAGAATTGGATTCTAATGGTGTTCAATAAAATCTTTAACTTGAATGAATGAATAAATGAAGTAAAATAAGTATATTTTGGCTTGTATTGTATGGCCTTCTAAGTTTTCCTCATCTTGAAAGTAGAGATAATACCTATCTTGCAGGGCTGTTTTGAAGATTAAATGAGAAAATATGTGTACACAAGGTACTTAAGGTAGTGCTTGCCAAGAAGTAGCAGCCATTATTAATGGCTTGAATAATGGCTTGAAATTTTGGGAACTCAGAGCTGCAGTGGTAATAATCTGATAATGGTTATTTACATTTTATGATGTATAAGGTTGTTGCGATCTTTGCAGATTGACACAATGACATGGCATACTCTCAGGAACCTTTAGGAAGTTGACTACCAGTTACAAGTCTACAGCATTCTGGCCATATTTTTTTCACTTGATTACTAATAGATTTTAAAAGCAAAGTCATTCCACTGTCTTACTTGAGTAAATTTTTGGTCCTTAATAATTAAAAAAATTTCTCCTCGGCTTGATACTAAAACTTGAGGTCACAGTTGCATTTATTAGAGATTGACATCCGGCTTTTTCTGTGCTTGTAAAATACATGAATTGTATTAAGAAACTATGCGTCTGGATCCTCGCACCCAATGAAAACTAGAACTCTTCTTTCTGGGTAGTGTTTTATACTTAAGCCATGTGATTTTGTTGTTAATCTCATTCTTGCAGACCATCAGCAGAGCCTTCATGAATGGCAGTGCACTGGAACACGTGGTGGAATTTGGCTTAGATTATCCAGAAGGCATGGCAGTAGACTGGCTTGGGAAGAACTTGTACTGGGCAGACACAGGAACGAATCGAATTGAGGTGTCAAAGTTGGATGGGCAGCACCGACAAGTTTTGGTTTGGAAAGACCTAGATAGTCCCAGAGCTCTTGCACTGGACCCTGCTGAAGGGTAAACAGCTTTTATGTATGCATTCTTTGCAACTGTGTTGCCCATAGCCTCGTTATGGATTGTATTTTTGATGTCTTAAATAATGCTTACTAGGAATCTGGTAACTAAACCGTAGGTAGGCTTTATTTTAAAACCCATTAGTTGAGATTTCACTGATTTAGAACTAATTATTAGCTATATTTTACTTTTGCCATTATTAACATTAGGTAAAGGAAGATTGGTGAGATGGACTAGTAATTAAATATTACCGATCCCATTTGTATGCTAATCAACAGCCTTTTTAAAGGTATCGTTTGCATTTTGTTTTACCCTCTCTGAAGTTAAATCAGATCTAAAACCCACTGAAATAATGCCGTGTACTAAGAAATAGCTGCATTTTAAAAAGTTCCATTTTAGAATATTCATCAGTTCAAAGTGGACAATTAGTTTGATCATTGTTAAAAGCTTAGAGAAACTTTGATATGAGATGGTAAACTGTTTTCGATTAAAAAAACATTTATTTACAACATGACGTTTTTCAAAGGTAGGTGATCGTCTTACATGATGTAGCAAGTTTTAAAAAGCCAACAGCTAAGAAATCTGAAATTTGAAGAATAATTCTACTTTTAAAAGCAGAAGTTTGGGCGCCTGGGTGGCTCAGTCGGTTGAGCATCCGACTTCAGCTCAGGTCATGATCTCGCAGTCCATGAGTTCGAGCCCCGCATTGGGCTCTGTGCAGACAGCTCAGAGCCTGGAGCCTGTTTCAGATTCTGTGTCTCCCTCTCTCTCTGACCCTCCCCCATTCATGCTCTGTCTCTCTCTGTCTCAAAAAAATAAACGTTTAAAAAAAAAAAAGCAGAAGTTAACAGTGTGAACATACAAACATATTTACCATACCTGTAATTAAAAATAGATCCTTGAAATCACATTAATTCCATTATTACCTAGTCTCCATCTCGTTAGAAGGCCAGAGCAAAGACAGCTTCTCTGTGCTGACATGTTGTGGTTGGATTACGGTGATCTTAACTCTATGTTACCACACAGATAAATTTAATAATTGAGACTAAGGACTCCACAGTTTATTTGGCTGCTAGCAACTGTGACATTTGTCTCACAGTTGTTTTTGCTTCTTGTGTGCACGTGCCTGTCAGCTGACAAGTACAAATGCAAACAAAGCCCAAGATTAACTTTAATTTTCAGAAAAGCACGTTCATGCATTGCTACTAAGTCAACCATCAGCTGAGACTGATGAGTAAATGTCTGTCCTCAGGTATTTGATGAGAGTTGGCATGTGGAGTGCTTTTCTAGTTCCAGTATTCAGAATGTTTCAAAACTAGCACCTTACTAGTTTAGTTGAAAAAGTACTTAGCTAGGGATTAGGTTCTAGTTCTAGCCCTGCCATGTGATGGGAGTTGAAGAAATTAGATCATTCACATTTCTTTTATTGCTTTGGCCTCTTTACATCTATAAAGAGCCTATACTGTGGGGCTGCTCTGAGGTTAATGTGAAAAACTTGGAAAAAGAATATAAAAGCAAGAAAGTATTCTAAAATTTTACAGGGATTATAGCAGTAGTGTTCAGTGCCCAGCCAACACAGTAAGAGGTGAGTCACTGCTCATACACACATAGTATGTTCCCTTGGACTGCACGACCAAATACATTTCAAACTTTGCTTTTTAGTTCCATTTAAAGACTATTAATTTTTACCTTTGATATACTCCTGCAACTTGTTTTTGGGGAGAGTTGATTATACAAGTTGAAAAATAAGTCTAAAAATTTAAACCTCAAATTACTTGTGTTCAGAAATATGTAAAGATACAAAAATATTTTATGCAGAAGTGAATCAGATTCTGAGCCCAGAACTTTAATTTTTTGGTATCTTCTTGAATATAGTTGCATAAATACAAGTGCTGCAGTATGGATATCATTAGTTTGTTTCCAGTTTCTGGGTTTTGGATGGAACATATTCATTGGAAAGACTAAAGAAAGCTGACTCACTTCCTTTTTAGGATATGAGAAAAAATATTTAGGTGAGGGTGCCAAAATAATTGAAAAAATGATAGCCTTGATTTTGCTTTACCGATTTCCTTGATTTAATGTATATTTTCTTTAAATTTATTTAGTTACCATGCATGAATATGACCCTTTTTCCCAAATAATCAAAAGTGACCTGTTACATATCTATTGTTTTGAATTTAGATTTATGTATTGGACTGAATGGGGTGGAAAACCTAAGATAGACAGAGCTGCCATGGATGGAAGTGAACGTACTACGTTAGTTCCAAATGTGGGACGGGCAAATGGCCTAACTATTGATTATGCTAAAAGGAGGCTTTATTGGACAGACCTGGACACCAACTTAATAGAATCTTCAAATATGCTTGGTAAGCTGTACTTCTTTTTTTTTTTTTTTAATCCAGACAGCTATAGTATGTTATTCTTTCTATACAAAAATCCGTGACTGCTATTTACCATTGGTTAGATACTATTGACAGAACTTCCTATGAATGTCTAGATGTTCTGACATTGTATCCTGTTTATTATTATTAATAGTGGGCCAGGTTCTTGGATTCACATCTCTTTATTTTGTGGAAATTTCTTTATTGTTGGGCTTGTAGTGGAATTTGTAACTCCCTAGATATTCCTGAAGTGACTTTTTGTACTAGTAAAGTACAGTATATGCATTTCCATCTTTTTATGGAAGGAAGACTAAAAGTTCAACTTACAGACCCCTATGGAGAGAAAATAAAACTACAGTCAAAACAGACCACTTGGAGTTTAAACAAACTCAGTGATTTATAGCAAGAATATAAGTTTGAGGCATGGGGTCAGACTGCAGATGGATTGATTTCAGAGGACTGGTCTGGTTTTAAAATTGCTGTTAAATAAATTGTTCTATCTTAAATTGCTTACAACTGTAATATTTTATAGGTTACAACTTTCTTTCTTTTGGCCAATAAGGCTCTTCTACTCTCACATGTTTCATGCCTCTGCTTTTCCCGTCTACTGCCTTTCTGAAAACAGGACTCAACCGGGAAGTTATAGCAGATGACTTGCCTCATCCTTTTGGCTTAACTCAGTACCAAGATTACATCTACTGGACGGACTGGAGCCGGCGCAGCATTGAACGTGCCAACAAAACCAGTGGCCAAAACCGCACCATCATCCAGGGCCATTTGGATTATGTGATGGACATCCTCGTCTTTCACTCCTCTCGGCAGGCAGGGTGGAATGAGTGTGCTTCCAGCAATGGGCACTGCTCCCACCTCTGCTTGGCTGTGCCAGTTGGGGGTTTTGTTTGTGGATGCCCTGCCCACTACTCTCTTAACGCCGACAACAGGACTTGTAGTGGTAAGCTGCGTCTCCCCCAGTGCAAACTAGAATTCGAGGAGAAAGCAGGATTTTGAAAACACTGTAGTTCATGTTCTTTCTAGAGCTAACAAGTTGTAGAAGTTCAGAGTTGATCATTTAACAAAAGAGAAGGACTAAAGATGGAAAAATGCATGTTTTTGTAACTTAACTGTTTGATGATAGCCAGTTGCTGTTATGGAAAAATTGGTATTACAGAAAAAATTAAGTCTTTAACTTTTGAGCATTTAAATATTTAGTGCACAATTGCATAGCTTCAGTGAGACAGACCGTCATACATGTGTGCTATTAAGAATTTATATTATATTTTTCTTATTCGTGTTATATTCATTATAAAATACAGACAGTAAAACAAAGAAAATTTTCAAACTACAACCTCCTTGTCCTTTGAAGTTCGTAGTATAGACTAAAGATAAAAAATTTAAGCAAATAAGAGGCCAGGTGGAAAATGCATATTTTTCATGTAAATTTATCCCGGTATAAAATAATTGTAAATATCTGGGGAACTAAAGAGCACATGCTCTGAGCATTGTGGGTGGTCACTACTTAATTCCAGCTGATTTACCAGATCTTCTCCATTCATCCAGATTTTTCTTGGCTGTAATATCTGCTGATATTTAAATATTAGCAGTACATATTACATATTAAATACACATTAACCACACATACACTGTGCTAATGACATCAAAACATAATGTGTAACAAACATTGTTGGCTTGGGGAAACCTGGTTTATGACTCAAGTATATGTGAAGGCCCATGTCTTGATGGATAGACAAGAACAAATTGCTAGATATGATAAACAAATAGAGAATTCGACCAGAAGGAGTAAATTCATGTCAGAGAAGTGTAGGCTATGGTTCACTAGGGTGGATGGTAACAAAACTGCTATAGGATATTGGATTAGCTGTTAATTATTCAATTAGTCACATATATGACAATGTAATATACAAAAATATATAAAACATATATAAAAAGTATAAAATAAATATATATTATTCTACATGATATATAAACGTAATGTTTAAATTTAACATATAATATAAAATATTAAATGATGTGTATAATAATAATAATAGCTATTAACTATTCAGTTCACTATTGAAATTACTTTATTCTGTGACTGAAAGTACAAGAAGTCACATAGGAAAGGATTCAGTGTGTTGTGACACAAGGCTTCAGTTGTGAAAAAGAAAGAATATAAGTTTATAGTTTAATGATTTAATGGAGTCTTTGCCACATAATAGTTTTGAGTTTTACTAAAGTCACGTAAATTTTTTAAGCTTTAAACTTCTCATTTGTAAAATGGGAATAATAATATTAACTACCATGTAAGGTTGCTGTGAAAATTAAGGTATAACATGATTTGATTATTGTGTAGAATGGATTTGAAGAGAGTTGTGGTAGCAGGGAGGTCAGGCAGACTGATGTGGTAAGGGACGTGGCAGTGGTGACAGAAGCTGATGGATTGAAGGTATATTTTGAAGCTAGAATGAACAGAACAGTAGGTTGTACGTGAGGAAGAAGAAGAGAGAGGAGGCAAGGGTGACTTTTAGATTTTTGGTTTGAGTAGTTAAGTAGGTAGGAGATGAGAAGACTAGAGTGAGAAGTTTAATTTTAGGCATGTTTATATCGATTTCCCCGTGGGACATTGACATAGATACATTTAATAGATAGTTGGATAGAAGAGGGGAGACATGAGGTTGAAGATAAATAGATTTTGGAATTGCCAGCACGTATTAAAATGGGTAAGATTACTTAGGGAGAGGGTATGGAGCTAGAGTTCGCAGACTTTCTGTACAGGGCCAGGGAGTAAACATTTAGGCTTTGTGAGTCATATAGTTTCTCATACCTGTTCAACTTTGTCTACTGTAGCATGAAAGCCATGGACAAGACATTTTTAAAATGTGTCTGAATTCCAATAAACTATTCTAAAACAGACAGCAGGGCAAGATATAGCTGTGGGCTGCAGTTTGCCGGCTCCTGTTAAAGAGAAAGGAAGGGGTCTGGTAACCTAAGGAATTTTGTCTGAGGAGGGAGAGCTTGCAGTGGACACTGAAAAGTAGCATCCAGAGAGGGAAAAGGAAAAACAGGAGAGAATGGGGCACCAGAAATAAGATTATTCCAAAACAGAGAACTGTGCTGAATGCTGCTGACAGGCTGAGTTAGGTGAACCCTAAAATAATGTCCACTGGATTCTTGAAGAAGGTGGTGATTAGTAACCCTAAAGATTAGTTGCAGGGAAATAATGGTTAAAGATTAGAGTTGGTCAGAATGTGAATGCAGAAAGGGAGAGAGGGGTAGTTGTCTTTTTCAAGAAGTTTGACGTTGACTGGAAGGAAAAAAATAGGAGTAATGACCAATGGAGAATGGAACCAAGGGGAATATGGAAAGACCCTTTGAGATCATTATTGTTTTTACTGCTTATATTTGTGCATATTAGTTGCTGAGTGAAGGCCTGAGGAATCAGTGCCGAGAGTCCCCATATCTGTCTTTGGCTGCCTTTTGGACATAGATCAACAGTGCTTCCAGTGGCTTTCTATTGTGTACTTTTTTTTTTTTTAAGTTTACTTATTTTTGAGAGAGAGAGAGAGTACAAGTGGAGGAGAGGCAGAGAGATAATCTAAAGCAGCTCTGTGCTGCTAGAGGAGAGCCTGATGTGGGGCTCAAACCCACAAACTGAGATCATGACTTGAGCCACATTCAAGAATCAGGTGTTTAACCAGCTGAGCCACCCAGGTGCCCCTGTTGTGTCCTCTTTTTATAATTAGTACCATTTAATATTTGTGTAGAGATATATTAGGATCCAAGGCAGATTATGAGAGAAATTTATCACAAAGTGCTTGCCTTTAGATACTTTTCCAACATTGTGGGCAATTTACTCCTTGACCTGTTTCATGTATGTATATATTTATTTATTTATTTTTCAGATTTTTATTTAAATTCTAGTTAGTTAACACACAGTGCAATAGTGGTTTCAGGAGTAGAATTCAGTGATTCATCACTTACATATAACACCTAGTGTTCATCATAGCAAGTGCCCTACCTAATACCCATCACCCATCTAGCCCAATCCCCACCCACATCCCTCTATCAATTCTCAGTTCTTTATCTTTAAGATATGGTTTGTTTACCTCTCTTTTTTCTTTTTATTCCCCCCTCCCATATGTTCATCTGTTTTCTTTCTTAAATTCCACATATGGATGAAATCATATGATGTTTGTCTTTCTCTGACTTATTTTGCTTAGCATAATACACTGTAGCTCCACCCACATTGTTGCAAATGGCAAGATTTCATTCTCTTTGATGGCTGAGTAATATTCCATTGTATATATACTACATCTTCTTTATCCATTCATCAGTCAGTGGACATTTGGGCTCTTTCCACAGTTTGGCTGTTGCTGATATAATGCTATAAACATTGGGACATGTGTGCCCCTTTGAATCAGTACTTTTGTATCCTTTGGGTAAATAGCTAATAGTGCAATTGCTAGATCGTAAAGTAGTTCTATTTTTAACTTTTGAGGAACCTCCATACTGTTTTCCAGAGTGGCTGTGCCAGTTTGCATTCCCGCCAACAGTGTGGGAGGGTTCCCCTTTCTCTGCATCCTCGCCAACACCTGTTGTTTCTTGTGTTGTTAATTTTAGCCATTCTGACAGGTGTGAGGTGGTATCTCATTTGTGGTTTTGATTTGTATTTCCCTGATGGTGAATGATGTTGAGCATCTTTTCATGTTTGACCTGTGTTTCAAAAGCTAAATCAGATCATGCTGTTTCTCTTCTCAAAACCTTACAATGGCTCCCCATTTCACACAGAGTAAAAACCTAGTTCTTATAATGGGCTACAAGTTCCTACATGATCCGTACCCCTCACTTTGCATCCCTCCCCCTTTGCTTCTCTTGGCTTTCACTGTTTTCACCGTGGCTTTCACTGTTCTCCCCTTGCTCTCTTCATGACACAGCTACCCTAGCCTCGTTGTTTTCAAATATGCCAGTTACTCCCACCTCAGGATTATTGTGCTGCTTATCACCTTTTGGAATGTTTTTCCTGCAAATATTTACATGGATATACTTCATCTCTGAGTCTTTGCTTAATTTTGACCTACACAGTGAGACTTGATCTACCCTTTTAAAATGGCAAATCATCCTTCCACCCTATTTAGCATTGCCAGTGTTCCTTACCTGTACTTTTTCTTTTTCCTATAACATTTATCATTCTTTGTTATCGTATGTAGTTTATGTACTCTAATATTTATATACTATAACTTCTTAATTATGTTAATTGCTTTTATTGTCTGTTTATTGGAACATAAACTCCCTGAAGCAGTGTTTTTGTTTTGTTTTTTTCACCGATATTAGGTGCCTAGAACAATGCTTGG
This sequence comes from Herpailurus yagouaroundi, assembly GCF_014898765.1. Taxonomy (NCBI): domain Eukaryota; kingdom Metazoa; phylum Chordata; class Mammalia; order Carnivora; family Felidae; genus Herpailurus; species Herpailurus yagouaroundi. The sequence continues at coordinate 35,744,446 of NW_024412407.1, forward strand.
TGAGTAGTAATGATTCAAGAAATCATTGTAAAATAAAAGAATGAAGAAGCAGGGGAGGACTTGGAAAGATACATATACTCTTCCACTTATCAGCTTTGTGACCTTGGGAAAATACTTAACCTTTCTGAGTTTGCTTACCTAAAAATGGAGATGATAATTTTGGGGATTAATATCTAGAATGATGAGTGACATGTTGGACGTCCTAAATAAACATTTGTTTGTTTTCCTTCCCAATTAATCTGAAATAATTTTATTCTCTTTCAAAATTGTGGCTACGGGGCTGCCCCTTAGTTATTGTGATCTAATGCTTGTTTCTTCATGTGTTTATTCATTTATTCTTCCAATGAATATATATTGAATGTCTGCTACATACTGGGCATTATTTGAGCCAGTGGAAAATGTAGCAGTGAATGAAATAGACATCAGTCTCTGCCCCCATGGAGATTATATTCCAGTGGGACAGATAGTGAACCAAGTAAGTAAACTGTATCATGGGTTAGATGGAGATAAATGTTTTGGAGAAATATTAAGAGCAAGAAACGGTGAGGAGGAGAATTGCAATGTTAAATACACTGATCAGAGAATTCCTTACTGATAAGGTGACATTATGTCAAGAACTGAAGGAGGTGAGGAAATGAGTTATGTGGATATCTGGGAGAAGATCTATTAAGCAAAAGAGACAGCAAATGCAGAGGTCTTAGGAAGAAGCATGTCTGGCATGTTAGAGGAACACCGAAGGGGCCAGTGTCACTGGATTAGAGTGAATAAAGAGATCAAGTCAGGGAGGAAACAAGAAGCCAAATTGTGTAATCCCTTGTTCAGTACTGAGGTGGTTGGTCTCTATGGCATCTTTGTGCAAATCAGGAAAAAATGGTTTCCTTTCAGCATTTGCAGCCACACAGGTGCGTGGCTTGGCTAATGAAGTGTGGACTGGACTTTGGTCCCTACTCATGCCCTTGGCACAGGGCACAAGTGGCACAGTCAGAGGTGATGGGCTTGTTGGCCTTGTAGTTTTTGAAGTTCTTCCACAAGAGCATGGCCTTCCTTTAAGCTGCAGGTGAACAATTGTGCCTTCAAAAGGAGCTGAAAACCTCCCTCCTACTTAACATCTCATCTGTCTTCATTGTGACAATGTAAAGCTCAGACAGTCTGTATGACAATTTCTTAAAGTACCATTCTGCAGGAGATGAGGGAGTTAGAGGTTACATAAATTAGGTTGGATTTGGGCTTACAAAATTGCATATTCTTTATCACTTTAAGCACTGAATGACAGAATCAAGTCTTCCTTGAAATAAGTGACAACATCAGCTTCCATTAATGTCATATGTAGACTTTTCAAAACAAGCATTTATTTGAAGCCATATTTGACTTTGTCTTAATCTACGTTTCTAAAACACCTAATTGTAGAATCGAATTGAAGGTTAAAACTTGACTCAAAAAAAAAGCAAGAGCCCAGTAAAACATGGTAGGGGCCAAATATATACTTGATTAATTGTTTCCCAGGCAGGAAAAGTTGGCAGCTAAAACTCTGGAGTCTAAGCTTCATTGTATGTCTTAGTATAAGTGGTGATTATTCTGTCAGAAACTTAAGAGTTTAGAGCCCCCCTCCCACCCCTTTTTTCTTCAGTTACAAGAAAGCAGTACTGCCAAAAAATAATTCTTAAAAAAAAAAAAAAGCTACCTTGTTGTGACATATATTTTTACTACCTAGTGTATGTGTTCTACTAAAATTGCTAAAAGTTGTTAAGTCAGTATGTGATGGAGTTGACTCCAGATAATGGAGGGTTCCAGTGGGAGACTTTCTAAATCTTCCAAGCTAGGTATGGGCTTCTAGCTGGTGAAGAATTTACACAAAGCAGAATTTCAGTGTTGTGAATGTAGCATTGTGTGTCAACTATGTTTCATTAAAAAAAAAAAAAAAGAATTTCAGTGTTGTAAATACCAGGTTTCTTTATGAGTACCAATGAGTTTCTTTGGGAAACTCAAATTAAGCCAATGTACATTTGGGTATAAATGTAAAGTAAACCAGGGAACCACACATGATGGAATCGTGAAGAATGGGGCTTAGGTCCTCTTAAGCAAGGACTTCTGGATCGGCCATTTATGTTTATGTCCACAAAAAGCACAAAATTCTACTGGATTTAGGTGATGACTGAATACCAAGAGACTGGAGTATAATTGTGGAATTTTTATATATGGTTTAATGAAGATTTTCAAAATACTTAGTAGACTTTGAAGTTGTTGGTAGCACTGTGAAATGCTGTTTCTTTTCTTTTCTTTTTTTTTTTTTTTTTGGTAAGTGAGAGAATATGCAGGGGAGGGGCAGAGAGAGCGGGAGAGAGAGAATCCCAAGTGGAGCTTGATCTCAACCATGAGATCATGACCTGAGCCGTTATGCTGATATCAAGAATTGGACACTTAACCAATTGAGCCACCCAGGCACCCCAAATGCTGTTGTTTTCTAGATGTTTTCCTGCATAGTAATCAGTGTCTTAGTCCCGAGGGTTAGTCTCTGTTGCATTTCCCCATTTCATAAATTTAGGACATCAACTTAATATCAGATTAATATATTTTTTTGGTAAAAATATAAATACAAAGTTTTTTGTGAAGATAGAGATAATGAGTATAAAGCATTTGTTATTACTAGTTCTGTGTGTGCATGTGTGTGTGAGAGAGCAAGAGAGACAGAGAGACATTTTTACTGGCTTTCCTTGCAGTTATCATCCACACAATGCAAAATAAAACCTGTAACTGCAATCCATGAGGATTTAACTTCTATTAATACTAACTTTATTACTGCTACTACTGATATAATTAACAGTAGTTATTTTTACTTTACATTTATATAATACTTTACACTTTTTTATTGAGGTATAATTGACAATAATGCATTATTACATTTTTTAATGTTTATTTTTTAAATTTATTTTTATTATTTTGTTTTAATGTTTATTTTTGAGAGAGAGAGAGCATGAACAGGGAAGAGGCAAGGAGAGAGGGAGACACGACTGAGCCACCCAGGCGCCCCCCCCCCCCTTACATTTCTTTTAACGTTTGTTTGTTTTTGAGAGAGCCAGAGCGAATGTGGGGGAAGGTCAGAGAGAGAGGGAGACACACAGAATCCAAAGTCAGGCTCCAGGCTCTGAGCTGTCAGCACAGAGCCTGATGTAGGGCTTGAACCCGGGAACTGAGATCATGACCTGAGCCTAAGCCAGACGCTCAACCAACCGAGCCACCCAGGCGCCCTGAGAGAATCCCAAGCGGGCTCCACACTCACAGTGCAGAGCCCGATGCAGGACTCAAACTCACGAACTGTGAAATCATGACCTGAGCCAAAATCAAGAGTAGGAGGCTTAACCAACTGAGTCACCCAGCACCCTTAATTCTTGAAGTATCTTCATATATGTTGTAAAATTCTTATAGGAACTCAATGAGCAGGACAAAATAGCTGTAACCTTATTTTAGAGTTGAGCAAACTTTGACCCAGAGAGGTTCAGTGACTTAGTTATGATCAAGTGAGTAGATAATGAGAGAGCTGATATTAAAACCTTTCTTGGACTTTCTACTTTGACCTATGGAAACCCAGGTTTCCTGCCACCCGCAGAATAGCTTATGGAAGAGTAGGATTATTCACTTGGCACACAAGGAGAATTTTGATATCTTTATCAAATACTTTATTGAAATCAAGTCTCCTTTTATGACACTGTGGACAAATTGGAACAAAATAGGCTAGGGTTATGACATAATACCCTATGTCATTGGGTAAATTCATAACTGGTTTGATAGCATAGTGCTCATTAGTGTCACCTTGAGGAGAGTTTCTAGGGACATTCCAGAGGGTTTTGTCCTCAGTCTTACCTCTTCAACATCTGTGTCTGTTTTGCATGAAATGTAGACAACAGGTTGATTAGATCTTTGAGTGATACAAGATTTAGAGTAATTGTGTTTAAAATTTGCTCTTTTCTTTCTTTAAGCTCCAACTACTTTCCTACTCTTCAGTCAAAAGAGTGCCATCAACCGCATGGTAATTGATGAACAGCAGAGCCCTGACATCATCCTTCCCATCCACAGCCTTCGGAATGTCCGGGCCATTGACTATGACCCACTGGACAAGCAACTCTATTGGATTGACTCACGACAAAACATGATCCGAAAAGCACAAGAAGATGGCAGCCAGGTAATTCAGGGCTCGGTTCAAATTCTGTTTTTTTTTGCTATGTAGTTGGACTAACCATCCTCTTTTACTTAATTCTTGAGTGTGTGCGTGCGTGTATGTGTGTGTGCGTGCACACATGCGCAGAGAGAGAGAGAGAGAGAGAGAGAGAGAAGAATGTGAAATTCTGGACCTAGCAGCTTTTTTTCCTCCTAATGATCTTTGATCATTATCAAAGATCCTAATTGTTTGATAATGCTGTTGGAATAAAAATTGTATAAGGTATACAAAATTATACAAATTATACAAAATACAAAAAATTTTGTATACAAAATACAAAAAATACAAATTTTGTATACAAAATACAAAAAAATTATACAAAAATACAAAAAAAATTGTATAAGTAATGGAAAACTTAGTTTGTATATTGGTAATGACTTTGTTACTGCCACTCATATCTGTTTGTTTAGTTTTTTCCATTATGGTTTCATTTATATGGAGTGTTAGAAGCTTTGAAATTAAATAGAGCTTGGTTTTGATCTATCTGTGTCACTCACTAAGATTCTTAGGAACTTTTTAGCTGAAAACAATGTAAAGCACATAGCCCATTATCTGTTATATAGTATGTATAGACTCAGTAAATAACAGTTCTGTTATTATTAATTATTTTTAAAAGGTTTAGAGGATAAGAAACATATAACACAGTCTTGGTAAAATTAAAAACACCTAAGGATATGTTATCACTAACTTAATGATGGGGGGGCTATTATTTGGTGACTAAGGAGGGGAGGGAATAAAAATATTATCAATATCTTATCTATGCTTACATACCAGTCATGGTTTATATCACAGTTATCCATACTACTATACTTTCTTTCTGTGGCCAAGCAGTTTTAGACTGGGAATTACTATGAATAATCATTTGTCTTCCTTATAGCAGTGATGTTGAATTTTGAATATATTAGAATTTAGGGAGATTGGATTAAGTTTTGGTATGTCACTAAGGGTGAGGTGATCATGTATTTAGGGGCTGTTGAGGGATCATTGAGAGGTCTAGCAATAGTGGTATATTACAGATGCACCTTACACTATATAGACCAGGACTAACAGACTGATAAATAATGGAAATTACAGCTGTTATTATACAGTCAAGGACACAGCAGATAAATGAGGTAGCCTCCTTAAGGAATATATTATCTCAGCGTTGCCAAGTAAATGAAATATAATTTATTCATATAGAACATTAGAACAGAACCTCCCTATTGCTTTGCTTTGTTAAAAACCTTTTTTTTTTTTTTTTTTTTTTTTGGTGGTTTGAGGATTGGAGAAGGACATGACTGGTCGATGTGGTTTCTAGCCCTCATTGCTGTTGTCTCTGTAAGGGGTTCACACCTTCAGCACTATTGACATTTTTAGGCTATATAATTCTTTGTTGTGGAGGTATGACCTGTATATTGTAAGCTGTTTAACAGCATCCCTGACCTCCACCCACTAGATGCTAGTTGTACTTGTATAGATGTGGCAATCAGAAATTGTCTCCCCATAGTGCCAAATGCCCCTGGTTGAGAACCGCTGCTTTGGAGGACTTGTAGGGATGTTTCTAGCTGCAGCTATAGCCACTTTACAGGAGACTCTTGCCACCTTCCCACTCGAATCAATGCACTGTCGGGTTCCTAGAGCAACTAATATGGCCTCAGCTCACTCCTCTGCTACATGTCATAATAGCCAAAGGGAACATTTAAAATGCCTGATAAAAAAGAAGCACGTTACCCATAAAAAAAAATGTGTTAGTAAGAAATGTCTGGTGAGACTTGAGAGTTCCTTCTCAGGTTTGTACCATGTAAGTGTAAGCTTTGTGAGCGATCACTTCAGGGCTCTCTGGCTTGGAGTCTAATTTTCTGTGTGTACGTCTTTTTCTTTCCCTAGGGTTTTACTGTGGTTGTGAGCTCAGTTCCAAATCAGAACCTGGAAATACAACCCTATGACCTCAGCATTGATATTTATAGCCGCTACATTTACTGGACTTGTGAGGCCACCAATGTCATTAACGTAACAAGATTAGATGGGAGATCAATTGGAGTGGTATTAAAAGGCGAGCAAGACCGACCTCGAGCCATTGTGGTAAACCCGGAGAAAGGGTATGCTACTCAAGTTGCTTTCAGATATCTTGGCATGTGAGATTCTCATCAGCCTTCCTTTTCAGCTCATTAGTTATTTACCTTTAATATACTGTGCTTCAGTGAAAAAACTTGATATGCTCTATCTACCTGCCCCTGCGTTTTCTTGTATTTTTGCTTTCCCTGCCTAGAATTTCTTTCCTTTGTCACTATTGCTTTAGTTCTAATTTCTGCCCATACCTCCAAGACTGAACTGCAGTGAAGTTTTCCTTGAGCTAGCCCACCCCAGCCTGGCGTGGTTTTCCCCTTTCTCAAATACCCAGCACTCTGTATCTCTGCCTCTCTAGTTATGCTTAGACCTCTACCTCAGACTTAGTTGTGTTTTTGGTGTTATATTTTCTCCTAGACTTTAGGTTCCTTTATGACAAGAACTAATGTTTTCTGTCATTCAATACAGAGTGTTACATTTGGTAAAATAGTACTTTTTTGCATCTGAATGAATGATAAGGAATTCAGCAGGGGAAGTAGCTTACTTCAAAAGAGTTACTGGAAAGAGATGAACTTTAGAATTTAAATATAAGAAATAACTCATATATGACTTATTTTTAGTTATGAAATAGACTAATTGGAGAAGGAATTTAAAATTTTGAGTCCAGGTCTCTCTGATCACTGTTCTTTTATTTCTGTATTGTAATATTCCAAAAGTATAGGTGTGCCTGTGTCTATCATTTCATTTTATTAATTCATGAAAATTATCTCTCCAAGAAGTTCTGTATACTCTGTGTTACTGTTATCAAAAATAATAAAAGTATCCCATGGCCTTAAAAATAACACATTCTACAACATTTAAAAATAAGATTTTAAAATATTCTCCTTATATCTTTAAGGATAGTCTCATTTTGTATGGTTTCTTACTTTGATAAACTTACTGTTTCCTCCTTTCTCTTCAGGTATATGTATTTTACCAATCTTCAGGAAAGGTCTCCCAAAATTGAACGGGCTGCTTTGGATGGAACAGAACGGGAGGTCCTCTTTTTCAGTGGCCTGAGTAAACCAATTGCATTAGCCCTTGATAGCAGATTGGGAAAACTCTTTTGGGCAGATTCTGATCTCCGTCGAATCGAAAGCAGTGATCTCTCAGGTACCCAAGAAATGTAATTCCTTATTTTAATTTCAGTTACTGAGATGATTCATTAATAGGATTTATATTTTTCTTCCATTTTATTATTTTTGTGGACATTTGTTTACAGTTCTAATTTTTTTTTTAATATTCATTTTTTGAGAGAGCACAAGCGAGTATGAGTGGGGGAGGGGTAGAGAGAGAGGGAGACACAGAATCTGAAGCAGGCTCCAGGCTCTGAACTGTCGGCACAGAGCCCAACGTGGGGCTTGAACTGACCAAAGTCAGACGCTTAACCGACTGAGCCACCCTGGCACCCCTTCTTTCTAAAGGGTAGGTGGTTAGTATCAGGTTGGTTGGGAAGCACTTTTTCTTCAACCATGTACGTGATTGATCCCTCTATTATATAATACTTTCCCCGTTTTCTTGATTTGGCCTCTATAAATAATACATTTCTGATGCATCACTTCTTCATTCCTAATTCTTGTGCTCTAGTTTATGTTCTTATCTGAACTCTGGCCTGAGTTGTAGCCAGTGAAATCTCCTCCCTGCTGATTCCCTCCCACCCCCCAGAAAGTTTATGCATTTTTCCCAAACTACTTTTCTGAAGCATGGTATCTGATCATGTCACTGCTACTAAAAAAAAATCTTCAGGATAATCTCATAACCTGAAGAAAGAACACTAGTTGTATACTTAAGTTGGCATTTGCCTTTCACAAAGCCATCGTCAACCTCAAATGATCTTAACTCATGGTACTTTAACCAAATTAAATCACTTGCTGGTGTTCATTTGTCTTCAAACCTCTGTATGCAATCATAGTTACTTCACCTACCCGCCCCCCCAGTTTCTGATGTCCAAATATTCTGTGTGCCCTCACTACTGATCAAGTAAATGAAATTAAAATAATAAACTATTTATATCTATCAGAGTGGCAAAAATATGTTAAGGTTTATTATACCCAATGTTTGCCAGAATGGTAGAGAATGGCATGCTCTCGTGCACTTCGGTATAAGTGGAATTGGTAAGACCTTTCTGGAGGGCAGTTTGCCAATGCATTTCCCTTTCCTTTTTTTTAATGATTATTCATTTTTGAGAGAGAGCGTGTGCACGTGAGCAGGGGAGGGACAGAGAGAGAGGGAGACACAATCTGAAGCAGGCTCCTGGCTCTGAGCTGTCAGCCCAGAGCCCGATGTGGGGCTTGACCCCACAAACCCATGAGATCATGACTTGAACTGAAGTCAGATGCTCAACCGACTGAGCCACCCAGGCACCATTGAATTTCCCTTTTAGATAGTTTTTTCTTTACAGAAATAATGACCCATTTGTACAAGGGTACCTGCTCAGCATTATTTATAATAATGTGTCACAGAGAAATACATTCTGATATATCAATATAACAGTCATTCCAAAAGAAATGAGGTAGATCTGTGTGCACTGACATAGAAGGATAATTTTTTATTTTCTTTTTTCTTTTTTGAGAGAATATGTGCGTGTACATGGGAGAACCGGGGGAGGAACAAAGGGAGAGGGAGAATGAGAATTCTAAGCAGGTTCCATGCCCAGTGTAGAACCTGATGTGGGACTCAGTCCCATAACCATGACATCATGACCTGAGCTGTAATCAAGAATCAGAAGCTTAATTGACTGAGCCACCCAGCTGCCCCAAAGGATAATTTTTAGAAATTAAGTTGCATGACAATGTTTTTGTTTAAGGGTAAATTAATTTTATATATGTATGTACATGCCCACACTATATTTGATGGCAGATTGCTCTTTAAAAATACTTAAACTGTGTATACCCATGTGTACCTATACACACATACAAATAGGTAGGTATACTATTAAGAAACACATGGGTATGTTTGTATTTTCTTCAAGGAATAGGCAAGCAGATATACCTTGAGGAAGGTCTGGAAGGCTAGCATACTAATATGTTGAGAGTATTTCTGTATCACTTGAATTTTATATGTTTGAATACATTTATAACTTTCTTAAACTAGAAAATACTCTCTTTTCAGGTTCAAATGCCTCCTTCCATTATGCCTTTTCTGATTCCAGTCATGCACACATTTATCCATATGTATACACATACCTCACATGGAATATTCTTTCCCTCATCTATTCACCTATATCTTTTATGTCACCTCTAATTTGAATAATAGTTATTTATGTCAGTGTTTTAACTCTTACTAGTTTTATTAGCCTTCTTTCCTTTTCTCTACATTTATCATGTTTTTTTTGTTATGAAATTAACACATGTCCATTAAAGACAGTTTAGAAAAGAAAAAATCCAAAAACACTATCATTATTAATTTAACTTCCATTTTTTAAATGCCTTTTTTTCCCCCTACCCTTAATTATGAAATGGTTCCAGCATACAGAAAGTATGAGTTCCTATCATCCAACTTTGTTAAATCTTAGTTTTTTGGGCCATTTTTGCTTTTGAACTATTTCTTGTCCTTGAGACAATACTTCAGAGAGAGTTTTGAAGCCCTTACATATCCATCCCCAATTCTATTCTCCTCCCTCTTTTCCTTAAGGTAACTTTTGATGTTTTTCTTTGTCATGCATATGTTGCTGTGTGTGTGTATGTGTGTGTGTGTGTGTGTGTGTCTTTTGCCATGCATACACATTACACATATATTTGAACTTTTGTTTCACTTTTTAATATAAATAGTATCGTGTATTCTTTTGTAACTTGCTTTTTTCCAGATACATCGTGGTTTTGAGATGATCCCTGCTGATCCAAAACTCTGTCATTTGTTTTCAAGCTAAATAGTATTTCATTACATGAATCATTCTATAATTTCTCTATTCTGCTGCCTCAACTGCTATTTCCAGTTTCTTGGCATTAAAAGCAATGTTGTAGTGAATATTCTTGTGCACATATTTGAACATTTCTCTAATGGCCTGAACCTAGTAGTAGAATTGCTACTTAATGTGCTATGTATATATTCACCTTGAATAGATATATCCAGATTGTTCTTCAACATGATTATATCAATTTAAGATACCCACCAGAAGTGTGTGAGTTGTCCCTCTAGTATTTGGTATTGTTAGACTTCTAAATTTTTAGTATTGCAGTAGTTTAAAAGTATATCTCAGTAACAAAATTCGCGTTTCCCTGTTTGATAGTAATTTATTGGTCATTCATTTTTTTTCTTCTGTGAATTGCTATTTATTGATATTTTTTCTATCACTGATTTTTAAAAACTCTTTATTCAGGCTATTAATCCATTATCAAGTTACATATATATTGGAGGAGAATTGGCATATTAAAGAAATTCAGTCTTTTCATCCATGACTGTGATGGATCCCTCCATTTGTTTAGGTCTTATTTGATAATTTTTAGTACATCTTTATACTTTTCTCTATAGAGGAGGGTATGTGTTGCATAAATCTTCCAATTTGTGATTTACCTTTTCACTCTTCCAATAGTGTTCTTAGATGAAAAAGTTCTTAATTTTAGTGCAGTACAGTCTACTAATTTTCCCCCTTATGATTAGTACTTTTTATGTTCTGTTTAAGAAACCTTTGCCTACTGCAAAGTTACAAAGGGATTTTATGGGTTTTGTTCCTAAAAATTAAAAAAAAATTTTTTTTTTAACTTTTATTTATTGTTGAGAGACAGAGACAGAACATGAGCAGGGGAGGGGCAGAGAGAGAGGGAAATACAGAATCTGAAACAGGCTCCAGGCTCTGAGCTGTCAGCACAGAGCCCGACGCGGGGCTCGAACCCACGAACTGCGAGATCATGATCTGAGCCGAAGTCGGACGCTCAACCAACTGAGCCACCCAGGCACTCCCTAAAATTTTTTTGTTTAACCTTTCTTAGTTAGATCTATGATCCATTGGCAATTTATTTTTGGGCATGGGGTGAGTTAGGGGTTAAAAATTTTTTTTTTCATGTTACTATTTAACACCAGTTTTAGAGAAGACCATACTTTCTCCACTATTTTCTAATGTCACCTTTGTTGTAAATGAAGTTGACTGTATTTCTGTGAGTTTGTTTCTGATGTTCTCTTGGTTACTTTGTCTTATGTGGTATTTTATTGTCTTACTCATTATAATGTTATAAACAAATTTATTTGGCAATGTTCGTCCTTAGTATTTCATCACAATGGCTCTTGCTTTTTTTTTTTTTTTTTTTTTGCATTTCCATATACATTCTAGAATCTACCTCTGAGTTTCCACCAAGAATGAAAGAAACCTAGTGGAATTTTGACTGGGTTTGCTTTGAATTTATAGGTCAATTTAGAGAGAATTATTTTTATATTAGTCTAGCAAACTATGAACATGGTATATCCATCCATTTTTTTAGAACTTTAATTTCCCTCAGTGTTTTATAGTTTTCTTCTTAGAGGTCTTTCCCATCTTCACTAGAGTTGTTCGTTGGTATTTGAAGCTTTTGAATGCTAGTGGTAGAGCTAGTGGTAATTCTAAATTTTTAATATTTTAATCTCTGATTATGGCTGGAATATAGACATAGTTTCTTTTTCTCCCATTCCCGTTATATTGAGCTTATTCCCAGGGACCTTGTTAAATTCATTTATTTGTGGTTTCTTTATGATTTTGTATGTCATAGAACCATTTGTCTACAAATAATGAAAGTTTCATTTCTTCTTTTGCAGTACTTTTTCCTTGTTACCTTATAACACCGACTGGTACCTCCAATACAATGTTGAATAGAACAATAGAATCCTTGGGTGTTTGTTTTGTTTTGTTTTTCTTGATTTAGAGGAACGCATTCAATACTTCATGATTAGGTATTATGTTTCTTAAGGTTTTCTGTAGATAACATTTTTATCAGATTAAGAAAGTTCCTTCTGTTCCTAGTTTTCTAGAATAAATCAAACTCGGCATGATAACATTTTCCTTTTTATATATTGCTGGATTTGATTTGCTAATGTTTTGTTTAAGGGTTTGTATCTGTGTTCATGAGAATGATTACCCTATAATTTTCCTTTCTTATAGTGTACTTGGCATTTTGCCATCAAGGTTATGTTGACCTCATAAAATGTTTCCTCTTTTTCTGTTTTCTGAAAAAGGTTAGTGTAAAACTGGTAGTTTTATTTTTTCCTTGTTTGTATATTCACAGATAATCATACACTTTTATCTTGGGATCTCTTTCTGCTTCATATTTTGAGCCTGCCACAGAGCCTTTTACACTGGATTGCATTTAGTACATGCGTAGTTTGTTGAATAAATAAGCGTATCTTCATTGTTGGTTCCAGTGTTTTACTTCCCCTTTTATCACTGCCATCAAAGTAGATCAGGTCCTTATCATAGACATCTACAGTGACACTGTTGACAGCTCTTTTTTTTCTCAGTGGTCCACTTGAAACCATCCTTGCACAACTAATCCTTTTAATTCATTCTTCTTATTTTTAACTTAATCTCATCAAAGTAATACATGTAAATATTTGTGGAAATCAAATGCTTATACTCAGTTATAACAGAAAATAAGTCTACTGTTCTCCTACATACTCACTTCCCACTCTGAGGCATCTATTTTAAAATAACTTGCTTAAAGCTGCTATTTCTCCATTTTTCAATTTTAGACATCACAAGTTGACTTATTATATAGAAGATGAAGATTTTGCTGTCTTAAACCATATAAGGCCAAAATACTCCTATGAACTCTCCTCCTATCCTCCCAGGATAGTTATATCGTAATTTTTAAGTTCATACTTAATTGTTATTTATGGCTATGAAAATATTACCTTTAACCGTGTTGCCTTCTGTAGCTTTTTTCCCCCCTGAAGTTAATCTTGTCTAATGTAAATATTATTTCAGTACATACAGATGGATCAAGCAATCCATCTTTTTTCTTTTTAATTGAAAGCATACCTCTTGAATTTCTTTATCATCTTGCTCCAATCTGGATTTGCTTGCTTTTTTAGGCCAACTTCCTTTCACTGTTATCCTGGGAATGCACCTGCCTTTCTCCTTGGTGCTGAACCCTATTTACTGGATTCCATGTCTCTGGCTAATTTCTTTTTCTTGGTAGAACGCATCCTCTATTATTTCTTGAAAGGGGTTCGTAAGAGGTTAAAAATTTTCATTTATTTGTCTGAATTTTTTCCCCTCACATTTGATTGATAATTTGGGTATGTATAGAATTCATGTTTCATAACTATTTTTATCTCCCCGTTTTGAAGGCAGAACTCTGTTGTCTTCAACCATCTCATGTCATTGTGATTCCCAGCTATTTGTATATGATCCTTTATTTTCCCCTCCAGACACTTTTAACATCTTCTCTTTTTCCTAAATATTCTAGAATCTAATGATAATATGCCTTTGTGTGATCCCTCCCTGACTTCCCTCTTCTGTTTCTTTCTTTTCATTGAACTCGTTACTAGGTGAGTCCTTTGTATCTGGAAACTTAACATCTTTTTTTTGTTTTTAATGTTTATTTTTCAAAGAGAGACAGACAGACAGACAGACAGACACAGAGCATTAGCAGGGGAGGGGCAGAGGAAGAGGGAGATATGGAATCCGAATCAGGCTTCAGGCTCCAGGCTGTGAGCTGTCAGCACAGAGCCAGACACGGGTCTCGAACCCATGAACTGTGAGATCATGACCTGATCTGAAGTTGGATGTTTAACCGACTGAGCCACCCAGGCACCCCTGGAAACTTACATCTTCAGTTCTAGAAAGGTGGTTTTTTTTGTTGTTGTTGTTTTGTTTTGTTTTTTAATGTTGTTTCTTTAATGATTTGTTTTCTCATTCTGGAACTTTTACTCAGATGTTGAATCTTGATTTTTCCTCAGATGTTGTGAGTATTTTTCTCTCTTATTTTCCATCTCTTTATCTGAGAGAGTTTTTCCAATGTATCTTCAAACCCTCCTGTTGGATTTTTTTTGAGCTTTCATATATTTAATTTCCAGGGATTCTTTTTTGTTCTGTGAATGCCTTGCCCCCATCAAAAGCATCCTGCTCTTCAGGGTTTTGTTGCTCTTGATTTGTTTTTTTCTGCTTTATCCAGAGAAGTACCATTTTTATCTGTTTTATATGTTAAGGCTTTTCATAAAGTTTAATTTGAAGAATAGAATTTGCTTTTTAAAAATGTTTGAAAACTACTCTTAAGTTTTTGTCCATGTTTCTATGAACTAAAGTATTTACTGTGTGTTGGGCACTTACTTGCTTTTGTTTGTACTTAAGTGTCTAATCTGTTTTCTGATATATATATCTTCTCAGAATGATTTTTAATTCTTGTGGTAAAGAGCTTACTTAACCATATTTTCCTTTTCAGTACTTTTAGAATCTAACTGGTATTCAATCAGTAATTATTGAATGCATGACTTGACCCACATGAATCATTGCTGTTGAATGTTCTCCTTTCCAAGGTGCCAACCGGATAGTATTAGAAGACTCCAATATCTTGCAGCCTGTGGGACTGACTGTGTTTGAAAACTGGCTATATTGGATTGACAAGCAGCAGCAAATGATTGAAAAAATTGACATGACAGGTCGAGAGGGTAGAACCAAAGTCCAGGCTCGAATTGCCCAGCTTAGTGACATTCATGCAGTAAAGGAGCTGAACCTACAGGAATATAGTAAGTGCTGATGACATACTGCTAATTGCAGGATTCATATTTGTTGTAAGAGATTAAGATGGAATTAAGATGTTCTTCTGTGTCTTCTTACCTTTTTTTTTTTGACAGATTTTTGTGCACTTTTAATTTTGCCAATTTTTAAACTCTGTGTTTTTAAAACCTTACATCAAACTCATCTGGGAACTTTTTCAAATTAAACATCATTTCCCCATAAAACAGGAGTGGGGAAAACAATGGTTTTGTTCATTTTCAAAAATTGCCCCAGATACAGCAGACTCCTCTTTGCATGCCTCCTTTCTCACCTTCAGCCCCTTGAAGAATACTGGTATAAAGTATATATTTCTTTTGTTCCCTGTGCCCCCATAGTTTGAATTAAAACAAAAATTATATAATGATGAATATAGTTATCTTGAAATAACCTTATGAAGCAAAAACAACTAAAAATTATTTCAAAAGTTTTTGAAATAGAGAAGACTGTGATTAACAAGTGTTTGTTTTTTCCTTCTGCGTAAATTTTTCAGTTGTCAGCTTAGAAAAGTACCCATAATTTTTTTTTTTTAACCCTACTGGAAACTTTTTAATATGGCTTATCATCTTGCCCTAATTTCTTATTAGTATCAAAAGACCCCTCATAGCAATCACTACTCCGGGTTTTATGTGATTGTACCAGGAATGCTAATGTTAAATGAAATATTAAAGAGAGAGTTATTGAAACTCCTTAACTTCTCAGCACAATGCTTTCAAATCAAACTGGAGTATGAGAGGAGAATAGCAGAAGGAGAGCACCTTTGCTCGTTCAGGTCTTCATTATGTTGTCACTGTTCCTGAACTTTAGAAGTTCAGGGTATTTGAGAATTAGAATTGTTGTCATTCTAAGTTATGACATGTGACTTAATGCTGAACACTTAATAGAAATAAGGCAATGATTTCGTGGTGCCTGGGTGGCTCAGTCGGCTGAGTGTCCAACTTTGGCTCAGGTCATGATCTCACAGTTTGTGAGTTCAAGCCCTGCATTGGGCTCTCTGCTCTTAGCCAGAGCCCACTTTGGATCCTCTGTCCCCGTCTCTTTGCACCTTCTCCACTCACGCTTTCTCTCAAAAATAAACATTTTTTAAAAAGGCAATAGGGGCGCCTGGGTGGCTCAGTCAATTGAGCATCTGACTTCGGCTCAGGTCATGATCTCATAGCTTGTGAGTTTGAGCCCCGCGTCAGGCTCTGTGCTGACAGCTCAGAGCCTGGAGACTGCTTCAAATTCTGTGTCTCCCTCTCTCTCTGCCCCTAACCCACTTGCATTCTGTCTCTCTCTCTCAAAAATAAATAAACATTAAAAAAAATTTTTTTAAATAAATTAAAAAGGCAATAATTTCTAAGCTGTTTATTCAGTTGACAAATGATTATTTTATTGCAGAAAATCTCAATGGAGATTTTCAGAATTTTAGGGGGAATGTTTTTTTTTTATAATCAACATTTAAATATGGTTTTATAGTTGGAAAACCCTTTTTTTGCCAATTTCTTTTTTTTTTTTAATTTTTTTTTTTTCAACGTTTATTTATTTTTGGGACAGAGAGAGACAGAGCATGAACGGGGGAGGGGCAGAGAGAGAGGGAGACACAGAATCGGAAACAGGCTCCAGGCTCTGAGCCATCAGCCCAGAGCCCGACGCGGGGCTCGAACTCCCGGACCGCGAGATCGTGACCTGGCTGAAGTCGGACGCTTAACCGACTGCGCCACCCAGGCGCCCCTTTTTTTTTTCCAATTTCTAATAACATTAAAGAGAGTGAGATTTTTATCAAATGTGTCATGGAATAAAGTTTGTGCTATGTAGGTTGTGCATTCTAGTACACAGTATGACTGATGTCTCTTTTGAGACATCTATATAGTATGCACATCTTCGCATTTATAGATAGCTGACTTTCAATCTCATCAACACACACCGAAAGCAGGGTGATGTGTTATTGAGAAGGCAGAAGATAAATGGGTGGCTACTTTAGATGCTGGTATTCTGATGACAGATGTCAAGTTACTTTTAACACAGGCTAAGTAGAAAATTGAAAGCAACTCTATTAAATACAACTTGTGAGACAGACTTTGAAAAGTTGCTTAACTTTGTATTAGTTTAATTTAGCCTAAATATAAGGAAATTAAACATTTGTAACATTGCAAGTTACCTTTTGCAGTTGATCAAGCAAATAGTTTTTATTGTCTCTGAGTGGTTGCAATCCATGTGAACTTAAGTTTCTTTAATATAACAACTCTAATTTTCTGTATTTTATTATTTCTATATTTCATTAAAATAATACAGTTTTTAAGTAAAATCATCTTTTATAAAGGTAGAATTTCTGAGTTAAAATCTTTAGAAGACTTTTCATATTTTAAATAGAAAAACCCAGGTTTTTGCATTCTCCCTAACAATGTTTTTAGTTTCAATAATCAACTTTATTTTAGATACAAATATTTAAAGACAGTGGTTAAATACAAGTATTTTGCATTTTAAAATTGCTCTCCTTTTCTTGCAATTTTTTGTAGGGATTAGAGTGAGGAATTATACTGCTAGTGAAATTAAAATCCGAGGTAATTTTACATTTGGTTTTCTTGGCAGTTCATAAATAGATTTTGACTGAACTGTCTTCCTTTCTTTCCTCCCTCCCTCCCTCCCTTACTTTCCTTTCTCTCTTTTCCTCCTTCCTCCCTCCTTGCCTCCCTCCCTTTCCCTTTTTCTCTTTTCTTTTCTCTTTTTTTCAGGACAGCACCCTTGTGCTCAGGATAATGGTGGCTGTTCACATATTTGTCTTGTAAAAGGAGATGGTACTACAAGGTGCTCTTGCCCCATGCACTTGGTTCTGCTTCAGGATGAGCTATCATGTGGAGGTAAATACGTTACTTTCTTGTGCAAGGCCAAGTGCCACTTAACATGTTCCATAACTGTCTAGCATTCTGTGAATTGTCAGTGAAATTGCTGACAATTTCTCCTAACTTGATTAGTCACTTGTATTCCATTCATCTGCATCATCCTAGCCTTCTGGGTTATTCGGAGAGTGAATCCATCATGACAGGTAATAAGTGTAACCTAATCTTGGGACTAAAGAGGAAGTGCCCTTTTGGGGGGAGGGGAACTCATCTTGTGAATGACTGTATTTCCTAATTATAAACTAGCTTTTTTCACCCCAGAGAGTAACGAAATGAATTAATTCTACCTCTTATAATCTCCATCTACTGAATTCTAGATTCTACCAAGTTTAGGTATCATTGCTGGGAATGTATCCAGTGAAAAGAATATTCTTTTATTCAAATCTATTGGTAGTTCCCTATTGTTTTTACTTATTTACCTAGCAAAAAAATTTTTTTAAGATATCACTACAATAATGTTGTAGTGAAATTGGTTCAGTTGTTCATGAGAGCATTAACAAATTGGTACGTTCCCTTGTTAAAGCATATTGTGGTAACATTAAATACCATAGTAATATTCATTCCCTTGATTCAGAAATAATCTTCTTGCAGATAATTCTAAATTAATTCAACTGAAAGAAAAAGACTGTTCTTTCTCTACAGTGGCAGGAATCTGAAAGCAATCTAATTTCTAATGACAGAAAATCAGGTTAAATAACTGAGTTTATACAGCTATTAAACATTATGACCATAAGCTCATGTAAAAATGTAGCCAAAATTTGGCTCAAGTAGAAAAAAAAGTTTTAATGGTGTTTTCTGCTATGACAACAACTACTTAAATACATGTTTCTGTAAACAAAGATTGGTTTATACACTCAGAAAAGTTGTTGATAAGGCGTTATAAAAATATTTTATTCTTCTAACTTTACTTTAAAAAATAAGTAAATAACCATGTATTTAGTAGCACCTGTGAGGCACTCTGCTCGGACTACAGGAGATTTGAATATCTTTGAGATAGAGCATACAGTTTAGTTGGGGAGATCAAATATGTACACAGTAAAAGTTAAGCTCTGGTTCTTGAAGTATCTTCCCTCAGAATAACAAGTGTTGCACAATAATGTGAATGTACTTAATGTCATTGAACCACATACTTTAAAATGGTTAAAATAGTAAACTTTGTTACATATATTTTACCACAATAAAAAAAAGAGCAATGATATGTTCCCATATCAAGGTGCTAGATTATTATTACTCTAGTAAGGCAAATCTTAGAAATGCTTACCTTTATGTAATGATAACATAGATAAAATTGAGTCACATATACCATCATCCATTTAGAAAATAAATGTCTTTTAGGGGCGCCTTGGTGGCTCAGTTGGTTAAGCATCCAACTTTGGCTCGGGTCATGACCTCAAGGTTCATGGGTTCAAGCCCCGCCTCAAGCTCTGTGCTGACAGCTCTGAGCCTGGAGCCTGCTTCGGATTCTGTGTCTCCCTCGCTCTTTGCCCCTCCCCTGCTCACACTCTGTCTCCCTCTCTCTCTCTCAAAAATAAACATTAAAGAAATTTTTCTTTAAAGAAAATGTCTTTTAAAAGAACTTTGATTTTTTTCTTCATATTTTGTGATTATTTTCAATGTATGTATTAAAATTTTTAAATGCATGTATTACATTAATAAAGCATTTTAACAAATGGGTTACCAACACTCAAGATATACAGTGTGTCATTAAGAAAAGTACCCTGGAGCCCTTTTCCAGCTGGTTCTCTTCCAGAAGTAAGCACTATTCTGATTTTTATCCCCATAATTTAGATTTGTCTGTTCTTGCATTTTATGTAAGGAATAACGATGTATGTATTCTTTTTGTGTCTGATTCTCTTGGTTAATATTTTGAGATTATTTTTGAGATTCAACCATATAGTGGAATGTATCAGTAGTTTTTTTCTTCTTATTGCTGAGTGGTGTTTCACTGGATAATATGCCACAGTTTTTTCTCATGTTGAGTGACATTTTAATTGTTTTCATTTTTTCTGTTCTTAAGAATAAAACCGTAGTCAGTGTTTGTATACAACATTTTTTTGCGGGGGTGCCTGGCTGGCTCAGTTGGTATGACTCTTGATCGCAGGGTTGTGAATTTAGGTCCCATGGTGGGTGTAGGGATTACTTAAAATCTTTAAAAAAGTGTGTGTGTGTGTGTGTGTGTGTGATTTAACATTGATTATACAGTGGAGGTAAATGAAACACAGAATCTTAATTCCTGACCCTCAAGATGTGTTTTCATTTGAGCTCATCTTACCTGTCCATCTCCTTTCGTTTCTCTCTTTACTTTCGTTTGGCTGTTTAGAGTTTGATGACCACTGTTGTATGTTCTGTTTTGTTCTGTTTTGTTTTGCCTCTGTGGCTTTACTTGCGGTACTTCAAAGATGTAGTTCTCTTCTTGCATGCCGTCCTAAGTCTTATTTTTCAAGGAGTGTCTTCTCATGATCTTTAAACCTTCACTAGCCATTATTGTCCCTGCCTCC
Organism: Herpailurus yagouaroundi; assembly: GCF_014898765.1. Taxonomy (NCBI): domain Eukaryota; kingdom Metazoa; phylum Chordata; class Mammalia; order Carnivora; family Felidae; genus Herpailurus; species Herpailurus yagouaroundi. Next base: position 35,764,801 of record NW_024412407.1, read on the forward strand.
CTTTCTCTGAATTGTAACTCTTGTTACCACAGTTTGCCTGACATACAGTTCAGAGTAATGTTTTGTTTTATATTCATTAGTCTCTTTCTCTTCCTAGCCCCAGGTTAAATTATAAGCTCTTTAAGGACATGGACCCTATTTTACCTATTTTTATTCTCCACATGATCTAGTATAGTGCGGGATACAAAATAGGCTCAAATTCCCTCTATAAATAATACTTCAAATTCCCCATGTAAAATGTTCACCTGTAATTTGCAGTGTTCTCTAAAGTTTTTTTGTCTGTTTGTTTGTCTATTTATTTAGAGACAGAGACAGCGTGAGTGGGTGAGGGACAGAGAGAGAGGAGAGAAGGAATCCCAAGCAGGCTCCCAGCTGCCAGCACAGAGCCCAGTGTGGGGCTTAAACCCATGAAGCCATGAGATCATGACCTGAGCCAAAACCAAGAGTCAGGCCCTTAACTGACTGAGCCACCCAGGCGCTGCCCCAGTATTCTCTACTTTAAAGATAAGAGGTTTTCTGATATTAACAAAGTTACATTATCTAGAGAATTTACTAAGAGAGAAGGTTTTAAATGAAGTCCAGGAGCCTGGGATATAAAGGCAATGGGCTAAAACTAGAGAGGCTGTCCTTTTGGTCCTCTCTTTTATTTTTAATTATCCCTTTGTGTAGGAAGCTATATGACCTTGGGCAGTCACTTAGTCTCTCTGAGCCTGTTTCCTTATTTGCAAAACAAGGAAATTGGGCTTGAATGGCAATTCTCAAAGTGGCCTTAGCAACTTTTACATTTTTAAAAATTAAAAGGGCCCCAAACAGCTTGTGTTTGCATGGGTTATGTTTATCTGTATTTACTGTAGTAGAATTTAAAACCAAGAACTTTAAAAAAATTTGTTAAAAATAATAATAATAAGCGCTTACATGTTCTAAAGTTAAACCTGTTAAGAAAATTATAACTATATTGGAGCCCTTGGGTGACTCGGTTAAGTGCCCCACTCTTGATCTTGGGTAAGGTCATCTCACAGTTTGTGAGTTCAAGCCTGGCATCGGGCTTTCGCTGATGGTGTGGAGCCTGCTTGGGATTCTGTCTCTCGTCTCTGCCCCTCCCCACTTGTGAGCGTGTGCACTCTCTCTCTCTCTCTCTCTCTCTCTCTCAAATACATAAATATTTAAAAATTATTTTTTAAAATTTATATCAATATTTTCTAAAGCAAAGTAATTTTAGGGAGAAATGTGGCATTGTTTTTACATTTTTGTATATATCTTTTAATGTTAGGCCAGATTCTCATGTCTACTTCTGCATTCAATCTGTTGTAATATGTAGTTTGGGTTGAAATATATGAGGAAATTTAGCCTGAAATGTAGTTGGAAAATAGAAAACTATAATAATAGTCTTTTAAAATAATTATACATATATCTTGAATTCTACACCAGGTATTGACCAGTGGTAGTTTACTGTAGATTTAGTTGCAATGTGGAATTTGAAACCATATGAACTTTTCATACTCTCTTAAATTAAAATCCACTGATCTATTTTGTCCTCTAATTGGATATTTTACCCAGACCTGATTTTGTAACCTTACACTGTGGTCATTTGGAAATACTAGAATTCCAACCAAAAATTCCCAGATCTTCAGATTTTGATGAATTTCATTATTCAATATCAAAAACCCCATGTTTATCTCACTACCAGTCTCATTAGAAAAAACTTTAGGGACACCTGGGTGGCTCAGTCAGCTAAGTGTCTGACTTCAGCTCAAGTCATGATTTCACAGTTTGTGGATTTGAGCCCCACGTCGGGCACTCTGCTGTCAGTGTGGAGCCTGCTTTGGATCCTCTGTCTCTCTCTCTCTCTGCCCCTCCCCCACGCTCTCCTCTCTCTTCTTTTTCTCTCTCACAAAAATAAACATTAAAAAAGAAAAAAGAAAAAACTTTTAAGTACTGGGAATCTGTCAAACTTACCATGTTAGATACAGATTGTCCAAAATTATAATTTCTGGTTGAAAGCTCCATTGTTACAATATGCTTCAAAAGTACAGTGTTATGATTTTACCATTATTTTCCTTGAAGTAACAGGCTCACTGGTTCATTTTTTAAAAACTTCCTGCCAAATACCCAAGTGTAAATAACTGTAGTTTATTTGTCAGTTCTTTTAAATTAAAATTGGTATTCCATTTTGGGTTGAGTTTACAACTCAAAGTGCTTTCCCTAACTTTAAAATATTTAGAGGTTGGTGATTATAGTGATTATTCCTAAATTATGTGTCAGATTTTAATGGATTGCAAATAATCCTACTTGAATTATAATATTTGAGAAAACTTCTGCCTTATAGTTTTGCAAGTTAGTGAATCTAAATGTGGTAGTGTAAAAATTGTACTTCTCTGATTAGTAGGGATAGTTTACAAACTTTATTAAAAAGTGTTTTGCGCATGTTAATATTAAATGAGCTTCACTAGGTGTGTTTGTACCTTTGTGTGACTGTTGTGTTTTTGTCACTCCCCTCCCCCTTGGTCATTTGAAGAACCCCCAACATGTTCTCCTCAGCAGTTTACTTGTTTCACCGGAGAAATTGACTGTATCCCTGTGGCTTGGCGGTGTGATGGGTTTACTGAATGTGAAGACCACAGTGATGAGCTCAATTGCCCTGTATGCTCGGAGTCCCAGTTCCAGTGTGCCAGTGGGCAGTGTATCGATGGTGCCCTCCGATGCAACGGAGATGCAAACTGCCAGGATAAGTCAGATGAGAAGAACTGTGAAGGTATCCAGACTTCCTAGGGCCTGGCTGTGTAGTCTTTTTTTCCCATTAATGTTCAGTTGTTTGAAATTCAGAGTATTGCTTTGGCTCAGTGGTAAGTAGTCCTTGTTTCCAGTGAGCTCTGAAATAGTGGATTAATTTATTACAATGAAAAATAATTTCACATTTTCCTCTTTGCACTACTAACCTTTAACGTGGTAAAAAATGAGCAAATAAATTCTCTAGAACTTTTTTAGTATCTAGAAATGCACATAGATAGAATTCTTTAATTCTTTACAGAGTAGAGCAAAATAGGAAATTTCCTGCTGGATTTCTTTTTCCACTTTTTTCTCTCTACTAATGGAAATCTCTAGAGAATACTTTTTAAGTTATATTTTAAAGTCTAATTTGTTTTTCATTTGTACCCAGAAAGTACTTTTTGTCTCTTGGCAGAGTTTCACTTTACATGATAATGAAAATAAGAAAATTGTTTGCATTTTTTTCCCAGTGCTTTGTTTAATTGATCAATTCCGCTGTTCCAACGGTCAGTGCATTGGAAAACATAAGAAATGTGATCATAATGTGGATTGCAGTGACAAATCAGATGAACTGGATTGTTGTAAGTAGGACTAAAATCTTACATATTACGCTTCTGGGAGACTTTTTAAAATACTATTTTTTTTTAAAGATGTGTTTCACTTAGAATTTCCTTATTAAGAAATAAGCATTAATGTTAAGCTAGTTATTTGTACCAAGATCTTTTATGTTTTGCTTGTTATAATTCCTTAAAGACAGTGGTTTTCTTATGCACAAAACTCTTCACAGAAACATTTAGGAAAGCATCAGAGAAGAATAAGTATTATTTTGCCACAACTAGAGTTAGGAAATTCTCAAATGATTTAGATATGTAGAAATCAGTTGGTGGCATAAGCTTGAGAGTTTCTGAACATCATTTCTGATGTTTATCATCTCTCATTTTTTTCTAGACATATTTCTACCAGTTTCTCAGTGACTTTAATAGCTTCCTTAAAATGTAGCCTGAAGATACTTAGGCCATCTTATACCCCTAGGCCTAAAGACTCTAGGGTACATAACCCGTAGTTTCTTCAGGGTTCATAACTATTGACCATGCCCTGACATAAAATATATCCCAAATTGATAAACTTAGTTCTGAGTGGAATTCAGCATAAATCAGGTCTACCCTGTCAAACTGGTTTAATGAAATTTAGATAAAATTCATTTAAAAGCTCTTTACTCATAGGTTGCCTGGGTGGCTTAGTCGGTTAAACATCCAACTCTTGATCTTGGCTCAGGTCATGATCTCACAGTTTCATGAGTTCAAGCCCCACGTCAGGCTCTATACTGGCAACACAGAGCCTGCTTGGGATTCTCTCTCTCCCTCTCTCAGAGTCTCTTATGGTTGAGGTTGTAGTAAGAATAGTGATTTTATTTTATTATTATTTTTTAGTTTACTTATTTTGAGAGAGAGATAGCGTGAGTGGGGGAGAGGCAGAGCACAATGGTGAGAGAGAGACTCCCAAGCAGACTCTGCACTGCCAGCGTAGAGCCCAACGCGGGGCTCGAACTCATGAAACCGTGAGATCATGACCTGAGCTAAAACCAATAGATGCTTAACTGACTGAGCCACCCAGGCGCCATAAAAATAACGATTTTAAAGCCAAGTAGAGATGGATTTGAATTCTGGCTCCACCTCTTACCAGCAAATTATTTATTGTCAAACTTTAGTTTCTTTATCTTTAAAATGAAGATAATGTTTAGCCTGGTGGTTGTGAGAAAATTAAATAACTTAATGTATATAAAATATATAGCTTGGCTCATAGTAGATACTGTTGATAAAGGAGTGTGGTAAATGATACTAAACGTGCTGTTGTAGAGATCTGTACGAGTGGTAGCACAACAGAGCGAGTGGTCAGATCTTCAGGAATAAAAACAGGGTTCATCAAGGAAGACATCTTAGAAAAATGGTGCTTAAAATTGGGTATTGATCAGTGAATAGAGTTAATTGTACAGATAAGTGGAGAGATTGCATTCCAAGCAGAGAGAATATGCTATTCAAAAGCAGAGTGAAACAGGCACCTCTGGGAAACTACATGTGAATGGGATGCCAAAATGTAGGCTATGTCTTGAGGAGGGATATCAGCAAAAGAACATACGTTAAGGGTGAGATCATAGAAGACTCTGCTTTTCTTCTAAAAAGCCCAGACAGGGGCGCCTGGGTGGCGCAGTCGGTTAAGCGTCCGACTTCAGCCAGGTCACGATCTCGCGGTCCGTGAGTTCGAGCCCCGCGTCAGGCTTTGGGCTGATGGCTCAGAGCCTGGAGCCTGTTTCTGATTCTGTGTCTCCCTCTCTCTCTGCCCCTCCCCCGTTCATGCTCTGTCTCTCTCTGTCCCAAAAATAAATAAACGTTGAAAAAAAAAATAAAATAAAAAGCCCAGACAGCATCCAGAAAAACAGCCATTGACAAACTTAAGTGAAGGACCGGCATGGCTATGTAATTGTGAAAGCTGTAAAAGCAGATGCATTGCCAGCATAAGATTAGAGGCAGCTAAATGACACATTGGTTGCTTTCACACTTTTTGGATCACCTCAAGAGGAGTACAAAGATGGGGGTGCATACGTAAAGGAGTCATGCGGTAGTATCTACCTATATTATGTAGAATGTATTCTGAAGTTTTCTGTTTTAAAATGCTTGTTGTAACCCACTAAATTTTTTTCACCATCTAATTACTTGGAGCCTATAATTTAAAAATTCTTAGGAGGCGATTGTAGTTTAGGCAGAAGATGATTATCTAAATCAAGAGGAGCAGTGGTGGTGGAAAGGAAGGGATAGAGTTCAGAGCTATCTCAGAAATAGAGTAAAAAGCGTTTTGTAACCACTTGGATGTAGTTGATAAGTTTAGGTTAACTCATAGGTATCTCACCGAGTTGCTGGAGTCATTAACTAGAATATGTAGCAGGGACTGAAAACTCAAGGACCATTCCATATCTTGGCTCAGATGTAATGTTTGCCTGATACAGGTTTTTTTATTAATTTTTTAAATTTAAGTTTAATTTAAATGCTTTTGATTTGCCACAGGTGCCATCATTTATTTATGATCTGCTTTACCCCTGGAATCTAGGAAACGTGTCAGATATTGGTGAAGACGACTGCAGTGTAGACAGATCGCTTCAAAGTTGCTGATGAGCTTATCCCATTGAAGCTATTCAGGAAGTTGTCGATTGTATGGGTCTGTAGCTCAGGAGAGAGATTTGGCCTCTACTGTTAAAGATAATTAAAGCTGAAGCAGTAGATGAAGTCTCTCAGGGAGAGTTACGTAGAAGAGGAAAATAGTAGAAGATAGAAGGAAGTCTGGCAAGCACCTGTACCTAAGAGGCAACAGAAGAGAAGGAAGCCAACAAAAGGAAACAGAAAAAAGAAGAATCAGAGACAGTAAAATTAAGAGAGTGGTATCTTGGAAGGATACTGTTAGACATTTTTGAGAAGAAAACATAGAGCCAGCAGTATTGAATGTTTAGAGAGGTCAGTAAGATGAAGAGTTAGTGAAAATGGCAAATAGGAGAACTCTGACCTTTGCCAGACTACTTTCACTGTGGCGATGAGGATAGGAGCCTGATTTCAGTGAGTTAGGATGTGACCCAGAGACTAAGCATTGGAGATAGTGAATATAAGCTATTCTGTCTTGACGCTTGGCCTTAGAAAGCAATGCCAAGGCACTGGAAGGGAATACGATAGATGGTTGCTCACAAGGACTGGGGAGGATCTGTACCCTAGAGTCCACAGACAAAATATGTAACTGACAGCCCCTGCATATTTTGTAATTTACTGATACCATTTTCTTTCATTTCTTTTATTTAATCTATTAGGGGCTGAATTTAACTCTGTGGGTGGGAGATTTAAGGTAAGATGAAGCAGAAGGAAGGTTTTTTAAAAGATCTGCAGTTGCGAGATACAGTCTGACTATTCGGAATGGAAGGAATTTCCTTCTAAATAGAAGAGTAATACTCTAAATCTGATGAGGCCTTTTGCTGTTTCCCTCTACCTGTAATATTGATGCCACCTGCTTCTAAAGCCTCAGATAGCTCAGGGATCTGATGAAGGTTAATGCCACGGGCAGGGTCTTCCTCTGGTTCTCTCATGCTCTCACCTTTCTAAGTCCTCACGCACTCAGGTACCAGACACCTTATGTTTCTTGCCCTCAGGCAACTAGACTTACCCTGAAGGTACCAGCATATTGGGCCTGAGAGCTAATGTTCATCTTTAGCTTCTCATCTCCCTTCACCAGGCCTATATGTCACTTTTCAAACCTAAAATCAGGCTCAGAGCTCGTGCCTTGCTGGTGCAGAGTTGGCTTCTTTGTTATTCCAGTTAAAATATTTGATGACTTTTCTAGGTACATCCCTTTTGGCCCTAAAATTTTGTCTGAAATTTCAAAATAACCCTGTTATTTTATGATATACAAAATGAAGTAGGATGAGGCGCCTGGCTGGCTCAGTTGGAGGAACATGCGACTCTTGATCTCGGGGTCAGGAGTTCGAGCCCCATGTTGGGTGTAGAGATTACTTAAATAAATAAATAATTTAAAAAAATAAGGTAGGATGGGGCGCCTGGGTGGCTCAGTCAGTTGAGCGTCTGACTTCGGCTCAGGTCATGATCTCGCGGTCTGTGAGTTCGAGCCCCACGTCGAGCTCTGTGCTGTCAGCTCAGAACCTGTAGCCTGCTTCCGATTCCGTGTCTCCCTCTCTGCCCCTCCCCCGCTCATGCTTTTTCTCTCTCTCTCTCTCTCTCTCTCTCTCTCTCTCTCTCTGTCAAAAATAAATAAACATTAAAAAAATAATAAAGTAGGATAAGTTTTAACTGTCTCTGTATTAAAGCTTAATGATTAAGTATAATTCACTTACATCTTTGTTATCAGTTTGCAGATATACTTCTCAGTGTATCGTTTTATTTCTATCTTCGCTTAAGGATAGTTCATTTTGATTTCTAATGGTATTTATATACCCATAGGGCATGGTGTACATGTATTCATAATAACTATTTTGAGTCTGCAGTTGTTTCTCCATTATATAACTGTACTGCATTCTCATTTTAGATCCAACTGAGGAACCAGCTCCACAGGCCACCAATACAGTTGGTTCAGTTATTGGAGTAATTGTCACCATTTTTGTGTCTGGAACCATATACTTCATCTGCCAGAGAATGTTGTGTCCACGTATGAAGGGAGATGGGGAAACCATGACTAATGACTATGTAGTTCACGGACCAGCTTCTGTGCCCCTTGGTTATGTGCCACACCCAAGTTCTTTGTCAGGATCTCTTCCAGGTGAGCTAAGACTGATCCATTGAGAATCAAGTCTTGGGTCCTGGCAACATTGCCAAGTTTCTGTTATAGAAACAAGATACTGCCTAGAGTCTGTTTCAAACTAGACTCCTTTGGGTTTAAAAAATTATAAGAATAAATATTTTATTTTACTTTTAGCACTCTTTAATACAGAAGATCTTAGATCTTAGTAGAAATTGTCCAAAAAATATAAAGCAAATATGTACACATTTATATACACTGATTGCATTTAGTACATGCACTACATATACTGCATTTCTGGATGTACTCTACTGAAAATGAAAGCTAGACATTTGGTAAAGCGTCATAAACCACAAGTCCTTTAGGTGCACTATTAGGAGACCTCAGGACCACTGAGGACAGGAATTGAAGGTGCAAAAAAATAGATTAGGATTCCTTTTCAGCAAACAAAGATTTGGAAATAGCTGGGTTGACAACAGGTTTGTTTTGGCATAGCCAAGTAGCCAGAAATTCTGGGTACTTGAGTAGACGATACTGCTCTAGCAAAGTACAGCTTTCTTTTAGTACTTTCTGGTGCCCATAGTGAAAAGAAGCCCCCACCCCCCATTATTTTAATGAATATGGAGAAGGAGTTTCCCGGCAAAAGGTGTCAGAAAATAAGAACTTATTCTGGGTGTAACTCTAAGTAAACAGGATTTTGAAACTGTTAATGATAATGATTCCTTATTTTGCTATACCTATTTTCAGTTAGTGGAATATGGGAAGTCATGTGAGAAAAAATAGAATTCTGGCATTGGTGGTTGTGATTCCAACAACATTTGCATACATTAGATGAAAAAGATGAAAAATCTCCCGTACTTTGTATTCATGCCCTTAAAAGTGGATTTAGTTTCCTTTTGAGCACATCTCTTGTTTAATCTACCCTGCTTTACAGCCTCCACTCTCCATAGGCCTTTTCTTCTGCAAATCCTCTAAAGTTGAAAACTTCTTATTTTGAAGAGTGCTGCTTCTATCCTTGGGGGGAAGGGATGGGAGCTATTCTTGGCCTTGTTCTAGGCCAGCTCTCAGTGGAAGTGTTCACTTCTCGAGAACATTCGTTTGCCTTCTGCATTAAGCATTTTCAATTATTGTTACGAAATGAGAGCACAGATTGTTTTAAAATCAAACTATTTGGCTATTGGTATTTGTAATCCTAGTATTAAATAAAAATATTTTATACATAAAAATAATTTGTATAGATCTTAATCATCTTCAGTATTTATCCTCCTTCATTTTAGGAATGTCTCGAGGTAAATCAATGATCAGCTCCCTCAGTATCATGGGGGGAAGCAGTGGACCCCCTTATGACCGAGCTCATGTCACAGGAGCATCATCAAGTAGTTCTTCAAGCACCAAAGGCACTTACTTCCCTGCAGTAAGCAGTCTGTTTTCCTTTGTTTCACTTTGAATGCTAAGATAAATAGGATCCTAGACTTTTAACTTCTTTAAATGTGGGTGCTTAGTGATGGTAACTTAGAAAGTTTTTTAGTATACTATTTAGGCATATAAGTCTCCTAGGAAAGATTTGCCACCACCATGCAAGCACTTTTAAAGTCTTTAAGTTTACTGTGTATTAACCAGCATATTTGAAGGCACTAGACAGTAATTTCATATTTTGGGTAAAAGTAGAACTACTAAATAGTATCTCCTGAGAGACTTAGGATGACCTTCATTCTGTAACCTCCCAAAAAAGGAAGCATGCCTGCTATTTCTCCTATGTCAGTGATTTTTCTCTAAACGTTTATAATTTTAAAAAATCAGAACCCTATTGTGCTGAACTTAAACCAGTGACTTACAGATTATAGATTTTCTGCTTATTACCTTGCACTGTTTAGCCATGATGAAATTGTATCTTAAGGAGTAGAGAGCCCCACTCCTGAAGCACTATTTGAGGTCAGTTCTTTGAAAGAAAGATTGTGCTAACTGTGTAAGGGAAAGGAATACAAACAGATGAAGGAAGAGAGTGTAAAGAAAGTCTAATGGTCTTTATCTGGCATTATTATTATTGTAATAATTATTGTAATAATTTAATTATTGTTCCATTTAGATTTTGAACCCTCCGCCATCCCCAGCCACAGAGCGATCACATTACACTATGGAATTTGGTTATTCTTCAAATAGTCCTTCCACTCATAGGTCCTACAGGTAAGTAAGTGGAAGTATTTATTAGGAGAAAGAAGTAGTGGGTTTGATGTAGCCCTACATAAATAGATGATGGCCACTGAGAGAGATTAGGCATCTTGTCTTGGTAATGCTGATGTTGTCCCTACCGCACATCCTTTTCTTTTTGAGGCATTACGCATTTTTTTAGAGAGAGTCACAAGTGTTGACTTTATAATAATGAAGTAGAGTCAGCTCCCAATACTGCTTTGGCAGTATTGTAAGGAAAAGTTACCCACCAAAATAACTGATTACAAAATGGGCTACTGCTCAGGTTAGCTTTGTTTGGTGGCCTAGGAATGGAATATTGGCATAGGACTGGAGTTCCAAGAGTTGTGAGAGCTGTAAAATTGCAGGGGTGCAAAGAGCACAGAATTTGAGAGAAGTTGGGAGAAGCTTAAGTTCAGCCCTTGCTTCAGTATTACACCATCTGGAATGAAGAATTCTTCATAAAGTTGCCTGGAATAAATCACAACTCACTAAAATAAATGAAATCTATTTGTAAGACAAAATGGGGACATTTTCCCCTTGTGCTGATTTGTGTCTGTAGAGCATGTTAAGCAGGAGAAGGACTAGTGTTTACCTTACTCTTTCCATCTTGTTTCAAAGGCCAGCAGAAAGTCAGCGGCTTGATACTCTGTGTAAACCTAGTGCTGTGTTTATCAGTGTCCCTCAAGTGCCTATTATCTTCTAGATAAGTGTTTCCTAGACTTCCAGTCAAATTGCCCTGATAAAACCGTACAGATAGGTAGAAATCAAGTGAAACTGCTGATAGTATCTTACTCAGAATTCCCATTTCAGTTTATATGCATAAGATTAAGGCCTGATTCTGAGCTGATATTTTTGTGTTTTATTGTAAATTGCTTTCCTTGCCACTAGTTTGTTCTAAAAAGCCGAAAGAGAAAGCAGAAACCTCAAAACTGAAAAAAACAAAATGAAAGACCCCAAATTTTTATTTTTAAAAAGTTATTTCTTTAAATTGAATAAGACATTGTTTCATTAAAATGAACATAATTGCATCAAAAACATTTCTTACTTGACCATTTCCCACGTCTCAAATTAATCCCAGTTTCTTTCTTCTGAGTCACTTTTCATCATTTGTTGAGATTCTTGTCTGAACTGGAATGTAAAAGAATTTTGTTGATTTTCTTTCCTTTTTTCCTAGCTTTTTTTTTTTTTTTTTTTTTTTTAACATGAAAATGGAAGTGTTTGGCCTTTTAGTTGAGCCTAGAATGTTCATCAAGGCTCAAACCTGATTGGACAGAAAGATAAAACCTAAAAAGTGCTATGACCTCATGTGAATATTGGTAGTAAAACCGCTTGAGAACCTGCTCAGCAGGTCATGTAACCTTTAGCCATTTGTTTTGAGACCAACCCTGGGTGCTAGCAGATGGTTTCTGTGTTGGGATGGGGTCTTGTGGCACACTCTGTAGCACTGGGTGTTTAGTGGATTGTTACCTCAGTTTTGCACGTGCTCTTGCCCCTCTTTTGTCACTTTGGCGATGGAGTATATAAAGAAACCTTGATTGGGATAAATATGAAATAAGATCAGCTTTACTATATTTCAAATGTAAATGCTATATGAAGTTACAGATAGAAGTGAGAGCTAGCACTTTGAAATGAGCGCTTCCTTTCACTAGTGTGTTTGTCTCTTTTCAATGCCTTTTTTATTAGTTAGCCATGCTGCAAACTTGCTGAACTTGAAAAAGCAGAACAACAAGAAATAAATTAGGTCTCAGTCGGTTAAACGTCCAACTTCGAGGGGCGCCTGGGTGGCGCAGTCGGTTAAGCGTCCGACTTCAGCCAGGTCACGATCTCGCGGTCCGGGATTTCGAGCCCCGCGTCAGGCTCTGGGCTGGTGGCTCAGAGCCTGGAGCCTGTTTCCGATTCTGTGTCTCCCTCTCTCTCTGACCCTCCCCCGTTCATGCTCTGTCTCTCTCTGTCCCAAAAATAAATAAAACCGTTGAAAAGAAAAAAAAAATTTAAACGTCCAACTTCGGTTTGGGTCATGATCTCACAGTTCTTGGGTTTGAGCCCCGCGTCGGGTTGTGCTTGACAGTGCAGAGCCTGGAGCCTGCTGTGAGTTCTGTGTCTCCCCCTCTCTCTCCCCCTCTGTTGCTCATGCTCTGTCTCTCAAAAATAAAGAAACATCAAGAAAATTTTTTTAATTGTAGTAGTGTATGATCTTCAACCTGAAGTTTACATCTAATACTTCTGTATTCTGATAGAGAAGAAACTGCTTTTCTATAAAACTAAGTGTCTGCTTCTTGATTTTCTCCCCCTACCAGCTACAGGCCATATAGCTACCGGCACTTTGCACCCCCTACCACACCCTGCAGCACAGATGTCTGTGACAGTGACTATGCTCCCAGCCGGAGGATGACCTCAGTGGCAACGGCCAAGGGCTACACTAGTGACTTGAACTATGACTCAGAGCCTGTGCCCCCGCCTCCCACGCCCCGAAGCCAATACTTGTCAGCAGAAGAGAACTATGAAAGCTGCCCACCCTCTCCATACACAGAGAGGAGCTACTCTCATCACCTCTACCCACCACCACCCTCCCCCTGTACAGACTCCTCCTGAGGAGGGGCCCTCCTCCTCTGACTGCCTCCAACGCAAAAATGTAAATACAAATTTGGTTGAGATCTGGAGGGGGGGAGGGAGCTATTAGAGAAAGATGAGGCAGACCATGTACAGTTAAAAATTATAAATGGGGTAGGGAATACTGGAGATATTTGTACAGAAGAAAAGGATATTTATATATTTTCTTAAAACAGCAGATTTGCTGCTTGTGCCATAAAAATTTGTATAAAAAATAAATTTGTACTAAAAGTTTTATTTTTGCAAACTAAATACACAAAGCATGCCTTAAACCCAGTGAAGTGACTGAGTACAAAGGAAACAGGAATAATAAAGGCATCACTGACCAGGAATGTCTGGGCTTTATTAATACCAAAAAAAGAGAGAGAAAGAGAAGAAGAAGAAGAAGACGAAGAAGAAGACGAAGAAGAAGAAGAAGAAAAATTCAAGTCCATCTCAGAGCAGCAAACCATAGATACTTGGAAGTAGCCAAATAGCCTTCATGTTAGCTAACATTTGAGGGCCAATAAGTTTAAGAAATCACAAAAGGAAAAAGAAAAAAAGGTATTAAAACTAACTTTGGACAAAGGGCTTTATTTTCTCTAGGAATCCCATTATTTTAGTGAGGAAAATAGGTCTTTATAAAAATCCCTTCTGGGTGTTGCCATTGGAGGAGATGAGCTGTCCAGTCAGATGGTGTGGGGCTCTTTGTGTGTGCAAGTCTTCTGTCCCTACCTTAGAACCCACAGCCTCTGTCAGAAGAATTCGTTTTTTCTCTAGGTGTTTTTACCTTGCTTCCTCCCCCAGCAGCTTTGTAGGCCATTTTGCCAAGATATCACGATTTATTCACAGCTTTTTTATCTGAGGATTGATAAAATGGAATTTTCTAAATTAAGGTTTCATTTTAATATTTCTACTAGCTCTGTTCCTCTGTAGGCTTAGCTCTTCAGTTTGACTGATGTTTTTGCTTAATGATCAAAGGTTAGACATATTAGTGCTCCTCTTCCAAGATTGTTTTAATGCTCATTAAAATATCTTTTCACAACACATATAGGCAATGTTTAAGAATTACAAATTTAACCATTATGTTTTGTTGTAAATTAATCATATATCCTTGCAGTACTTTCAGCATATAATACCACAATATGAAATCATTTATATATATATTTTTTTTTCTAGTAAGACATTTAAATATGTTCCAGTTAGAGACAATCTATTTAAAAAGAGAATTTTTTTGTTATCATTAGGTTTTCCCTTTATTAACTGTTTGTGACATTTTCATGTTCTTTAGGCCAATTTTTCTGAGTGATGTCTACATACATACCTCTTCTAATGTGTGACGTGACTTTAATATCTTCCTGTTACCCAATGTGAATGTTAGATTGTTTTCAAATTATCCACAAATTATTCTTATAATCACCTCTTATATATTTTTGTGTGTTCTCTCTTATCCTGTTATGGATTAAGATGATTTAACAAATTTAACAATGTGGATTAAACGAGAAGGCCAACCGTTTACTTCTCAGCTGTCAGAACTTGGGTGGAGGGGAGTAACGGAAGGCTCTTCTGCCACCTGCCTGACCTGCGTGGTCCTGGGGCTGCTGCATCTTCAGCTCTTAGGGCTGACGTGTGGAATGATTCTAGCACTGCTTTGCCACCTTGCCAGAAGTTAGTTTCCTGCTTTTTACATTTTTCCAGCACTTCTCTGCTAAAACTGAATGTGTTTTTAAACTAATGTATTTTTACCTTAACAGATGTTGGTCAGTCAGTTATTTGAATGATTTCTTTTTTTTTTTTTTTTTTTTTTTTTTTTTTTTTTTTAAATTCTGTCTTGCTGAGGCCTCTCTGGATTTCAGGGCCCAAGAGAAAACCATGGAAGAAAAGATTGAGACTTTTGGCAGGGGTGAAGTAACTTTATAAGCAATTAAAAATACCTGAGGAAACTTTTTAATGAGAAAAAATGTGGTTTCAGAATAATGCTTAGATTGTCAGGGGCACCTTCTATGAATCAGGTGCCCTTGTTTGCATATAAATAAATGGTGATCCATCAGTGTCTTGCATTAACTCTTCCTGTCGGTGGAACAAAGTGCTCACAGTCTAACAGAATGGACACTGGAGTTGCATTCTGTGACACGGGGGCCTCTGACACTTAAATGAAGATGGAAAGGTTAGCAATAACTGGGTATCAATTAGAATTTAAGAATTCTATATGTTTACATTTTTTAATGTGCATCTTTATCCGGTGGGCTTCCCATGTGGAAACTTGCACTATAACGAATTAAGAAGAATATTGCCTTGTTATATCTCAGTTCAAGTGCTTGTACTGCGATGGCAATGGCCTCTTCTTGCAAAATACTGATTTGTGTGCCAATTTGTTTGAAATTATTTGAAGGCAGTTCCGCTTAATCTCAGGGTCCTCTTTCTTGGGTAGTTGAGATGGATTCTTAATATTGGGAGGGGGTGTACCTTTAAATGACAGAATTGTCAAAAATCGGGAAAGATTGGCCCTCGGGCTACATGGACAGTTAAGCTTAAGTAACAAACTATCTTGATTAGTATTAAACACAAGAGGTTTAATTGGAAAAATTGAAGATAAAAAATAAACATGAGCACAAATCAGGGGGAAAGTGGATAAAGGTTTTGAATTTGATGTATTGCTATATTCACTATCCATGAGGGTAAAATGAATAACATGAATAAAATGTCATTATTTTCCTTAAATACTTAAGTATTTAATTTTGAACACCGGTCTTAAAGCATGTCTAGTTAGTGATGTGATTAAAATTATCTGAGAAATGAACTCTGGCATCGTATACTTTGTGCTTATGCGCTATAGTAGGCTCACCTTCATTGAGGTGGTCTTTTATAACTGCGCTTTTATAACTTTGAACTTGGCTCCTGCAGAACCCTGGTCTTCTGAACAGTGGCCCAAGGGGGTTTGCTGCTTAAATCAGATAATGGCATATTCACAAGGAAAAAAAAAAGCGAAGGGATAGAATTTCTCAGTATTAATTTTTCTTTCGTGAAATATTATTACGCCTTTGACCTTTGCTGCCCCTCTTCTATAGCAGCATATGTGAGATGTCTGTCCAGCAGAACATTAGTTATTTTAACTATCTTAATTTTAATATAACAGTACTTTGAGATATATCAAGAAGTATCTGACACTTGAGAATATCTGTTCTAAAGGGATGATATATATTTAGAAATGAAGACTTTACAGTACATTTTCATCTAATAGGCCAATAATTTGGGGGCAGAGCTTTCGAGCAGTAAAATTTTAGCTTGACTGAGGATTATATATTTGTTCATCATTTTAAAGCACTCTGAAGTCAATAATTTGTAGAAGGCCAACTCCAACTTTGATAATACACAAAAATCTCTACCATCTGTGTTAGGTAGCAATTAATTTGGGGGAGAATCTTTTTGTTTTGCCATAAAGGCCTATTAATGAAGACTACTTCAAGTAGAGTTAGTAGCTATGGCTTACCTACCTAGCCTGTTAAATGCGTCTGTGTGTGTTTATGTAACCTTATACCAGTAATCCTAGTAGAGACTACTTCTGGTACCAGAGAGGCTTACTGTAGGCAGGTTGGCTCCTCTGTGATAGTTGTGCTAGTCTAGTTAGTCATGTGCCTAGATTTGATTCCTAGAAATGTAGTTTTTAAAATTGTTTTTTCTCTTGCTGAGGGAAAACTTGCTACTTCATTGATTTGCATGCCATAAGAGCTTCATATTGGTTACCATTACACATCTAACAAAATTCAGAAGCAAAAATCTTGGGCTTTTCATACCCCAGATATGCCATGCTTTTAATAAGCTTTAAGTCTGTATAATGACATACATCATATGTTTGGGGTGTGGATTTGAGTATGTGAATATCAGTTGGCCAACAAATGTTAGGGCATCCACAAATGAGACTATACACTAAGTGTAGACAGGGACTGAGTCATAAGTTTATAATCAAGTGTTGTTTAAAACATGTTCTCAGAATTCTTAAACTCAAACTTAATTTTATTTGGTATTCCTTTCTTTATCCCGAGCCTGAAATGAGCCAAGAGAAATAACAGATGATTTTAGAAAGTACTGGTAGCATGTGTGTGGTTTCTGACTTCTGGGATGGCATCATTTTATACTAGTCTCAAAATTTGCCTTTTGAAATTTTCAGTTTCAGGAGATAACATTTTACACTTATAGTTTTTAAATTATGAGCATTGTGAATCCATATACTCGGGATATTTCTGTTGAACTTGATTCTGCATCTCATGAAACTAATAAGCCTGCACCTGAGTAGAAGGGGAGGTAAATTCTTCGGTCTTACTGACGATCCTCACCCTCCTTCAGTCCAGGTAATTTTACTTGGTTTTTCTTTTTTCATAAAGCATCCTTAAGCTATTGCTAAGTTTATTGCTGTAAACAATCCTCATGACTTTACAGATAGAACTATAAACAATGATTTCCTGTACTCAGAGTATAGACCTAACGAAAACTTTTACATTTCCACCATTATCTAGGGTTTACCCAAAAGTCTACACCAAAGATGTAGAGACAATGTGCTTTTTGCTTATGCTTAACTGTCCATTTTTTTTAAACAAATATAAGAAGGCCAGGGATATATATATCATATATGTATGATATGTATATATATCAATGCATAAATATGAATATTAAAAGGAAAAGAAAGTGAATATATCTAATTTTACATGAAATTAAGTATCTGGGGTTAGTAGGAAAATGTAAAAAGAAGAGGATACCAAGAGCTTAAGCTGGACTAGCCTTATTTGCAAGTGAAGGATCTGGTGCTGCTTTCAGATGTTTATTCTTTGTGTTTTTAAATTTTTTTCTTAAGCTTTAATCTTTGTTATTGTCTTAAAGTCAGCTGGTGTTTCTTGTTCATGGACTTTGGTACGATGGTGCTTTGCAAGGATGTATTTATATTTAAATGGCCAACATTTGGTCAGCCCTTGTCCACTATTCACTTCCCCCTTTTTGTAAAATAAGTGCTTTAATTATAAGCTGTATAAAAATACCTTGTATAAATCCCCTTTTGATTATTACAATAAGCTGAGTTGTAACAAATGAAATGTTGATTTTTATAATAAAACAGTGGAAAATAAAAGTGTCAATTCTTTTCAGCAAGAAATTGAAATAGCTGATTGTTCATTGCTGTGACTTGCATTTCAGAGGCAACAAAACCCACTTTTATTGTTTGTATTTCAAATAAAATACAACTTTGGAAGAGAGATTTGAGCATAGTTCAGTGCTGCCCATACCTGTGATTGGGAACAGATAATAAGGGAAATATTTTGTGTTTCCTGCTCTTGTTTTCAGTAAACTCCTGGAAGGAGCCTGCTGTAGACTCTGAACCTCCCCCCTCTCGAAATTAGCTTTAAAAATGAACATTGCTCTTCCTGACACAAAGCCCAATATGATACGAGGATACCGAAGGAGCCGCAGAATATACCCCTTCAAAATACGCCACTGTGATTCAGGTGGGCACTTTAAAAACAGCAACTACAGATAGAGGCTTTCTCTGAGCTCCCCTTGTCTGTCTAAAGACCGATCCTCCAAAAGGAACACAGTTGTCATAAACCATAAATCCCCTCCCTGGGAGCTTGATCAACCAGGGAAAAATGATTCTTATCCCTGGAGAGAAGACTAGGAAAAATAGCCAAACTTCGTCCCGACTCTCACACCTCCCACCTATTCTTCTAAGGACCCATTCATCTTTCCTAAAATCACTTCCTACTTATTCTTCCCTAAGAGGCCTACATCTTCCCTCCCCTTTTCCCATTCATACGGTAGGTAAGCCTGAATTATAAGCCATCTAGGGGAGTTTCTCACTTTTCCCTGGGTATCTCCCATGTATATGTAAGTTAATAAGTGTTATTTTCTGCCTGTTTTGTTCATCTGTTTCTTATTACAAGGGTCTCAGCTAAGAGCAGAAGGGTAGACAAAGTTACTATTCTCCCCTACAACATTTAACATGAGGGTGAATGGAAAAACCAGTGAGAACTCACAGCTACTAGATCCCTGCTTGGGTCTAAGTTTGCTGGTTTGATAGGAAGAGAGGAAAGCTTTATTATTTGGCATTAGGTAAGCTCAAACATCAGGGGGTTAAGTGGAACAAATGTTAGTGTAAAGTCTTCTCTCTGAGACTCTTTCTCTGAAGTGAGCTTACCTTGACTTCTTTGCTGACCCCTCCCATTCTTTTCTTTGGAAAACAAAGTTGTGCTGTTCCCAGTGGAGTCCAAGAAAGGAAAGACAGAACCGAGGTTGCTTTGCCTGATTTAAAGGCAGGCTCAAGAGTGGGAAGGACAGTGCAAGTTGTTTTGGACTTTTCTCTACCCAGGTAAGTTTTCTGCTAAGTTAATACGTACAGTCTTTCTTACTTTTAATTCTTTGTGTACAGTTGCAGTATTTCTGCAAATGTCAATTAAAGGATGAATTACTGTTGACAGGGTCCGGGACATGATACCCCAAAATGCGACACATTAGCATAGTGAGTATTTCAAGGAATTCGAGAAATGGCATGTGTAGGAAGAACCCTCTGACCTTTCCCTGAAGCAGGTCGTTAACCCTAATGTGAGAAGTGCCCTCCCTGTACACAGAGGTAAGGGGGCATCCTTATCTTGGAAGAGAAAGGAACAAAAAGGAACCTGAACAAACAGGCCTTGCTAAGTTTGCCCCCATTTATTACACATAGCTCATACTCTTTGTTCTATCATATCTTTCCATGACTTTGCGGTTCTCATCAAACCTAGCATAAAACACAGGTTTAACCATTTCTTTGGGTTTTCATTTCTTTATGAGGGCTCCTGTGTCACTTAAAACTTAAAAGACATTTGTATGCTTTTCTCTTGTTAATCTCTTATGTTACAGGGATCCAACTCAAGAACTTAGAAGATACTTTCCCTTTCTTACAATGTGCTCTGATTTCTGGTTCCATTTATTTGTACTACCATGCCGTCTTCTAACACCACCGACCCCACCACCACCTGTCCCCCCACCCCAAAAATTCTCCGCCCAAGGTTTGCATTTGTAACTTCAGCTTTCATCACCATATAAAGCCAATCTTTCCCAATTAAGAGACTAAAAATAAAGGATTATTTTGCTAAGATTTGTCCAGCATTTACTGTTGCACCAAGTACTAAATATCCCCTCTGTCTCCCCCTTTACGTAATAAACCAACCGATTAACACCTAAGCTAGACAGGAAACGTCCAGTTTGAGTATGAAAAACTCCAGTGCAAAATTTTGATCAGAGGCAGTTGGCAGTGGGTGGAGGGAAAAGGACATTAAATTACGATTGAGATTCTAATCTTTGTTCCATTTTAATTAACTGCCAAGGCATGCCTGAACTCATTTAATCTCTCCGTATTTGTTGGCATAAGGCTCTGACAGAGTTTTCCCAAGTTCTTGGGAAGGACTTGGGAAGGGTTAAGGGAATCAAGTTTTATACAGTGCTGTGATTCTCATGACAGGGCTTTTAAGAATTCAATGTAGGTCTGGAGCTATTTATATTTTCTATTATGTCAATTTTTGTCATTTATGTCTTTCAAGGAATTTGTCCATTTCCTCTTAAGTAGTCAGCTTATTGGCATAAAAGCGTCTCTTATCCTTTCAATGCCTGTTTCCATTTCTGACATTGGTAATTTGTGTCTTGGTCAGTCAAACTGAAGGTGTATTGATATTCTTGATCTTTAAAAAAAAAAAAAAAAAAATCAGCTCTGGAGCGCCTGGGTGGCTCAGTCGGTAAAATGTCCCACTCTTTATTTTGGCTCAGGTCATGAACTCAAGGTTCGTGAGACCGAGCCCTGCGTCACTGGACTGTGTGCTGGGCATGGAGCCTGCCCCTCTGCTGCTTGCACTCTCTCTCTAAAAAATAATAACAATTTTTTTAAAAATCAGCTCTTGTTCTAATTCTTCTCTGTTGTATGTTCATTTTCTGTTTCATTGTTGTCTGCTCATTATTTCCTTCCTTTAACTTATTTGGATTAAATATGCTAGTTGCTTAAGATAAAAGCTTAAGTCACTGATTTTAGACATTTTTTTCTGATAAAAATATTTAAAGCTGTATGTTTCTCTCTATGCATGCTTTAGCCGCATCCCACAAATCTTGGTGTTTTCATTATCATTCAGTTCAAAACACTTTCTAATTTCACTTGTAATTTCTTTGAACCCTAGATTACATAAAAGCATGTTTAATTTCTAAATATTTGGGGATTTTCCAGATACCATTTTGTTATTTTTAGATTTAATTCCATAATGATCATAGGTCCTCTGTATGAGTTTAACTCTTTAAAGTTTATTGAGACTTGTTTTACCAGCCAGACTACGGTCTATCACAGTGCATGTTTTATGGGCACTTGAGTACTATTAAAAACGAAAATCACAGTTCCAAAATGGAGTCACTTATGCTAGGCCACATCAACAAACCAGGGTGTAATGCTTAACCTAATTGCAGTTTCAACCTCCCCCAGAAATGTAGTCTTAACCTGTCAGGAATTTTCTAGGCAGCACCAGTAAGGTAATGTGTCACATGGGCCCTCTGCATTCCCCAAAGGAAGGACTTCACCCGAAAGAATCCTTTTTTCTGTTTATGACTTCCTTGTCCTGCCTTTAAGAACCTTTCCTTTCTGTAGCCCTTTGGAGCTCCCCTCTACTCGGTACAGAGGATGCTGCCAATTCATGAATTGTTCAGTAAAGCCAATTAGATCTTTAAAATGTACTTGGGGGGCGCCTGGGTGGCTCAGTCGGTTGAGCGGCCGACTTCGGCTCGCTTCATGATCTCGTGGTCCGTGAGTTTGAGCCCCGCATCAGGCTCTGTGCTGACGGCTCAGAGTCTGGAGCCTGTTTCCGATTCTGTGTCTCCCTCTCTCTGACCCTCCCCCGTTCATGCTCTGTCTCTCTCTGTCTCAAAAATAAATAAACGTTAAAAAAAAAATTTTTTTTTTTTAATGTACTTGGTTGAAAAAAAAAAGATAAAACTTACTTGGTTGAATTTTTTCTTATTTAACTATAGTATGCTGTAGTTGCATACAGTGTTCAGTAAAGGTCAGTTAGGTCAGTTTGGTTTATACTGTCGTTCAAGTCTTCTATATCTTTGCTGATTTTCTATTCAGTTCTCCTGGGAGAAAAGTGTGGAAATCAACTTTAATTGTGGATTTGTCTATTTCCCCTTTTAGTTTTGTCAATTTTTGCTTTGAGCTCTGCATAATTTAGGATTATTGTTGTAATAATTCACCTTTTTATTGTTATGTAATGTCCCTCTTTGCCTCCATATTCCTTGACTTGAAGTCCACTTTGATATTAATATACCCATTCCAGCTTTCTGACTAGTTTTGCATTCATTTTTCTATTCTTTTACTTTTAAACATTTTTTTAATGTTTTTTATTTATTTTTGAGACAGAGAGAGACAGAGCATGAATGGGGGAGGGGCAGAGAGAGAGGGAGACACAGAATCAGAAGCAGGCTCCAGGCTCTGAGCCATCAGCCCAGAGCCTGACGCGGGGCTCGAACTCACGGACCGCAAGATCGTGACCCGAGCCGAAGTTGGACGCTTAACCAACTGAGCCACCCAGGCGCCCCTATTCTTTTACTTTTAACCTCTCTCTCTTTCATGTTTAGACATAAAATATGTAGTTTGGTCTTCATTTTTATCAATACTATTTCTGCATTTTAATGGCACTATTTAGCCATTTCCATTTAATGCAATTATTGCTGATTTGATTTGTCTACCATTTTGATATTTTCTCTTTGTCCCAACTATTCCTTCTTTTTACTCTTCTCTGGCCATCTTTGGAAGAGTATGTTTCAGGATTCCATTTTATTTCTACTATTGGCTTACTAGCTATGCTCATGTAGTCATCGCTGTACGATTTACAGTATGCATCTTTAACTTGCTGTAGTCTACATGAAATAATGCACCACTTTGCATATAATATGAAACCTTACAACAGTCTCTTTTCATTTTTCCCTTCTAGTCTTTTATGTTTTATTGTCATACATGTTCTGCATGTTATGTCATGAGACATTGTTTTTGCTTTAATCAATTTTCTTTTTTAAAATTTAAAGATGAGAAAAATATTTTTATTTACCTTCATATTATTCTTTGGTGCTCTTCATTCCTTTTTATAGATCTGGGTTTCTAATACAGTTTTCCTTCTGGCTGAAGAAATTTCCTTCAGCATATCTTACAATGTTGATCTAATCATGGTACATTGTGCCTTTGATTGTCTGAAATGTTGCCATGTTGTCTTAAGAAAATTTATGACAGCTTTATTGAGGTATAATTGACATACAATAAACTGCATGTATTTGAAGTATGCAGTAATTAATTTTGTGTTTTTATATACACACAAAATAGTAAGACAAGGTAACAACAGTTCTATCACCCCAAAATGCTCATGCCCCTCTATAATTCCTTCTTTCCATCCCTCCGTTCCAGGCAACCAATGACCTGTTTTCTGTCACAATAAATTAATTGCATTTTCTATAATTTTATATAAGTATATATGTAGTGTATGATTTTTTTTTGGTTTTGGTTGAGCTTCTTAGAGATTCATTCATATGCATGTTACAGCATATACTGATAGTTTATTCTTTATATATATATATAATATACATATTATATACATATATTCATATATATATGAATAGTATCTCATTGTATGGTATACCACAATTTGCTTATCCATTCATCTGTTGATGAACATTTGGGTTGTTTTCCATTTAGGGCTTTCACAAATATAGTTACTATATTTGTACTTTATTGTTTTAAATGTTTTTATTTATTTTTGAAAGAGAGACAGAGACAGAGCATGAGCCAGGGAGGAGCAGAGAGAGAGGGAGACACAGAATCCAAAGCAGGCTCCAGGCTCTAAGCTGTCAGCACAGAGCCGATGTGGGGCTCAAACTCACAAACTGTGAGATCATGACCTGAACGAAGTCAGAGGCTTAACTGACTGAGCCACCCAGGCACCCCTATAGTTACTATATTTGGTACAAGCTTTAAACCAATTAATTTCTTTTGAATAAATTCCTTTTTTTTTTTTAAGTTTTTTTTTTTTTTTTACGTTTATTTCTTTTTGACAGACAGAGAGAGTGCGAGCAGGGAAGGGGCAGAGAGAGAGGGAGACACAGAATCCGAAGTAGCCTCCAGGCTCTGAGCTGTCAGCACAGAGCCTGACATGGGCTCGAACTCACAAACTCCAAGATCATGACCTGAGCTGAAGTTGGACGCTTAACTGACTGAGCCACCCAGGCGCCCCTATAGTTACTGTATTTGGTACAAATTTTAGACCAATTCATTTCTTTTGAATAAATTCCTAAGAATGAAATGGTTGGGTCATCTGGTAGATGTTAAACTTTTAAAGAAACTATGGAAGGGAAGGAAAAATAAGATACAAACAGGGAAGCAAACCATAAGAGACTCTTAAATACACAGAACAAACTGAGGGCTGATGGGGGTGGGGGTTGGGGGCGGGGAAAATGGGTGATGGACATTGAGGAGGGCACTTGTCGGGATGAGCACTGGGTGTTGTATGTAAGTGATGAATCATGGGAATCTACTCCTGAAGCCAAGACTACACTGTATATTAGCTAACTTGACAATAAGTAAAATAAAAGCAAGAGAAAGAGATGCAATCCTATACTCCCTCCCCCCCCAAAAAAAAAACAAAAGAAAAGAAAAAGGAACTGCTTAAAATGTTTTCCATTTTGGAAATGTTAAGTTTGCATTCTAGTTTTTTAAATGTTTTAACTTATTTATTTTGAGAGAGAGAGAGAGAGTGAGTGCACGTGTGAGTGGGAAGGAGGGACAGAGAGAGAAGAGAGAGAGAATCCCAAGCAGGCTCCCTGCTATCCATGCTCCATCTCATGAACTGCAAGATCATGACCTGAGCTGAAATCAAGAGTCAGAGGCTTAACCGACTGAGCCACCCAGGTGCACCTACATTCTATTTTTCTTGAGTGAGCTTTGGTAGTGTGTCTTTTAAGAAATTTGTCCATTTCATCTAAGTTGTTGAATTTTTGGTATATGATATTCTCTTATTATCCTTTTAATATCTGTAGAACCTATAGTGATGTTCCCTCTGTTTATTATTGGTAAGTTGTGCCTTTTCTCCTGATCAATGAGGCTAGAGGTGTTACTGATCTCCACAAACCATCTTTTGGTTTCATTACTTTTACACCATTCTGCTTTCTTTCTCTTTATTTCCTTTCTTTTTTATAATTAAAAAAATTTTTTAAGTTCTTTGAGAGAGTGTGTGTGCACATGTGATCTGGGAAAGGGCAAAGAGAAGGAGAGAGATGCTCAGCTCGATCTCATGACCATGTGGTCATGACCTGAGCCAAAATCAAGAGTTGGACGCTCACCTTATTTCTCATCTCTCAGGGACTACTCCTTCATTGCCTGATGCACAATGTCTTGAAAACGGAAAGCTATTCTTTCATATAGCTTGTCTTTTTTTTTTTTTTTTTCCAGTTGTTTTAAGCAGGAGTTTAAACTCAGTCACTATTACTTCATCTTGGCTGGAAGCTGCAGATGATTTGGAACATTTGGAGAGTTTGTTAAAACTACACATATCTTGGGCCATACTCCAATCTCATTGATTTACCGGTTATAGCAGTGAGGCTAGGGTATATGATTTTGCAATTGTATGTTAAAAGTAGGCCAGGCATTAGATAGACAAAGTTAAATTAGACATAATACTTGTTTACAAAAGCATTTTTGTTAACAGAAGCATTTATAATCCAATGCAAAAGATTAGTTCTTATGGCATAATGTCTTAAGTATAATGTCCATAAATAGTGTGCTATGGAGCATCTCTATGAAGAAAGGTATCCAAATGTAGCCCTCTGGCAGCCAAGGGAGGGTTAGCAAATGCTTCCTGGAAGAAATGAAGGAGTGAATTTGGAAAGATGGGCTGGAGTTCATTGAATTAGTGGAAATAAGGGGAAAGGGGACCAGGAGGCAAGGACAGACCAAGTGGAGAAAAAATATCGTTATAAAGGCCCAGAGGTGCAAGGTTGCAAATGCATAATGTAGAATAGTTGAATCAAAGTGGGAGAAGAGGTGATCCCCATTGTCGCCATCCATAAGAAGAAACTCCTTTATCTCGGATGTTTTTCTGACTTTCTGTGTGGGGGCAGGAAGCAAAAGGGAATATTCTTTTTTCCCCACAGTTACCTGATTTACATTCTTTATTTACCCTTTCCCACAGCTCCAGGTTTGATTCAGCATTACCTAAAACCACCATCCACCATTTATCAACAGTGGTATCAGGGTTTACTAATCATTGATTCTTCCTCTTTCATGCACTCAAGTCACTGTTGATTTCTCAGATTGTCACACTTTACAGATCAAACATAGACTTCCCCTCATCAGCCCCTATCATTTGTGTTTCTTGTAGATTAATTCCACAAGGAGCCCCAAACAATTGCATTCTGAACGCTGTTTAATGTTAGTTATCTTTTTTTTGTACTTGGATTAAAAAGTACAAGAATACCTTTAATTAATTATCTCCTTAGAGTTTTTACAGTCTTTCCAATGAACAAGTCAGAAAACTATGAAACAATTACACAAAAGCCACGTCACAAGAGTTGTTGAACAAAGAATTTGGCCCCATTTGATTGCAACTCACTCAAAATTCTTTTGGCTTTTGTGGCCACGGTAAGCAGAAGGAGTGGGGGTAAAAAGACTTGTAGAGTGGATGTTTGCCACTATAAATGGGGACAGCCCCTATTTGAGCCCTCCTCTTCCTCTTAGGGAATGCCCTACCTTATGTAACTTAAATATGGCAAACAGCCTTCTCCCATAATGAACTGAAAATGTAGAAAGCCTACTCTCCTAGTTCTTGACAGCTGGAGCACAGGCATATGATCTGGGGTCAGCTAATCCAAGTAATCCACCTGGAAGTTTACCTTGGAGACAGGCAAGATTGGGAAGATTCTTCCCGGTGGGGAAGAGAGATGGGAGTGGGGGTAGCAGCATCATTTCTCAGTAGCAGTGGGGCCAGTGATGGCACACAATTTCTGGTTCAGTGGTGGAGACTGGGGCATGCGTGTTCTGTGGTGACACCAGACGGAAGTGTGATTTAGCCTGTGCTTCTGGCTGTGGAGGCTTACTTTTACTCTTGCCATTTCCAAATCTGGGAGAATAACTCATTTCAGTTAAGATGGGTAGAGTAGTGATATTTGATGTGATATTAGACGGGTCCAATTTTCCCTTGGAGCTGGAAGTATGTCTGTTTAACGCATTCATTTATTTGCTCATCACAGGTTTATTAAACACCTGTTTTACATCAGGCTACATGCTGGGTGCTACAGATCTAGACATTTTTAAGGCTATAATTTGATAGTATTTTAAAAATTATTGTTTCAATAATTATTGTTTGTTAAACAATTGCGAAACATATTTCGCTTACTATAAAACCTCATTCTGAACACTAATTTCAGAAAAACAATCAGTGACTGCTTTGGGAGGAGAGGAAATTTTGTTTTAGCTGAGGGCAGTGCATATTAAACATAAGTGAGCACTCAGCACTAAATACCAAGCACTGTTGTAAGCACTTTTTATAAATTAACTCATTCGATCTTCATGGAAATCTTAGTACTATTACTTTTTACTTGTTTTAACCATAAGATAACTCTTTTTAAAAAATTTTTTTAATGTTTATTTTTGAGAGAGAGAAAGCACAAGTGCGGGGAGAGGTAGAGAGAGAGGGAGACACAGCAGCCGAAGCAGGCTCTGGGCTCTGAGCTGTCAGCACAGAGCTCCATGCGGGGCTCAAACTCACGAACCGTGAGATAATGACCTCATCCAAAGTCAGATGCTTAACCGACTGAGCCACCTTGGTGCCCCATGTAAGATACTCTTGACAGTGGTCTTTCCACGTGTTTAACAGCTACTAATCATTACACTACCACAAAAAAAATAAAGAAAATTTCAGAGTCCTTGAGAAATAGAGGTGGGGTCTCTGAGATTGCTGAGGGAGGTAGAAGTAATAATTTTCTGCCAAATGGCAGTTTTTCAAACTGCCAAAGCATTTTTCTAGGGAAATGAGTCAAAAGGCAGACATGATAATATATCCCCAAACTAGTGGATATAGCAGTGAACTCAAGTCTCTTTGAACTGCATCTACCAACATCAATAGCAATATCTTCCTAAAAGTAGGCTTGAAACAACGTCATTAGGCCATCCCAAGTGTAGTTTAAAAAGAAATGGTACCAGAAAACCAAAGAGTAAACACATGCACAATTTATCATTTCGCCCTTATGAGATCAGCAAATATCTGTAACAAAATTTCCCCAAAGCGGACAACGGAGACAAGGTGACCGTCTCTGTTCTGAACATCTGAAAGGAAAATTACCACTTGTCTTCCTAGACTTCCTCCCACACTCATTGGAGAACCTGGGAAACATGGATGTCACTGGCCACACTACTACATTCTATGAGCTGCAGACAGACAAGGCCTCTCTCCTCAGGCCTCTGGATTCACAGGAACAATGACTTTGAAAACTTCAGTGCTCCCTCTGCCTTGTACATGTTAATTTTCTCCCATAGTCTATGCTGAGACCAATGTAGACAGGATCCTAGTTGGATAATGAGTATTCCAGATTACAAATCTTCTGATTTTTCAGTCTACTTCTTCATGTGATATCCCAAGCACTTTTTCCTAGAGGGGAAAAAGAGAAATAGATTCACAAAATTCCAAGTTTGATTCACTGTTGAACTGAAAACATAAACCTGTTAACTCTGCTCTCTTGTCCCAGGCATGACCCGGGTTTCAGAGACTATGTTAGGGTTGGGGGGAGGTTTGGAAAGATGACCAGCAGCCTTGGTATTCAGGAAAGGAAAACATATGTGAAGGACTTAGGTTACACACCCAAGGCTGATAGGCTAGATGGGGAAAGGCTTTGATGCTGTTTTTAAAATTCAGAAGAGTTAAAAAAAAAATTCAAAGGAGCAGATATTGGAAAGTTGAAGATTATGGAAAGTTGAAGATTATGCTCTTTGCAAAGTTCTGTGAAATGGATGAAGTTGTAGGAGCACAGGGTGACTATTTGAACAGTCCTTTACAATGAGGAAAAATGCCCAACGGGTGAATTAAAATCTCATGGCAGCTAGTTTAGCATGCTTTTTATTTTTATTTTTATTTTTTTTAAGTTTGTTTATTTTTGAGAGAGTATGCACGTGGGGGAGGAGCAGAGGTAGAGGTAGAGATAGAGATAGAGATAGAAGTAGAGAGATAGAATCCCAAGCATGGTGCCCAACTCTGGGGTCAAACCCATGAACTGTGAGATCATGACCTGAGCCAAAACCAAGAGTCGGACACTTAACCCACTGAGCCACCCAGGCGCCCCAACATGTTTTTTAGATACAGTTGTTATTCTTTCATTTGATTGATTGATTGATTATGCTAAGAGTATTGGCTTAACATCTATGATGTATGTAGAAAGAATGGGAGTGTTGAGAGACAAAGAAGCATAAAATACATAAATCTGCCCTCGTGTTTGCAATTTCGTTGGGAAGTTAGATGTACTTGCAGGAAATGTGAAACACTGGGATAGTTAGGAACCCTGGAAAACTGGTGCATAGCAATCATTTTCCTCCTTCCCTACCACTATAAGGACACCCTGGAGTGCCACCAAAATACCAAGAGCCAATGGAAGTCCCTAGAAGCTTGCCACCCAGTGTCATCTTTCTTTCTTGTGCTTGGAGACTGAGCACAGGTGTCCGCATCTCCTTCACATTTTCATAACTCATATCAACTCATAAATATTCTTTTATCAACATCCTCCTTCTTTATTTTTTGCAACTCCTCTATCAGCCTTGGAAACATTATAGTCCTTTCTCATTCTTTTTCTTCCCTCTTCCAATTTCCAGCCACATGCTCCAAATTAAACCTAACTGTGGCCAAGACTTAAAATTCGGATTTATGATGACCTGGAAAAGTAAACTAATAAATTACAAATGATAAGGAACAATGCCATCAAATTCTGAAGCCTTTGAAAATTCCCTTTATTATTTCTACCCAAAATCCATCAATCTTCTCTAATTAAAACTGTTTTTCTCTCTAGCACCAGCAGCCAAATTAAAAATAAGTAAATAAAAATGTATTCTTTTTTCTTTTGTCTTTTAATTTGCTTGCTAGAATTAGAACCACCATTTTTTCATAGCAGATTTGTTGAAATATATCACAGAGTTCATCCTTTTAAAATATATAATTCAGTGGGTTTTAGTATATTCACAGAATTGTGCAACCATCACGTTTGGCTGATTTTAGAACATTTCCATCACACAAAAAGAAACTCTTTATCCATTAGCAGTCACTCCCTATTCTCTCTCTTCTTCTCTAATCTGTCTCTGTGAATTCACCTATTCTGGACATTTCATGAAAACAGAATCATACAATGTATGGTATATGGCCCTATTGTCTAACTTTCACTTAGCATAATGTTTTCAGGGTTCATCCATCTGTTCCATTCCTTTTTATGCCTAAATAATATTCCACTGTATGGACATACTGCCTTTGGTTTTGCTA
Source organism: Herpailurus yagouaroundi (assembly GCF_014898765.1). Classification (NCBI taxonomy): domain Eukaryota; kingdom Metazoa; phylum Chordata; class Mammalia; order Carnivora; family Felidae; genus Herpailurus; species Herpailurus yagouaroundi. The sequence continues at coordinate 35,795,178 of NW_024412407.1, forward strand.
TTCACCATTCATCACTGATGAACATTTGGGTTGTTTCCACTTTCAGGCTATTATGCATAAAATGAATGCTGCTATGGTCATTTATGTACAAGTTTTTATGTGAACATTTGTTATCAATTTTCTTGGGTATATATCTGAGTGGAATTGGTGACTCTATGTTTAATATTTTGGGGGGATTGCCAAATTGTTTCTAAAAGGGAAAATTTTAGAACTCAACCAGCAGTGGATGAGGGTTCACATTTCTCTACATCCTCACCAACATCTGTCTTTTTTATTTTAGCCATGCTAGTGCATGTGAAATGATATCTTACTGTGGTTTTGATTCACATGTGCCTAATGTTGAAATGAAGATGCTAAGCAAGCATCTTTTCATTGCTTACTGGCCATCTGTATATCTTCTATGGAGAAATGTCTATTCAAAATTGGCTTTTGTCTTTTTATTGTTGAGTTGTAAGAATTTATTACATATTCTGAATACAAGTTCTTTTTCAGGTATATGATTTGAACATATTTTGTTTCATTCTGTGTGTTGTCTTTTCATTTTATTGGTAGTGTCCTTTGAAGCAGAAAAAAAATTACTTATTTTTTAAATTTGTCTTTCTTAAGATTTTTATTTGCTAAATACTCTCTACACCCAACTTGGGACTCAAACTCACAACCCCAAGATCAAGAGTCACATGCTCCATCGACTGAGCCGGCCAGGTGCCCCTCAAGCAGAAAAAATTTTAATTTGATGTAATCCAATTTATTTTTTCTTTTGTTGTTTGTGCTTTCGGTGTAGACTATTTTTTTTACAGAACACAGTTGGCATTTCAGCTGCATTAACCAACTACATAGACTTTTAGTCTATAGACTGAATAGAACTGGCCTGTGGACCCAGTTGATACTTAACAATCTTTTTGGAAAAATATATTACCAAGACCAAATTATATTTTGGAAAATATATTTTGGAAAAATATATTAACCTTAAGCAGGATGATTCTTTCCTGTATGTAATTATAGTGCAGATATGAAGTTTTGTAAGAAGTCAGAGGCTAGTGAGGCCCTTAAGCTAGAGTAGTCAGGAAAGGCTCTGGGACAGAGGAGGGACTTGAGGGGGTCCTGGAAGAAAGAACAGTTAAAGCCAAAATAATGTCGAGGCATCTTAGCATGAGTTAAGGCAGCTTGAATTTAGAATACTTCAGAGCCTCAGTTGTTCAGATCAGCCCCTTACGGCTACCATATCTGGTGCAGATGTGGAAAATAGAAAGGAACAGAAGACTAGGTAAGCTTAACAGGCAGCCACTGAAGACCACAGCGGGCACTTCAGTCCCTTAGCAAGATCAGCTCTGCATTCCTTCTGGAAACCAAGAGACCAAGAGTGGAGGCCTCAGGGCCATGCTGACCATGTGTGAAGCAGACTCAAACCCACTACCCTTGCTCCATTCTAGTGGAAAGAGGACTAAAGATAATGTGGGACAAAGGCCTGTGCTTCCAAGAAGGATCTGAACAGACAAAATAAAGTGCCCTGAGCCTATGGATATTTAAAACTATGGGCTACACATTTTGGAAAGGTTAACCTTGGGAGGCCATCTGAGTATGGCAGCTTTAAGGAAATCTCAAGGAATGAGGATAAAGGATGGGGCTGGCGGGGGGCGGGGGGGGAGGGATGTTGAGTCTGAGGCAGGGGGGTGAAGATGTCTGTTTCACCTGATAGCAGGTAGTTAAAAACAGATACATATCAACAATAGCCAAATTATGGAAAGAGCCCGAATTTCCATGGGCATTGGATGAATGGATAAAGAAGATGTGGTATATATATACGATGGAGTATTACTCGGCAATCAAAAAGAATGAAATCTTGCCATTTGCAACTACATGGATGGCACTGGAGGGTATTATTATGCTAAGCGAAATTAGTCAGTCAGAGAAAGACAAAAATCATATGACTTCACTCATATGAGGACTTTAAGAGACAAAATAGATGAACATAAGGGAAGGGAAACAAAAATAATATAAAAACATGGAGGGGGACAAAACATAAGAGACTCTTAACTATGGAGAACAAACAGAGGGTTACTGGAGGGGTTGTGGGAGGGGGGATGGGCTAAATGGGTAAGGGGCACTAAGGAGTCTACTCCTGAAATCATTGTTGCACTATATGCTAATTTGGATATAAATTTTAAAAATAAAAAAAAATTTTTAAAAACATACAAATTTGGGGCACCTGGCTGGCTCATTGGGGAGACCTTGTGACTCTTGATCTCGGGATTGTTGAGTTCAAGCCCCACGTGGGGTGTAGAGATTGCTTAAAAAATAAATAAACTTTATTTAAAATAAAACAAAACAAAACGATACAAATTTAATGGTTTGCTTTTTGCTTTGTATCAAAATGTCCCTGTCAAAATGGCTGGGTCCAAGCAGCAATGACAAAATATCATGAACGCTGTGTCTCTCTCTGCCTGTCAGCAGCTAAGAGAACAAGGAAGTGTTTGCCTCTCCTTGTCTCACTGCCAGACTTCGGTTGCTTACAAAATTTGTGAAAACAGAAATTATATCTAAACATTTTATATCTTGACATCTCTTCATTTCCTGTTATATCTGACTGGTCCCCCCTGGTCCAACACACATATCCCATGTACCCTTTGGGAGCCTAGTAAATATTTATCGATGATGAAGATAATCACTAAAAATAGGATCCCATCACTGGGATATATCTCTTGCCACTCAACTTCTAAATCCATGAGAACTGCCTCAAAGACGTGTTCCCTTCACTTAAAAAAAAAAACAACAAAAAAATGAAAAAAACCCCACAACTTTCCATTCCGTCTCCTCTGAATTCTGGGAAGGTTCATTTTGAAATAGGATGCACTTACCCATCCACCGTGCTGCTGGACCCAGGGGGAGAAGTTGTCTTTTAGGTACTTGGTTCCAAAGCCCAGCACCCTGTTCATAGGGTGATTGTCGATAGCAGTGAGCTTGGCCGTGACGTCTATTGCAAGAGCAGCCTTAAAGCCCTGAGCTCTGACCTCTGATTCTCCCCTGGTGTCCACACCCCTTAGGAACTGGTCTGTGATGATCTTGAAAACAGGGTAGCACAGCTGGTCCTGGAAGCTGTTCATTAAAGCCTTGTCTTTCTTTAACTGTGTACAAGAGGATATGCATTTAGTACAGCAGCCTGGCCCCATGAAACCGACTCAACAGTGGGCCCCTGAAACACCCAGTGGAAAACCCTGGCTCCAACTAAGAAGTTTCTTAGTGAGCAAGGATTAAATGTTTATTTGGAAATTCTATCTTTGACGAATGATAAGCTAAGCAGGTTCTCCACAAACATTGTTTCTACAAGGGATATCCTGGGGGATGCATCAGATGCTATGTAAAGATTTCGGTGGAGCAGCGTCCTTTATGTGAGCCCAGCCCACCCCCCAACTTCTGTGAGACTCAGGAGCCTGTCTGTTTTATAAATCTGAAGCAAGAATGACTAATGTCCTCTACACCAAGAATGGACCCCTTTTGATCAGCGACCCAGTTGAAGAAGCTAGACTCAAAACCCCAGTGGGCAGCTAGAAGCCCGGACTCTACCAGAATGGTCGAAGAATCAAATGCCAGAAAGAAACACTTCCATGGAGTACCCTGGCCCCTCTCTCTTTGCTCCTTTGGGTTGCACCTGCCTCTGGCATCTCAGGAAGGTACAAGGTGAGCTTGCATGTGGTCTCAGGGATGAGGGGCTTTGCAGGCACTCTGCAGCCATGGGGTTGGGGGGTAGGGGTTAGGGTTAGACAGAGTCACTGTCCCTCTCTAGTAGAAACTCACACCCACACAGCAAAGTCAGACCTTCTGTGTATTCCTACCAGAGTCCTCTACTGGGGAAACAACCATGTTTTCTGCATAAATAACGTAAAACGTCACCCCAAATCATCAGGAGCGTGCATCAAGCAAAGCGAGATTTTTTAAAGTGGTAATTTATGGGATGAAAAGGAAAGAGTCTCTCTTTAGAGCCACAAAGGTCAGCTTCGTACCACTTCCTGTCCCTTGCCTCCCTGACCTAATGCAAGTCACTTCTTAGGGAGGCTGGGAAGGAGGTTGCCATGAGAGCCACAGCGTCTTCAAGCTGTAAAGAGTCCTCGAGGATTCGAATAGGTCCCTCCCAGTACAAGGACTGCACTGTTGGCTGGTTATTGGCATCTACTGGCCATTCTTCTGGTGACAGGAGGCTCATTCCGTCACAAGGCAGCCCTGAGTGCTAGAAAGTTCATTCCTAAAATGGAGAAAATCAATTGCCCCATAACTCCTATCCATTGATGTTAGTTCTGGAGAAACATAGGAGTGCCCTCAAGTCATGTACCGTATTCTATTTTCTTTCTCTGCACCCCAGTTCATCCTCTACTCGTGGACTCGAAGCTCACATGCCCTCCCAGTTACCATCCTCTGCACACACTGCTGACAAAGGCATTGAGGGAGGACCCACTGAGAAGTTGGGACTGGGGTAGAGTGGCTGGCCACTTAGTGCTGTTTCCCCTCCTGCACAAGCCGCATGGGACCTGACTTCCATCCACTGATCGTGGCAGGACAAGGCAAGGGGTCCACAAGGCCAGTCCCTGACTGACAGACCCCAGAGGCTACTCAGCAGTCTGTGGGTAACGGCACAGAATTCTGGGGTCCTGCTCACCAGCTCTGTATCTGAAGACACTCTCACACTTTCCTGACAGGAATGATGGGTCTTGACTTCTAAATGGCAGGAAGTAAGTCCAAAGTTCTCCAAGTAACACTAATCCGCCTCCCCGGCCAAATAGCTGAGAGAGACCTTGAGCAGAGAACAGTCCAGCCACTCTCGGGGGAGATTTTGGGAAGGACTCCAGCCTTGGAGCAGGCGTGGGACATCGATATCCAGACTGCAGGGCAAATGCAAGAGTCTAAACTTCCCCGAGGATCAGTTACATGGGGAACCAGATTCATAATTCTATTCAGCAAATTTTAATTTATTGGTGTCTTTTCTTGCAATAACAAAGTTACATTTTTCATTTCCAAAAATTCCAGGGAGGCTCCAGAAGGTTTACTTATGTTTTCCAAAGTGATTCATTTTTGAGATGCTGCCAGCATGAAGAATTTGGACTCCAAGGGAAATAAAATTTAGGACTAAGTGGAAACCAGAACTTGCAAAGGAATACAATCTGCAGTACGCTTCCATTCTCTGTCCCAGTGCGTGGGCACAGAAAAGAAATCACATTAGTTCAAGAAGCTCCATACCTCTCTTTCCAACTGATCCCCTGAATATTTCAGCAGCTCGACGATTTGGGCTATTATTTGCTCCTCTCCATCTGTCGGGGGAAAATTCCAGTTATTTCTTTTAAGAAGAAAAATCATCTTAACTTTTTTTTTTTTTTTTTTTTTTTTTGCCCCCAGGGACAATACTTGTAGCCTGGTTAGGGACTGAGGGAGACATGTGCTTTGTAATTCTCAGCAACTTAACTCTTACCTTCCTTCGACTGATGGGGCACAAACCACTCCAGCTGCCCTCTCCTACAGACCCCTCCTTTCCTTTCTTCTTTTCTCCCTCAGCGCCCTGCTTCTCACCATGAAATGCATCACTTTATTCACTGTAAGAATGTTGTTGACGATATTGGTTCCACGACCCATGGTCCTGTCTCTGAAGATGTTTAGGAGAACCTTCTTTTTCGTTGGTAGGATTCTCCTGAGCAGATGTTGCTTTTCCCATATGGACACCATAAATTCCAATGGGTCATATTCCCCCTTCGTGCTGCTAGAAAGCACAGAGCCGAATTTGTGGGCCCCAGCTAAGAGGGGGTACGGTCTTCCTGGCTTGCATTTTGGGAATTAAGCTCATTCCTAAACCCACCTCTATTTCCCCGCTAGTGCGTTCTTTTTACATTATCTTTCAAATTGATTTATTTGATTAATCTTATTTACTAACATGTATACTTTGCATGCTGTCTTTACAACAAAGTGAGGTATAAGTAAATACACTTACGGAGTGCTCCCACTCCAAAGGCTAACATGGCAGGTAGAGAGAGAGGCGGCTCCTGTTGGTGTGTCCGTGGGAACAGGGGACGTGGAGTATGATTTTTCTTATCTCAAAACATGCTAACCACCCAACATGAGGAAAACGGTCATGGCTCCGGAACGGAATCCAGACAGAGAAAAGCCAGTTACTGATACAGGAGTGCTTTTCATTGAGGGCACAATCTTTGAAGTCATGGAGTCCTCATGTGTGTGCCAGATAAGAGGGAAGGAGAGGCCAGGAAATTAATCCAGCCCATCACCTCCCAGGAAGGCCTAGCGAAAGGCAAGGGAAGTGGGAGGTCTGAGCCTCAAATCACCTGGGAGGCACCAGCACGCGGGTCTCCGTGGCCCGTGTGTATGTAGTTTTTATCTGCCCCTGTGGCCCCTCTCTCTGGGAGTCACCGTAACAAGGGCCGGCATTTCTCACGTGCACAGAGGAGACGAGCATCGGCCTGAGGCTGGTTCAGGGGCAGCTCTCCACACACAGGGGATCACAATAAGGTGGAGGCACTTTTTAGCACACTCAGAGGGGCCTCTTCTCTTCCAGCCCCGGAAGGGGTAGTTTGCGGTCCCAGCAATGCGGCACGAGACAGGCGACATCACCGCTCCGCTTGCAGGCCAGGCAGCCGCCGCCACTTGCGCCTTGTACTTGGGCTACTGCAATCTCCGGGCCACCTCCCCTCCGTCCCACCCCTGGGCTGGAGTTTGGGGAAGGAGGGCCACGAGCAGGGACAGTCGTCAGTGACGGCAAGTGGGACTGAACTTCTCTTCCTGTGGCACGTGGTTGCGCTCCCGTTCAACTCCACAATTCCTGCACATCTGCTGGGAACTCCTGGTCCTCGCTACGGCTGTGGCTTTGGTGACAGCTGCCCCCCCCCCCCCACTCTGGTCACTAGTTCTCGCCTCTGCTACACGTGGTGCGCCAGACCTGGTGTCTGACGACGCCCTGCTGTTTCACGGGGCCACGTTGTAAGCCCCTGGGCCCGTCTTCCGTCCGCAACCTGGGCATTCCCAGGAGCAAACCGGCCCGCGGCCGTCACCCACAGGATTAAATCCAATAGCGCATCTCCCTCGGTGGACAAGGTTGAGCGGCCGCTTCGTGCTCCCCCGGGGGGGGGGGGGGGGGGGGGGGGGGGGGGGGTCGGCAGGAGGCTTTGCAGTTAGCACTGAGCTTGGCACGTTGCTTCGGTCTGTTGGCGCACTGCCCTTGCCTGGGCCGGTCTCAAGAGCGAAAGGTCGGGGCCTCCAGCAGCCTGCTGTCCTGCCCTCGGCCCAGGGCAGCAGACACCCCTAACTGCAGAGCCCTGCGCTGACCGAACCCACGAATGCATAGCTCTGCCTGGCGGACACCCGGCCCGACGACCCAAGCACGTGGAAGGGGGTTTACCTTTCTTAGCACTGGGCGCTGGAAGCTGGAAGCCCTGGCGCTGGATGAACGGATGGACAAAACTGCCTTTGGACTTGCGGCTTCCCGCCTGGCCGTGGACCTCGTCGGCTGGGGGCCAGGAATGCACAATTTCGGCAACGCGGTTGGCAATGGAAACGACTTGGGGGTCCTCAGCTGAAACGAGACCAAATGGTGCTGAGCGGCCCTTCCCAGAAGAACTTGGTCTAGCTCATCGGTATGCACGGTCGCCCGAAATGAAAAGCCCAGCCTAGAGGGAGAGGAAGCTGCCCGGGGACGTGTGTGCGGGGGAGGCCATTCTTCAGAAAGCTCTGGCAGTTGCCTGGCAGAGGCTGGGATGGGGGAGGAGCGCACAGAGGAATGATTGCCACCTTGAAACAATTGCCCTTCTGCACCCTCTTTTTGAAGTCTTGCAAAATTAGGGTCCCCTTTCCCCTTTGCAAGGGAAGAAACACAAAAGAAAGTGCTTAGTTCTTTGCTTGAGGGAATCCTCATTATGCTTTTATTTTTATTCTTTTTGGGGGGGGGGACATTCTTTATACCTTGGGAGAGCTGGCCCCTACGTGCAGAGGAGGGCATTCAAGAGTTTGACAAGCCTTTGGGGGTTGGTCACTGAGGAAAGAGAAATATCCCTGCTCTCAGACCATATTCATTACTCAAGCCCATTATCAAGTCAACACTGAACTCCCCTTGCTCTTAAAGTGACACGTCTTCTCTCTCCTCCCGGTCTAATGGGAAACATCCAATTAACGCTGATAGGTACACCAGGGGACATAAAGTGCAGCCCACGGCTTTCAAGAATTTATAATCCAGGAAAAGAAGTATGTATTTGCACACACTACTATAGAATAAAGCATATGGGGGCATGAAGGTTTAAATATCCTAGCCCCCTGAATTTAAGGCCCCCTGAAGGTCCTAGCCTGTGAAGGGACGAGTCAGCTCTGCTTTTCATCAGGGATGGGGAGGGGGGGGGGAGCAGGTGGTATTGCTGAGTTATTTGGGACTAAAATTTTCATTGTTGATTTGTCGCTAAGTTCTTAAGTTTTAGAAATGTGTGCAGCTCTGTCTTTGATGCCCTACGGAGCCCAAGTAATATTTGGAAAACGCTATCCCATTCACACACTTGAAGAAAGCAACACAGTGGGGTTTGGGCCAGAAGGTTGGGGTGCCCAGGGGAATTCCTGGGCTTTGTAAATGAAGATGGCTAAGAGAGGCATAGCCTGGGTCCCAGGAGGGATCCTGTCCCATGCTTTGACATCCTACGGAGCTGCCAATGTGACTTCTGACTCTCTGTCCCTGGATTCCTCCACAGTATGGGAGTTTAGTGCTCCCCCTTCACCCTCTGGGCATCACTGGAAGACCATGGGAACTAATGCTTTGTCCACAATGCCTTCCTTAAAAAAAAAAAAAAAAAGGCATAATGGTTTCCTTAAAAAGCCATATTTTTCATGTTTGGTTCACAGGGTTCAAAAAGAGATAATAAGGAGTGAATTGAGAGAGAAGTATTGGAGAGTCAAGGAGAGAAGGATGGATGCTTTTCCTTCCTGTTTTAACAGCCAAACCAAATATATACTTTCCACCTTATTGCGGCCCAACCAGCCTCCTCTCTTGAACGCTGGCCACCATGGCCCCTGACAAGGAAATGGCAAGAGGCTGGGTCCCAGAGCCTCTTGTATCTGGGAGCCTTCCCTTGTATCGGCAGAAGATGGGGATTTTTTTTTCCCCCTCTGTAACCTTGTGCGGCCTGTCTGGGGCGATCAGCGCATGGCTCTTCTACCAGAAAGCCACACTGTGCCCATCTTGTACTTGAAGGAGGCAGACGGAGGCCCCAAAGCCTGTCCCTCCTTATCCCCCAGCCCCCATCATGTGGCAGGGCGATCAGGAGACCGCTGGCGGCCTGGGAATACCCAATCTGACTCACCTGCTTACAGTGCATTGCTTTCTATGAATTGGTGGGCACGGAGGGAGAGAGGCAGGTGACATTCGTGCAGGGAAAAGTATGAGCGAGTACATTTAGACTCAGATGAACCAGCTCTAGCTAAGATGCCCATTTTATTTCTTTATTTCTTTATTTTCTTCCAAGTTTGTATTTAAATTCTAGTTAGCTGACATATAGTGTAGTATTGGTTTCGGGAGTAGAATTTAGTGATGGATCATTCACATACAACACCCGGTGTGCATCCCAACAAGTGTCCTCCTTAATAAGATTCCCATTAATTAAAATAAATACCTAAATTTTAAACTCTGAGAAAAAAAAAAAAAGATTCCCTTCTTGTTGGAGTCGATCTCATCTGATAGGCAAGGGGGAATTGGATGGGGGTGGGGAGAGGACAGAAAGGCCGCCTGTCCTTTGGGGTCTATTTTGGGGGGAGGTGATGTCACTATAAGAAGAGCAAGAGAGCACAGCCAGAGGACTTGCCATCCAGCCTTTGGCCTGAGGCATTTGTTTTGTGGATGCATGTATTTATTTATCTTAAAGTTTATTTATTTATTTTGAGAGAGACAGAGACAGTGCCAGTGGGGGAGGGGCAGAGAGGGAGGGAAAGAGAGAGGATCCCAAGCAGCCTCCATGCTGCCAGTGTAGAGCCCGACTCAGGCCATGAGACCATGAGTAAACCAAGAGTGAGATGCTCAGCCGCTCAACCGAGCTACCCAGGCGCCCCCTGGAGGCATTTGTTTTAAAGAGAAGGGGCAGGGTGTTTCCCTATGGTTGAGACTGCTACTTCCTTCCCAGAATCCATTTTCTTCCTCCTTAGCAAGTGACCCCTGAAGTGTCACAGGCAGCAATGGGCTCAGCTGCACAGACTACATTTCCCAGCCTTCTTGACACTAAAGAGTGGCCAGTGAGATGTAAGAAAAGTTGAGTGCAGTTCCAAGAAAGCTCTCTAAAACGGAACTGAATTATCTAGAAAAAGACACCCTTTTGTTCCCCGCCCCCACCTCCCACCACTTGCTTCCTCTTCTTCTTGCCTGAAATGGAGAGACGATGGCCGGAGTCTCAGCAGCCACTTTGGAATATAAGGTGACTTTGAGGTTGGAAGTTACTAGCCTAGGGATGGCAGACTAGGAATCATTCCACATTTAGCGAATCCTAGCTGTGGACAAACAAGGGTTCACGGGTCAAAGACCCTGGGTTTGTAGTTTCTAAGATCGGTATTGACGCCATTTTTCTACTTCCTAAGACCTCTTCCTTCTAGACTTTGATCTTGGGACGTAACCTTACAGTTCTCACTTAAGCCTGGGTCCGGGTCCTGGAAACAGCAGCGAGGGCTAAATTGTGAACTTCAGTTAAAAGAACCCAGGTGACACCAGCTGCTAGGCTCTGATTTATGCGTGGTAAAATAGAAGTAGAACATGAGACTCTCTTGAGTCACATCCGATGAAAAACCAACAGACCACCCACGTAATTGACCAAATAAGAAAGCGGGCAAGAGAAGTGTTGGAAGGGAATATACACCGAGTCTAAGTGTCTACAGCAAGGCCTCCTTGGGAAGTGACCGTTTCTACTATTTTAGAGCTATCTATGTCTATATAGAGATCTTAGAATTTTAGTAAATAAAAAAGGTGAAATGACACTTCAGTGTTACCAAAATACAGAATGTCATTTGTCTCGGGAAACCAGAGGATTAAGGTCTGTAAAAAGTGCCTCTGTCTCTCGGAAAAATCCAGAAAAGTCTATGTAGGTGCGTCCACAGGGTTCTGTAGGCTCCAGAGCTCAGCTACCATCCCCAGCGGGAGCTTGTTGTACCCATGGCAGGGGGGTGGGGTGCAGAGAGGAGGAGTTCCCCAGATAACCTCACCCCCAACTTCTCCGGTTCTAAAATTTTAAAGACCAGCGGGAAATAAACGTTTCCTTGATCATCGTGAGGGATAGAAAACGACCCAGCGGGGGTTGATTCTCCAAGTAAGCCGGGACGGTCACACCGTTTTAAAATTGAGACATTACTGCCACCTGTTGACTAATTATTGACAATTTACCCCAGCCATCAAGCCCAGCAGGGGTGGGCGCTTCTTTTAAAATGTGGGCAGCGGGCACTGGGCACTGCTGAAAGGGAAGAAGATACTTATGCCGAAGCTTGTCGACGGAGGGTAACTGTATGCTAAGGCCCTTTGTGAAAATGTTCCATTGTCCTGAGACAAATGACAAAATGTATTTTGTTCCACTGAGGGGAAGGTTTTGTCAAAATGCTTCTTCGTTATGTGTTTTCTCCCCCCAGAGGGCCTTATACTTTGAAAACTATTTTTGCATGCAGCTACCAGATCTTTCCATCCACCCTAAGAGGTAGGGAGGGTGGGACACCCCAATGTACAGATGGAAACAGAGGCCCAGAGAGGTGAGCCGACTTACCTCCAGGAGTGTGGCAGTCTCAACCCCTGTGTAGGGCTCCTTGGCACAGAGGATCGGGAGTTTGGGCAGCGAGCTTATTATTAGGCAGTGGAGCCAGAAAACCTGTCCTGTCACCCTTTGCTGCCATTCTTTTACTTCCTGCTCGGTCTTGAGAAAAGCAGGGCAATTATTATTGAATATCAATAAGTGGGGAAACTGAGGCACAGCTGCGTGCCCTCCCTCAGCCCACATTACCAGCGGGGAGGAGATGGACCACCAGACACACAAAGAAGGGGAAGATCTTGCTGTGGGAGAGAAGAATCCCCAAATCCTACCTTCATGCTCTCTGTGCTGTCCCATGTTAGAAAGGGACCTAGCCCTTGAATGACTGGGACCGTGAAGCTCTGGTATCGCCTGACCCTCCAAGCGGGCCGTAGGTGGGCTCTGTTCATTTTCCTCCTTCTCTACCACTCCAAAGAGTGCTCTCCAAGACGACTTTTTCTTGCCCAGGTTTGTGGCCTGCTCAGGGGATGGGGAAGTTCTCCAAGCCCATGACACTTGTGTCCACGAGTCGTTTGCTGGCCAACTCCCCAGTCCTCTCTGGGACAAACTTCTTGTTCTCGGCGGCCTTGGGGAGGAGGCAGCCGGCGGGTTCTTGAAGACGTGGTGTTTGGCATAGAACGCCAGGATTTTGAATTCTAAGCTGTTTGGGTCGTCATCGTCCAGGGGGATCTCCTCCAGGTCCCAGGCACTGGTGGCGCACATGGCGACCCTGCAACAACAAAGTCCACATGTGTCCTGTGACCTGTGGGCGAGCTACTCTCTGTAGGTCCGGAGAGGTGGGTGGAGTGCCGCGAACATTCCTCGAGCACCTGTTCTGTCCAGAGGCAGGGAGGCATTGGATGCGGAAAACGCAGGGTTCTTTCTGAAAGCACAGCCTCAGAGACAAGAGAGAGAGAAGGCACAGAGACAGCTCCACACGAAGAGTGGGCGAGGAGCCAGATCAGAGGTGCAGGTAGCCAGTGAGGGGAGGGGGGATGGTGGGGGTGGGGAACACCTGCCCAGAGAGGGCAAGCGAAGCCTCTAGGACACATAGAGAGGGTTTACGCGGGTGGGTGGGTATGGGGGCTAAGAACAGGGTGGGCAGAGGGCAGACCGTGGTGGAGTTTAGGATGTGTTTGCAGAGTGGCGAGAGGGCTGACAGACACACGTAGGCGCTTTGTGAGCAGCTGGGGTTGAGGGATAGAGGGACAGTAAGTGAAATGACAGTGGGGCCAACTATGGGGGCCTTTGAACCTGCGGCTAAAAGCTCTGCCTTTTCTCACTCTGATCAGTCAGTACTTCCCAAAAGGAGCCTGAGACCTGAGACCTCAGAAGGCAGTCAAAGGACTTCCTGGGGAGGGTAGTTGGGCAAAGGGGGAGGCTAACTCAGGAGGGAAATAACTGGGGTCTCTGACCCTTCCCATCCTCTCTTCCTTCTTCCTTTACCGTCTCCACTGGCTTGCATAGGTCTGCTTCTACCTCCTGCCATCTTGGGATCCCAGGTAAGACCCGGGGGCGCCTGGGTGGCTCAGTCAGTTAAGCTTCTGACTCTTGGTTTCGGCTCAGGTCATGATCTCATGGTTCGTGAGTTCGAGCCCTGCCTCGGAGCCTTCTTGGGATTCTCTCCCTCTCTCTCTGCCCCTCCCCCGCTAGAGCATGCACTCTTGCATGAGCGCGTGCTCTCTCTCTCTCTCTCTCTCGCTCTCAAAATAAATCAATAAATAAACTTAAAAATGTCTCATTTGAGGGGCGCCTGGGTGGCGCAGTCGGTTAGGCGTCCGACTTCAGCCAGGTCACGATCTCGCGGTCCGTGGGTTCGAGCCCCGCGTCGGGCTCTGGGCTGACAGCTCAGAGCCTGGAGCCTGCTTCCGATTCTGTGTCTCCCTCTCTCTCTGCCCCACCCCTGTTCATGCTCTGTCTCTCTCTGTCCCAAAAATAAATAAACGTTCAAAAAAAGAAAATTTTAAAAAAATGTCTCATTTGAAAAAAATCCTGCTATTTTTACAGCTTTGAAGAGCACTGATGGAGGCAGCAGAGAGCTTTTCAAAGTTTTGGTGGGAGAGTGATATAGTCACTGGCAGGTTTTGGGAAGATCAATCCGAGCACTAAGATGATGGAATGGAAGGATTTCATCTTTATTTCTGAATGAATAACTGGACATGTATAATAAAATGATTTTCTTCAATTAAAGCTTTCATGAAATATCACCTTTTTTGGTTTCCTGCTAGGAAATAATTTCATTTTTAAAAAAATGTTTATTTTCGAGACAGAGAGAGAGAGAGAGTGCTCCTGTGCATGAGCAGGGGGAGGGGCAGAGAGAGAGGGGAAGAGAGACTCTCAAGCAGGCTCCGCACTGTGAGCAAGGAGCCTGACACGGGGCTCAAACTCACAAACTGTGAGATCATGACATGAGCCGAAATCAAGAGTCAGACACTTAACAGACTGAGCCTCCCAGGCGCCCCTAGGAAATCATTTCTTTTTTTGCAAATAATATACTCTGTTTTCTTCTGTTAGATGTTAAGGACTACATTTTCCATTTTGTTCCTGATGCCGGAAAGTGCTGTCCTCCCATCTCATTGGATTACAATTTCATAGGCAGTGGCTGTACTAGAAAACGGCACGGGCTTCTCACTCTGACAATCTGGAGATTTAAGCTTAACTCCTGGCCTTCCAACTGACTAGCTGTGTGACCTGGGACAGGTTACTTCACTTCTCTGAACCTGAATTTCATGTAAGTAAATTAAAAATAAGAAATCATCTTGCAGGGATATTGTGAGGCTATAAGATAATGTATGAGAAGTCCCACCAGAATCTGACTCAAAAATGGTGGCTATAATTTTTTTGTCTAGTACAACTGTTATTCCCCAGGCCCTCTGACTCTGTTCTTGAGGTGGCTTTTAATCATGTTCCCTTCCCTCCATGGTCCTACTTTGGCATGGAAGCTGGTGATAATAAGTAAGCTGTGGTGATATTCACGGGATCCACCGGCCTATCTATTCCTCCTTTTCTCTCCACTATTTCCTCTTCTAGCGAGACGAACTCACAAAGAAATGGGACCCTAACTGCAGACAGGGTTTGAGGCAGTGAGACAGGGTACAAATAAATTGTCTGGAGGCTGATGGTTGGGGCTGGCTCAGCTTCTAACGTGCAATGTTCTTGGACAAGTCACTTAATTTCTTTGGTCCTTCGTTGCCTCATCCAATATTCTCTACTTTTCCCAAAGGTTCTACTGTTTGAAGGAGGTGTAGTGGCTGAAATATCTTCCCTGCCTGCCTGCCAGTGCTTCCTGTTTCCACTTTTGTTCCCTCTCTTTTATTTGTGAGAGGCTGGTACAGAAGCCATTCATCTGAGGAAAGGCCCCTTGGCCTGAGAGAGCAATGGCCCCTGTCTGGGTGAGTTCTGACAGAAGCGAGGCTGGGAGGGGCTGCAGGGGGCTGTGCCAGAACATCAAGGTGCACATGGAGGGGACAGAAATGGATTTCCCAGGGTGGCCAAGGAAGACTTGCTAGATCTGAACTGCCTCCTACATACACAGGCGTAGTTACACGACTTCTGAGCTCCACACACCTGCCTCAGGTAACTGAACATGAGTAAAGCTTGAGAGCTGTGGCGTGAGGTAGGGGTCAGAACCACTATGCTTCCTCCTCCCTTATGTTTCCTCATATCCCTGTCCTACTCCAGGCTTTGACAATCTTTCTTCCCTCACCATCTCCCAAATTCACAGTCACGTGATGCACCACAGTGAAACTTTTGCTGTCTGGAGTCACTTCAACAACTCCACAACGCACATGCTCCTTTCTGCTGCTTCTCCACCTTTGCCTCCCCCTGCCCCCCATATTCCCGCCCTCCCCCGCCACATGGTCTCAAAGGTCAACTGTTTGCCTCTTCCTGGTGCGGTGTTAGCCACCCCCCCCCCCCAAGTAGGATCCTTTCCCAAGTTTGTCTAGATGTACTCTTTCCTCCTCAACAGAATATAAACCCCATGAGGGCAGGCATGTCTGTGTGCTCTTTTGTCTCAGGCCCATGCCCAGTGCCTACAATAAAGCCTGGAGCAAAAAGGCACTTGACAATGGCTTGTGGAATGTTTTTTCCTATTTGGAGACAGACTGGGTTCAAATCCTGGCTCTGCCACTAGCAGTCATGTGACTTGCCTCCATGCCTCAGTTTCTCATGTTTAAAATGGGTGTGATGACAGTACCTATTTCATGCCATTTTGGAGATTAAATTAGTTAATATTTGTAAAGCATTTAGAATAGAACTTAAGTGTTTGAACAAGTGCCTGGATAAGTCTTTCATTAACGAATATTTATTTACTTTGGGCAGTGCTGCTTTAGTTAAGCTCCAAGGGGGTTTCAGATGGCATGGGGAGAGTGCGGCATTTGCAGTGAGGAAGAGAGATTGGAAAACTGCTTTTTCACTTATTGGTAAAGGGTCTGAAGCGAATCACTAACCTCTCTGAGGTGTTGTTCTCCTATTTATAAAATATGACTCATAGTATCTAACTCATTGACCATGTAGGAGGACTAAATTACAAAGTGAAAATCCTTAAAACAAGCGGTGGTCCGTACAGAGTAGTGGTTTACATGCTGGCTTCTTGATTTAGAGAACCTAGGTCACATGCTGGGTCTTCTGCTTATGAGCTGTGTGACTGGGCGCATTTCTTAATTTATTTGTGCCTCCATTTTCCCATCTGCAAAATGGGGATAAAAAAAAAAACCCTGTTAGGGGCTGACTGGGTGGCTCAGTTGGTTGAGTGTCTGACTCTGGATTTCAGTTTGGGTCATGATGTCACAGTGGTCATGAGGTGAGGCCTGGAGCGGAGTTGAGCTCTGCACTGGGCACGGAGCTTACAGAAGATTCTCTTTGTGCCCCTTTCCCTTCTCGCGGTCTCGCTCTCAAAAAACAAAAACAAAATAACGAAACAAACAAACCCGCTTTGTCAAGTTTGTATGTGGATACAAAGAATTAGTGTGTGTAAGTCACTTAAAATAGTGCATGGTAGATGATAAATGCGCAAGAAATATTGGCATTATTATTTATTACAATTATATTTTTTCATAGGTTACCTTTTTGTAAATAAATATTAGTGTTTATAAAAGCAACCTCATCAAATGCAGCAATTAAGAAAACTAGTGACATACAAATATTTGGCTTAGCACAAAAGCCACCCTTTTATACACATATATATGTATATGGTGTGTGTGTGTGTGTGTGTGTGTGTGTGTGTGTGTGTATAAAGTATATATTCTATAAGATATGAAGACTGGAACCTGGCTGGCTTTCCCAGCACCAAGCACCATGCCTGACACACGTAAGTTCTCCATGAATATTTGATGAATGAATAAAAAATGATTATAGAACTTCCAGATAAAATACAGGACATACTATTAAATTTGAAGTTCAGATAAGCAAATATTTTTTAGTATAAATATGTCCCAAATATTGTATGGAACATACTTATACTTAAAACAAAGTATTTGTTGTTTATCTGAAATGCAAACTAAATTGGACGTCTCGCATTAAAAAAAATTTTTTTTTTTGATGTTTATTTACTTTTGAGAGAGAGAGAGAGACAGAGCATGAGTGAAGGAGGAACAGAGAGAGAGGGAGACACAGAATCCGAAGCAGGATCCAGGCTCTGGGCTGTCAGCACAGAGCCCGACGCGGGGCTTGAACCTACGAACCATGAGATCATGGCCAAGTCAGACACTTGACCAACTGAGCCACCCAGGCACCCCTGGATGTCATGCAGTTTTATGCAAATCTGGCAACCGTATGCATGTAAGATGTTGAGAACTGAGTAAAAGTAAGTGACTGAGATGGACCAAGGGAGAGAGTGAGCAGCCTGAGAGGAGCAGGAGAATAAGCCAGAAAGAGTGAGTCAAGAGCAGGATAGGTGGTCAGAACTGGGAGAGCCCACTTGGTGTGGCAGGAGGTGAGCTCAGGCAACAGCCCAGAGCTGGACTGTGTCCGGAGAGAAGTGATCAGGTTTTAAAATGGAAGCTTCCTTTTGAATTGGGCCGCTCAGGATGGCTCTGGGCAGGGAAGGCACTCAGGTCCTGCGGGAGCTATGTCCTGGGTGGGAGAGTGAGTCCTCTCCTCAAGCCATACTATGCTTCTGAAGAAACCTGCACGTAAGTTAAAAAACCCCAAACCTTTCTAACGTAGTGGGACGGCTTTAAAATTGTGTGTGCATGTGCACGCGAGCGTGCGTGCGTGTGTGTGTGTGTGTGGCACTGATTGAGAGAAGTGGGGTCTGACCTCTTTACGAAAAGAGTTTGCTAGATGCTGACTCAGGAGCAAGATCAGAAAAGGGGAAAATTACTGAGGTCAAGATGGTGCACCCAGTCTTCCCACGTGAAAGAAGAGATTTTTGTCGTGTTACAAGCTAGAAAGGAACGGAGCCCTTGGCCCAGCCAAAGGGCAAGTCTGAAAATGAGAGAGAAGCCGAAAGCATCACAGAGCTCAGGTACTGGCCCGGATGAGGCAGCCCTACGGTGGGGGGGTATGGGAGGTGGGGAGTGGGTAGGTGCTGTGACCAGCGCCCGCAAAGCACTGGGCTAAAATAAAACGGTGGAGACATGAAAGTGTCAGTTCAGACACGTTAAATGCATTTGACAAGCGTAGGGTCTTGCCCTCTACTGATCCTCATTGTAAATGAAGGGAAAGCCGTTAACTTTATAGCTAAGGCTTGTTTTAAAGCAGGATTGCTTAGTGTATCACCTGTTGGGTCCCTTCTGCTCTCAGCTATTCCTGTGGAAAGTAAAAGCCCAACTTTTTATTTATCTATTTTATTTTTTTTTCAATATATGAAATTTATTGTCAAATTGGTTTCCATACAACACCCAGTGCTCATCCCAAAAGGTGCCCTCCTCAATATCCATCACCCACCCTCCCTTCCCTGCCACCCCCCATCAACCCTCAGTTTATTCTCAGTTTTTAAGAGTCTCTTATGCTTTGGCTCTCTCCCACTCTAACCTCTTTTTTTTTCTTCCCCCTTCCCCTCCCCCATGGGTTTCTGTTAAGTTTCTCAGGATCCGCATAAGAGAGAAAATATATGGTATCTGTCTTTCTCTGTATGAAAAGCCCAACTTTTGAATTTATGGAAACTCACACCATAAATATTCTGCATGTCGCCGAAAGAAAGCCCTGGGTGCCCCCTCCCCCCACCCGGGGCTGGTTCAGAGCCTGGACTGGGGGATCGGCTACACGGTAGGACCCGTGAGGCTTATTCTAACTCAGTGACTCAGGATCCTCAGCCCTGCTGGTCCACCCTCGGTCTATATCCACTCTCCTTATCCATAACAAACCACGGCAAGCCTACTTTCACAAGCAAGGTCCGAGAGCGTTGGCCTCTCTTCCCTCTCTTACGGGTCCTCCCTCCCCTCTCCCCTCCTAAATGGCCAAAGTCCCCCGGTGTCCCCTCTCCCTTTGGGAGCCGCTGCCCAGAGGGCTGTGTGGGCGGCACTGTATGTGCAGCTGGGAAGTCCGAAACTTCGGGAAGGTCCTCAGCTCTCATCACCAGACGGACACGCTTCTGGGGATTTTTAGCGGTGGATTCACTGCTGAGGCTGGATGTCACTTCCCTCCCCGTGTCAGGTAACGGACAAGCACGCGTGCCTCGTGGTTCCGCACGGAGGCTGCCGTGACTGGTGGCCGAAGCGAGCCCGACAGCGTTGAGCTCAGTTTGCCGCGTGCGGGTCTGCACGGTGCCAAGGCCAAGGCCGTGGAGGGCTCAGCCCACGAGCCCACTTCCACCAGCTCTGGATGTACAGATGAGGCCCGGGAGTCACGCGCGCCTGTACACAGACACTCATCCCCCAGGGGGTTCCCAGACCTAACTGTCGGCTGAATTTTGTCTGGTTGCCTCGAGCCTTCCCTTCGCACCCTGTGGCCCCTGTGCCCTTCAGAGGCTGTCTTTTCCTTCCTCCCCGAACTCCAGACAGTTTTATACCTCCATGCCTCTCCCCTGTTTGCCATCTCCGAGGAGGAGGACACGTTTTGCAATCCTAATGGTGAAATGAGCTAAAAATATCTTCACTTCCCACAACAGAAGGGAACCTGAGAGACAGAGCCTTAGAGCACTTCAGTTATACAAAAGGACTGAGGCTCTAACAGGGCAGGGGGTGGGGGTGGGGGTGGGCTCCGACAGGAGGGAGCTTTCTAGAAGGGAGGGAGAGGGATTTCCCATTTTACCTGGGCCTTGCCAGTGAGGGTCTGCCAGCGCTAGACCGCGTTCCCACAAGGTGCCCAGGACCCTGGGCGCAAACCCGGGGATTCCGGTCCTCAGCCCCCTCCCTGCTCTAGGAGACAGCACCTCCGTGGGCTCTTGGCCCCTGACCGGCTGTCACGCCATCACACACCTTGTCCTACAATGAGAGAGGACTGCATAGTGTTACACGTGATCCAGCCAGTTACATATGCGTTACTGAGCTATTTCAAACCTTCTACAGCAAAGGAGAAATGAAAGAGAAACCTAATTCATCTTTTTCTCTCCTTTTTCTGGAAACCCCAACAAACTAGATTCTTCGCTGTCATTTGGCTTCCGAGTTTACAACTTTTTAAGAAACCCAGCAAACCTCTCCCCTGGTTGGATTTGCCTCCTTAGCAAACCCAGGACTGAAAACCCAGACTGGGTCCTCCTGGGAACACTGGTGCCCCCTGGTGTTACCTGGGAACGCAGCTGTCAGTGGTTTTTCCTGCTTCAGGTCAGGTAGGCAGCAAGGTATTTCTGTACCTGAGTCTCTCTCCACAAAACTTAAGAGGAAACGTTCACCCAGTCTTCTTGGCTTCTCATTTAGGGAGGCTCATGTGATCCAAGATCCCATCTGGCTGTAGCTGCTTCAGGTTTGGGACTAGTAAGGCTGAAGTGAGGCTTACGGAAGGACTACACTTCCTGGTTAAGCCCTGCCCCCAGCTTTTTAACTGAAGGAGGGGTTGACCTTTGCCCATGCAATTAGACTAAAAGTAGTTCTACCTCCTTTATCAAAAACTCTCACTGCCCTTTGGGGCAATTAGGTGGGTGTTTTCCTGATAGTTCTGCAAGTTCTTTACATTTCATCAGGTTAGCAAATGTTTACTGACCACCTAATATGTACGTGACAGCTATTGTAATGCATTTAATCTTAACGACACTGAGAAGCAGGTGTTATGATTCCCATTTTACAGATGAGGAAACAGGCTCAGGGAAACACGCTGTATTTTGCTAATGGTCCCTGTCAGTTGAGCTGAGATCCGAACCCTGGCTCTCCTAGCCTCACACTGTATCATGTTACTTCTCCTCTGTGACTCAAAGATTATATTTCAAATGGAACCACTGGCAAGGCTTTAAAAACTGACTCTAACCCCAGCCATAGAAGCCACAAAAGCTCATTTTCCCCCACAATTTTATTTTATTACTATTTTTTCAATATTTATTTACTTTGAGAGATGAGTACAGAGAGAGAGAGAGGGGCAGAGAGAGAGAGAGAGAGAGAGAGAGAGAGAGAGAGGCAGAGGATCCAAAGCAGGCTCCATGCAGAGCCCGATGCAGGGCTCAAACCCATGAACCATCAGATCATGACCTGAGCCAAAGCCTGATGCTTAACCAACTGAGCCACCCAGGCGCCGCTCCCCCCCCCCTTTTTTTCACATTTTAAAGATAGAATTCCCTATGTATATGAAAGAAGACAGTTAAATATGATTTCACATTCTATCCAGATTCTTAACTGAAAGAGACATTTATGGCCATATGTGTGATCTTGAAACCTTGAGAGCTGGCCAGTAAAACAAGAAGATGAAGGAAGTGTGAGGTGGGGAAAGAGGAATTAAGGCTAATTTCATAAAAGTGAAGGAAGAATTGGCCGTTTAGATGTTAGGCAAACAGGTCCATGAGAAACAAATGGACGGTGGTTATGGGAAAGTTAGTTCTATGGTGACAAAGTGAATTTTAACCAGAAAACTAATGTTTATTGCACGTAACGTGTGCTAGTCTAGCCAACTTAAGGAGTATTAAAATATTAAGAATGGTTTTTCTTTTTTTTTCTTTTGAGAGAGGGAGAGAGAGTGCACATGCGAGCAGAAAGTGGGACAGAGGGGGAGAGAGAGAGAGAGAGAGAGAGAGTCCCAAGCAGGCTCTATGCTCAGCGTGATGCCGGGCTCCATCCCAGGACCCTGGGATCATGACTTGAGCCAAAATCAAGAGTTGGACGTTCAAACAACTGAGCCACCCAGGAGCCCCTAGAATGGTTTTTCTTAAAACAAACAAACAAACAAACAAACTTGGTCTTTTTTTTTTTAAGAATAGTCATTTGAAACAGTTCAAGAATCAACAATTGCATACCACCAATAACTAAGTCACATGTTACAGACTACAGTTGTTATTGGCGTTCAGAGTTACATAACTGAATGACACTGGCTTCAGAAATGACTTAGAATCCCACAAGGTCTTGGCAAGGTTAAGTACAAACACAAGGAAGGGGCAACTGGCACAAGGAGACAGGCTCATTGAGGACAGAGAGCGTCCGTTAATCATTCAACCTGGCAACTCCCATAACAAGCTAGCACATAAAGGGATGGGACTCAAAACTTGTTACATATGAAAAAAAAAAAAAAAACCAACCCAACCCACATTTCTCCCGATTCTAAAAAAAACACAGCGTTGTAGAACACTTGTAAAATGTAAAATAGCATAGATAAAATAAAGACCATCATGATCCAGTCATTCAGTGATCAATGTTATTAAAAATGTGGCTTATTTCCTTCCCTCTATGATAATAACCTCTAGCTACCTCCCAAGCGTCTGCCTGGCCCTCTGCCCTTCCCTTTCTCACTGCTTCCAACTACGCACTTCTCCGAAGGCACCCTTGCAGCTGCCTGGACAAAATGACCTCTACCCTAAATAATCATATCCAACCGGACAAGAAGTGGATGGTCTACCACCCAAGTTGGGCCAATTCAATTCCGTCTGCCTGAAATTTGGAATTGTGTTACAGAGAGTCTAGCTACCTCCACTGGGTGTTTCATTTGGGAGGTCGTGTTTGGGTCCTGTGCAGCAGAGGAGAAAAAGCTGGCAGGCAGAAAAAGTGAGGAAGGAACTAATCAGGAGAGAACTGGGGAGAAATAAGGAGAGAAGCAATAAGCAATAACTGAGAGCTCTCCACTGGCCACCTGGAGGCTGGGAGACTCCTCCCCCTTTTTTTTTTTTTTTTTTTTTTTTTTTTACTCAGCTGATTTGAGTGTTTCTTTCAACCAGAAGGATTCCTGAACAAACACAATGTACATAGTTTTACATAGTTAAGAGGTTATCATAGTTTTGCGGCTTGCTTTTTTTTTTTTAAGTCGGCTCCACACCCACCTTGGGGCTTGACCTCACTCATGACCCTGAGATCAAGAGCCCCATGCTCTACCAACTGAGCCGGCCAGGCGCCCCTATGACTTGCTTTTTGCACTTAACATCTATCATAAAGTTATCTCCCTACCAACAAACGTATTTTGTAAATAGAATATTCAAGTTTTACTTATTTATTTTGAGAGAGAGAGAGAAAGTGAGAGAGAGAGAAAACACGAGCAGGGGAGGGGCAGAGAAAGGGAGAGAGAGAGAATCCCAAGCTGGCTCTGATGTGGTGCTCGAGCCCACGAACCGTGAGATCGTGACCTAAGCCCAAATCCAGAGTCAGACACTTAACCGACTGAGCCACCCAGGCGCCCTGTAAAGAGAATTTTTAATGGCTGTGTAAGTCCAGTGAATGGAAGCACTAAGATTATTCAACCAGGCATTTTTAAGATGTCTATTTTCACTGTTATAAATAATGTTGCAGAGTATAGTTTGCCCATATTTTTTGGCAAACTGTATCTTTGCCCATATTTTGTATTGTTTATTGAGGAATGACTCCTAAGAGTTGAATTATTGGCAATGGATATTTTTGAAATTGTTATTTTTATTCTCAGTTTGCATTAATTTTGGATTCTGGAATTTATTTAAATTATTGTGGGAAATATGTCCAAGGGAAAAATCCCTAAGTGTTTGGATGTATGAATAAAAAGCTCATCATCGTGGGCACCTGGGTGGCTCAGTCGGTTAAGCATGCAACCCTTGGTTTTGGCTCAGGTCGTGATCTCATGGCTCATGAGTTCGAGCCCCACATTGGTCTCCATGCTGACAGCACGGAGCCTGCCTGGGATTCTCTTTCTCCTTCTCTATCTGACCCTCCTCTCTCTGTCTCTCAAAATAAATAAACTTAAAACATTTTTTTTAAATAAATAAAAGTGGAAAAAAATAGCTCATCCTCAGGAAAACTTTGGGGGTTTTGCACATCTTTGTAAGTGAGTATAGAGTGACTATCAAATAAGAGTTGAAAGTCCAGATGTGCAGATTTTAGAGTGGATAACATACTCCTCTGGGGCTCTGACTCTCATTCTTAATTCAATCTCAATGATGAAACTGAATGAAATATGTCTCCTTTGTTAAACTCATGCCTATTTTATTATTTTTGGTGATCCTGTAAATGGGATATTGCAAATGGGATTGTTTTTTTCATTTTCTTTTTTCAATAGTTAATGTTAGTATGTAGAAATGCAACCGATTTTTGTATATTGAGTTTTGTATCTGTAACTTTATTGAATTCCTTTATTAGGTCTAACAGGTTTTTGTTTGTGTAAGTTTATTTATTTTGGGAGAGAGAGCATGTGAGAAAGGGAGGGGCAGAGAGAGAGGTAGAGAGAATGCCAAGCAGGCTTTGCACTGTCAGCAGAGCCTGATAAGGGGCTCGAACTCATGAACCATGAGATCAAGACCTGAGCTGAGATTAAAAGTCAGACATCCAACTGACTGAGCCACCCAGGTACCCCTCTAACGGGCTGTGTGTGTGAGTGTGTGTGTGTGTGTGTGTGTGTGTGTGTGTGTGTGTAGTCTTTAGGGTTATACTATGTCATCTACAAACAGGGGCAATTTTTACTTCCTCTTTTCTTATTTGGCTACCTTTGATTTTTTCTTCTTCTTGCCTAATTGCTCTGGCTAGGACTTTGAGTATCATGTTGAATAGAGTGGCTAGGGTGGGTATCCTTGTCTTATTCCTGATCTTCGGGGAAAAGCTTTCAGTTTTCACCACTGAGTATGATGTTAGCTGTGGGTTTGTCATATTTGTCCTTTATAATGTTGAGGCATGTTCCTTATGGACCCAGTCAAGTTGAGAGTTTTCATCGTGAGAGAAATCGAATCTTGTCCGATGTTTTCGCTTCATCTACTGCGATGATTGTACACTTTTTGTCTTTCATTTCGCCTGGTGCGTCACATTGATTTGTGGATGTTGAACCCTTTTGGCATCCCTGGAAGAAATCCTACTTGGTCATAGTGTATTGATTCTTTAAATGCATTTGTGGATTTGTTTTGCTAATATTTTTTTGAGGGTTTTTGCATCTACGTTCATCAGGAATATTGGCCTTTAGTCTTCTTTTCTTGTAGTGTCCTTGTCTGCTTTTGGTATTAGGGTAATGTTGGTATTATAAAATGAGTTTGGAAGTGTCTCCTTGTCTTCCCTTTTTTGGGAGACTGAGAAGGATTGGTATCAATTCTTCTTTAAATGTTTAGTACAATTTACCAGTGAAGCCATCTTCATTATCTTGGCTGGGAGGTTTTTGAGTACTGACTCAATCTCTCTAAGAATGGCTATGGGTTGGGGCGCCTGGGTGGCTCAGTCAGTTGAGCGTCCGACTTTGGCTCAGGTCATGATCTTGCGGTTAGTGAGTTCAAGCCCCGCGTCGAGCTCTGTGCTGACAGCTCATGAGCCTGGAGCCTGCTTCTGATTCTGTGTTCCCCCTCTCTCTCCGCCCCACCCCTGCTGTACTCTCTCTCTCTCTCTCTCTCTCTCTTTCAAAAATGAATAAACATTAAAAAAAAATTTAAAAAAGAATGGCTATTGGTTGTCCCCCAAACCTTTGTGATTACCCATGCTCTGTTCTTAGTGGCTCCCAGAACTTGAAGGTGTGCCAAAACCTGTCAGTGTCTCAAAGGGGAGAATCATAGTTTGCATCTAGATTGGACGCCAAACCCTCTGGCAGCAGCTGGGA
Organism: Herpailurus yagouaroundi; assembly: GCF_014898765.1. NCBI lineage: Eukaryota > Metazoa > Chordata > Mammalia > Carnivora > Felidae > Herpailurus > Herpailurus yagouaroundi. The sequence goes on from NW_024412407.1 coordinate 35,820,998, forward strand.
AAGTATATAATTAGGGCCCTTCCAGTAGAAACTGGGAGATGGGCTTTTTTGCCTGCCTCCCTCTACACTGGACCTAAGTATATGTCTGCGAAGGTGGGTTGTTGGCTATAGTTCTATGGGATTTGTGAGTGCAAGGCCTGTTGGCTTTCAGAACCAAGTGATCTGGAGGCCTGTCCTTGGGTGGCATCTGCAAAAGCTAGGGTGCCAGCCATGTGTGCAAGTTCCTTCCAGAGAGATACTGGTGATTTGGAGTGGGCTAAAGGAGAAGGCAGAGGCAAGCCGTGTTAGCTATCAGAGGGGGGTGACTTGGCAGCCCAGCCCTCAGGCAGCAGCCTTAAAAGTTGGGGCCCTAGATGTGTTGACAAGACCCTTCCAAGGAGACGCCAACAACTTGGTTTTATTATTGGAGCCGGTAGGAGAGAGAAGGCTGGGGAAGTGCCCACCGGCTCTTTCAGGCTCCAGGAAGGATTGCAGTTCGCACTTAGATGTGTGCTAATTAGAAGCAAGACCCTCAGGCAGCAGATAGTAAAGTGTGCACTCACTTTCCTGGGCGAGACTCAGAGATGAGAATTTGTGCCTGTTCCCTCTGCTCTGAGCCCCAGGGCATAGACACAGCAAGTACTTGCACGTCTGTTAACAACTGCTTCTTTGTTTGCTATAGTTGTGTAGATGTATTGTTGTTCTGTTCAGATGCTATGTAAGCCCCAAGTTCTAGCCACCCTTTTGAGTTACTCATCACTGAATTTCTCCCATGTGTATGTAAGCTATATGTGTGAATAAACTTGGCTTTGCTTTTCTGTTGTTAATCTGCCTTTGTCTAATTTACAGGGTCCCAGTGGAAGTACCCAAGAGGCCAAAGAAAGGGTTTTTTTTCCTTCCTGTACACCTGCAAGGAGATCCTGTAAGTTGGGGTTAAAATGTCTGAGTGAAGACAAACCAAAAGAATTGAGGTGGTGTTTTGGGGGTCTTGCTATGACTAGAGGGAAGATGGATGGTGCTTTTGGAACAGAGATCACATGGCACAGAAGCAGAGTATAGTTGTGACAGCACGTTTACAGTACCGTGGCTTTTGCTAAACACTCCTGATAAACAAGGAGAACTTCGGGGCGCCTGGGTGGCTCAGTCGGTTAAGCATCCGACTTCAGCTCAGGTCACGATCTCACGGTCCATGAGTTCAAGCCCCGCATCGGGCTCTGGGCTGATGGCTCAGAGCCTGGAGCCTGCTTCAGATTCTGTGTCTCCCTCTCTCTCTGCCCCTCCCCCGTTCATGCTCTGTCTCTCTCTGTCTCAAAAATAAATAAAAAACGTTAAAAAAAAAAAAAAAAACCAAGGAGAACCTCATACTTGATGCTAATGTCATCGCTCAAGTCAAAGGAGGCAATGGTGATAAATTTTGCTTACGCTTGACTCTTGCACTTGGCAGACAGGAACTGGTTAGTCTCCTAGAAGCAATGGGAACCCTGGGAGAAAGAATTAATGTTGACCCTAGTGTAGAATTTGTGATCATGAAGATAGAATTCTGGCCTAGCCAAACATTGCCTTGTAGGCTAAAGAGAGGCAGGTTTTCATGGCCACAGGCTCCCACAGGCGTAAGGATGACATCTGTAATTTACCCAGACTTTATCAATGATTCCCTCAGCTATGGAATAGGTACTTGTTGTTATAACCATGTTACAGATGAGGATTTTGAGGGCACAGGGAAACTGAGAAAAAGTGCCTCGTGTAACCCAACCAGTGTGGCAATGTCGGGATTTGAGGGAGCCTAGACCACCAGGCTTCAGAGTTCAGGAAACGAACCACCGAAATTGACTGTCTTCTTAATACTTATTGTGTGGATCTATCCCTGATCATCGATGCTTTTCAATCATCTTTTTGATTTTCTGGACTCACTTTTACTGCTGTTGAGCTTGGTATACAGAACAAGAAGATTGGTGTAGATGAAAACACGGAGGTTTTGAAGTGGATGAAAAGGTATTCTTGGATATGCTTTCAATGGAATGCTGGAACCTTTGGACATTATTTGATTTTACAGATGTGTGCGTCTTTGCTTGCTTCTGATGGGGTTATTTTACAACTCTGTAGAGACAAAAGCTGACTTACAGGAGACTGATAGTAATACAAAGTGTTCCTTCCATTAAAATGCAGATGGGCTCCTGTGGAATGGGGTTGTTAATTGTCCTGTGGATATTGACCTGTTTTTCCAGTTTGCCTCTATTTGTCAATTTATTCCAGCATTAAAAAAAAATTTTTTTTTTATGTTGATTTTTGAGAGAGAGAGGGAGAGAACATGAGTGGGGAGGGGCAGAGAGAGGGAGACACAGAATCCAAAGCAGGTTCCAGGCTTTGAGCTGTCAGCACAGAGCCCGATGCGGGGCTTGGACCCATGAACCATGAGATCAGGACATGAGCCAAAGTCAGACGCTTAACTGACTGAGCCACCTAGGAGCCCCTGTTCCGGCATTTCTTAACTGACTATAAATGCGTGGCAGTTTAAGTTCTCCTTTGAACTGGTTGTAGTATTATACCAGTCCCACCATCCATTAATGAGGTAAATAAAATATTTGACACATATTCTTTTGTATTATGTGGAAGTTGAAGAAAGATTCTCTATGACCACATTCTAGCCAGGCTCCTCTGAGCCCTTTTTTTGACTAGGCCTCAACCTTGGCCTATAAAGACTTGAGTGAAACACTAACATAATTGCCAACAGCATATGGCCACATCCCTACAATGACCTTAGCTAGGCCCCCTTAAAGTGCCTGCCCGAGAAAACTCAAGGATCACAAAAGAACTTAGTTTGTTCGAGACAGCACCTGAGCCCCGGGCCCCTGTCTGCCAGTGTCTGTGGGAGGGCAGGAGCCTAACAGACCCAGATGGTTCCACATGGACTAGACCTCCTTTCTTGTAATTTTTCACTCTGTTCTGCTCTCTGGGTCTCTACTCCATCCTCCCTTTAAAATACACATTCACCCTGTGCAAATCCAAGCTTAGTTCAGTTCACGGTGGACTCTTCTCCCTATTGCAATAGTACATTACTATTTAAAACCTCCTTACCACTTTACCTAGGGCCCAGCTTTGTTTATTTTACCTTTGAAAAAATTATCTCCTAACGTTGGTTAAAATCACTTAATTCTCTGCACTTCATGTTCCTTTCAGATTCCTCTTTAATTGTCTAATTGATTGAGAGGCATTGGGATAGAGGTCTCAAGTTTCTGGTATTGGTTGTTTTTAATGGCTTAGTTAATAGCTCATTTACAAATAATATAGTACCATAAGGGCTCAGGCTGTGTAGGCAAAGAGTTTGGAGCTGAATCCTGATTCTGCCTCTTATTGGGTAAGTAGAAGGGAATGATCTGGAGAAGGAAGCAAAGGGAAGACATTTGATTTTGAGGTCAAAAGGAAGTCCTTACATGAGCTCTCACTTTAAAAGAACACACAGAGGGGCCTCTGGGAGGCTCAGTCAGTTAAGCGACCAACCGACTCTTGATTTCAGCTCAGGTCATGATCTCACAGATCAAGTTTGAGCCCTACATTGGGCTCTATGCTGACAGTGCAGAGCCTGCTTGGGATTCTCTGTCTCCCGCTCTCTCTTGCCCTCCTTGCTCTCTCTCTCTCTTTCTAGAGACAAATTAACATTAATGGGGCGCCTGGGTGGCTCAGTCAGTTGGGCGTCCGACTTCGGCTCAGGTCATGATCTTGCGGTTCGTGACTTCGAGCCCCGCGTCGGGCTCTGGGCTGACGGCTCAGAGCCTGGAGCCTGCTCTGGATTCTGTGTCTCCCTCTCTCTCTGCCCCTCCCCTACTTGTGCTCTGTCTCTCTCTGCCTATCAAAAATTAAAAAAAAGTAAAAAAAAAAAAAAAAAAGATGAACACATATAAAAGGTGTCCAAAAGAGGTGTTAAAAAGTTATTCTGTCACTTGTTAAAATGATAAGGTAGACGAAATTCAGGACTAGGTACTGAGGTTCTGCAGTAGGGCAGGGACATTGGGCTTAGCTCTTAATTTAACAACAGGCAAAGTGGGACTTCCTAGTGGAAGGGGTCAGTGGATAGAAAATTGCCAAGAAGAAGAATCACGAATAAGGGGGAACCTGGCTAACCCGACCTGATAGGGTTCCTGCTGGAGGCAGGTCAGGGCGGCCAGACGTCCCCTGGGGGATGGCAGGGAAGGAAGAATCTGGTCAGATATCAAGGGGGATCTTCTATCAAGGGTGGGAGATTCTGGCTAAACTGACCTGAAAGGATTCTTGCTACAACTGGACTCTGGGAGAGCATACCCGAGGATGGGGCCCTCAACGGGCTCAGAGGAGCCTGGCTGAATGAAGTTCAGGCGAGAAGAGAGTCTTTGTCAGTGGCTAGGACAGAGGGCAAATACAAAAGAGGGGAACTGGCCTGGAGTGAGGGTCAGTCTCTGCTGAGGTTCTTGAAAATATTAATGACAGAAGAAAGGATTTTTTTTTTTTTTTTTTAAGATTCATTTCCAACAACAGAAGGGAGAAAGAAGACTGAACCACTCCGGTTCAATTGGACTTCTCTCTTCTCTTACCAAGGAAAACAGTCTCAGTTGGAAGGGTCTGAGGCAAGTTGAAGTTTTCAGTCAAGAGGAGATGACAGAGGTGTGTTCAACAGGGCAGGGAGACGCAGGGCCAGTGTTGAGTGGAGCCTGATGCCTGGAGATGATTTGTGTAGTTTTCAGGGAGCTGGCATGCCTCCCAAAGCTTCACCTGTGGTAATTTCCTGCCAAATCCTACACCGCGTTAGTAAAAGGGTGATTTGTGAGCTGTTAGAATGGGGGCTTCCGCGTGTTCGCTGAGAGGCCATCAGGGCAGACTCATCCCATCTCCCACGGGGCAGGGGGGTGTCTTTGATGAAGTGCACGTTTGCTCCAGCACGGTTTTTGACAAAGATGCTCGTGAGACGCATGTGAACAAGTTGGAGAATTGCAGTCTCGATGACGTAATTGCAAAACTTTCTGGATATGTTTATACTCATTTATACTTAGAGCGTGTGCTGATGGAATGAAGGGCCTGACCTCTCTGGGTTGTTTTCCTTTTTTTAAAAAAAGCTTATTTATTTTTTGAGAGAGATACAGTGTGAGTGGAGGAGGGGCAGAGAGAGGGAGACAGAGACAGAGAGAATCCCAAGCATGCTCCACACTGTCAGCACAGAGCCCCACGTAGGACTCTAACCCAGGAACCACGAGAACATGATCTCAGCCAAAATCAAGAGTCAGACACTCAACCTACTGAGCCACCCATGTGCCCCCAGATCGTTTTCTTTTTCATCTCCTTTCTTCCCTAAGTGTCTGAGCTTGGGCAGATCGCTAAACTTCTCTGGCCTTTCAACATTATGTAAAAAAATGCCTCAATCTATGTATGACTACATGAATAATTCGTTCATGTATGCCTAGAGGGATATAATTTACCTCTGAGTTCTGTCCTTGATTCTGTTTGACATTTTTTGTGATTGACTTAGATAATGGCAAGTTTCTAGATGATGCAAAGAGGTGGGAAAGCATATGAATGAGTTCTGGCCCCAGAATCGAACAATCTTGGATATGAACCTTGGGTCTGTCACTTCCCGATTGGATATTGAGCAAGTCTCTTAACTTCACTAGCTTTGATTTTCTTTTCCCTTAAATGAGAACGATAGTAACAACAACAACAATCACAAAAGACTTCGTGTAAAGACAAAACTACTATAGAAGATACTACATGAAACACATTTAGTTAATGAATCCTCCACTAACCATTAGCTGTTCATGTTATATTATTACTAAGCTGAGAACAGGAACGTTGGATAACATATCATGTTTCAGAATTACTGTAGGGTGAAACCAGGAGCTACTACCGAGAATCGAAAAGGCTTATGAACAATCCGGCATCTGGGATTCACTAATCCACTGCATGCGAACAGAATGGGAATGACCTGGTTTAAGAGCAGCTCCTGTCAAAAGCCTTTTAGGGGCTTTAGGTGACTGCTAGCTCAGAATGAATTGATGTGGCATGGCATCCAAGAAAGCGGATGTCTTCGGCTGGGTGAATGGGAGGGCAAAAGAAGCTACAGTTGAACAGTATTCTCACCCTAGTAAGGGACAGCATGCCCACAGAGCTGTGCTCAGTTCTGCCCTTGTGTTTTTAACAAATGTTTATTTATTTATTGAGAGAGAGAGCACGAATGGGGGCAGAGCAGAGAGAGAGAGAGAGAGAGAGAGAGAGAGAGAGAGAGAGGGAGGGAGAGGGAGAATCCTAAGCAGGCTCCACGCTGCCAGAGCAGAGCCCAGTGCGGGGCTCGATCCCACGAACTGGGAGATCTTTACCTGGGCCCAAATCAAGAGTTGGATGCTCATCCGGCTGAGCCACCCGGGTGCCCTGCTCGTCTGTTTTTTACTGAAGAAGTAAGGTAGGAAGCTAGACTACCTGAGTTCAAATCCTTGCTCAATGAACTCGGGCAAGATATTTGATCTCTCTGTGCCTCCGTTTTCTCATCTGTAAAATGGGAATAATAAAACTTGTACTTATCTCATAGGGCTGCTGTGAGGAGTCCATGGGATGTAAAAGTAAATATGTCATGCTTCCAAAGGTGTCTGGCTCATAGTAACTGCCAGTCTAAGAAGGACATTGTCAGTGTCCCAACATGACACGGTCAGAATGGTGAGGGGTGCAGAATCAGTGTGACAGGCAGAATAGTGAATGGATTATCCTCCTCTTATCCCCTCACCTCCTGTCCCAAACACATATGCCACTCCCTTGATATAGGCAGGGCTTCACAGGTTTGGACTCTTGCCTAAATTGGAATGCTCAAACTCACACCCTATCAGGTCTCTAGCACCAGACATTAGAGATCATTTAGTTTAGGGCCCTCATTTAAAATATGCTCAAGGTCAAGTAGGAAGTTGAGAGCCGAGGTCCTCAAGCCCATGTCCTCTGCTTGTTTCACTCCCCACCTGCCTCCTTCCCTCCATCTGCTTGTCAAAGTCTGGCAAGCCCCAGCTCAACTCCCACCTCTTCTTAGAAGTCTTTTTTCAGATCCCCCAAGGTGAACTGGTCTACACTTTCCCCATAGCTACACCATGGCAAGCTCTGAACATTTTTTATCATACTTACCAGACTTCTTGGTATTAGAGTTCACCATCCATGCTTCTGTCTTCGCCCGGTTTGCCTGAAGAACAAAGACACAATTTACTCACTTCGCATGTGCACTGTGCTCTGCTTACATCAAGGCCATCATGAAACGCTCATTGACTTGATTATTAAGGTTGTGTAATGTGGACCATTTATCCTAGAAGAGAGAACATTTAGCAGAATGGAACTGGGCCTCATGGGGAGGAAGGATTAGATTTAGCTACCCTGTTCCAGAGAACAGAACTAGAGCAAGCAGTAGAAGTCACCAGGGGGCAGATCTGATCTGTTTGGTTGGAGAGAATCCTTCACAGGACAGGCATTTATTTATTTATTTATTTATTTATTTATTTATTTATTTATTTATTTAAGTTTATTCATTTTGAGAGAGAGAGAGAGAGAGAGAGAGAGAGAGAGAGAGAGAGAGAGAGAATGCACTGGGGAGGGGCAGAGAGAGAGGGAGAGAGAGAATCCCAAGCAGGAATCCCAAGAGAGCCCGGCAGGGGGCTCGATCTCATGAAACAGGAGATCATGAGCTGAGCTGAAACCAAGAGCTGGACACTTAACCGACTGAGCCACCCATGTGCCCCATGACAATCCTTGAATAAGGAGATGGGTGTCTCCTGAGAAGTGAGATTCCATCAGTGAAATTGTTCAAGCAGAAGCGTCATGACCAACGTCGGGGATGAGGAAGACAGGAATATAGGATACATCCCTGAGATTCCCCGTTGGCTGTGTTTCAACATCATAAAGATCTTGGTGCCATGTTAGGGTTCACGTGTAGTCACAGACACAGTATTATGAGGGGTGCACTAACAGGTTTGAGACCGAGTCCGGCAGACCTGGGCCCCGGTACAGCTGGGTCTCAGCTTGGCTCTCACCAGTCCAGTGTGCAGAAGGGACGGTACCTCCACAAAAAGCCAGCCCCTTTCCCCACTCCCTGTGTTGCTTGCCATATCCCCTCCCTCACCTTTCCCCGTTCTGCTCATTTCTGTCCTGTGCACCTGCAAGGTCAGCTTCATGCTGAATTTTACTACAGTGAAAAGTCCTGAGTGTCTCACGGTTGTGTGCTGAAACCTCTCAGCTTAGCCTCGGGGTGTAGTGTTATATTCAAACCTTTTCGAGCATTTCCACATAAAGGCCCTGAATCCATCTTTCCTAGGCTCTTGGCCTTGGAGCTATAGTTTTTCTATTTCTTCTGGCCATTCCATTCCATTTTCAAAGTATGGGTCTAGCTATTACTTTTCTGGCTGGGTCCCAGGTAGACTTTTGTAAGCTTCCAGCCACAACCTTTCCATTTTCATGGGCTTGTCACCATCAAGTAGGTACCCCTCTGGTATTGCTCTCAGGATCCCGTTTTCCCCATTTTGGGGGCTCCCGTCTAAGACTTCTCCCCAACCGCTGCATACCCAGGTATTGATTGTGATCTCCCATTGACCCCTCTCCCCCAAGGTCTACCTAGTTTTCTTTACAACACAGTTTGGCTTCCTACCCACGGCCCTGAGTTCCTCTGGCATCTGGCCTTGTTCGTAAGGTTCTCGCTCAGAGGGTTAAGGTCAGTAGAATATCCACCATTCATCAGCCTGATACGTTTGCAATCTCCAAAGTATCTACCTTCATAACGTTCATTTCTAGGTAATATCAAACTTAAGAGTGGGTTCTAGGGGCGCCTGGGTGGCGCGGTCGGTTAAGCGTCCGACTTCAGCCAGGTCACGATCTCGCGGTCCGTGAGTTCGAGCCCCGAGTCAGGCTCTGGGCTGATGGCTCAGAGCCTGGAGCCTGTTTCCGATTCTGTGTCTCCCTCTCTCTCTGCCCCTCCCCCATTCATGCTCTGTCTCTCTCTGTCCCAAAAATAAATAAACGTTGAAAAAAAAAATTAAAAAAAAAAAAAAGAAAAAAAAAGAGTGGGTTCTATTTCAAAATTTCATTTGTTTTTTTATTTTAATATTTTTATTTATTATTTATTTATTTATTTATTTATTTATTTAGAGAGCATGTAAACACGGGGAGGGGCAGAGGGAGAGAGAGAGAGAGAGAGAGAGAGAGAGAGAATCCCAAACAGGCTCCCTGCTCAGTGTGAAGCCGGATGTGGGGCTTCATCTGATGACCCTGGGATTATGACCTGAGCCAAAATCAAGAGTCAGATGCTCAACCCAGGTGCCTCTCAAAATTTCATGTGTAAAGAACTTGTTTAGAACTCACATTTTTTCCTTGCCGCAATGTTCTTCATGGTGGTTAGTTTTGCCAGGCCAGTCCAGGAGAACCCATCTAACCTTCAGGATTAGGCTGGACCGCCAGGACCACAGAATGATTAGGAGTAATAATAGGTGAACAGAATACAGTCATGGAATAGAACAGTGTTTCTATGGGGAAATATTTTCAGAGTTCTAACTAAGAATGCTGGGATTCCTTTAACTGCCTACAGTTTGCACCCTTAGTAAAAGAAAACAAAGCCACTACAATTTAGGGAGGGGTTACTCTGCACCAGGTGGGGTAAACTCATTATGTGAGTTATATGGTTTCATCCTCATGTCAACACTGATGGAGAGTGGTGTCGGTACTGCTATTAATCCACCTTTTGAAGATGAGGGAATGGAGGCCAAAAGAACTGATCTCAGTGACTTTGGACAGGGATTCTGGTAAAATAAAATCTGGTGAGTGCTAGGAAAGGCACAGGGATTCCAGAGGACGGAAGGGGTGAGAAGAGAATCAGGTGGGGCGACAGAGGGAATAAAGGTTGGGTCAGGGCTGGGGAAGGTGGAGGCAAGTGGCTGTGGACATGACAGGCAGATTGGCTCCGTGTAGGATGGTTATAGACAATATATATTCTCTTCCCCTGTGACGTGTCTTTGGCAGACCCTGTTGGAAGGTGCTTGAAACAACAGAGAATAGCCACGGTCTGCCTATGAGAAGGAAGAGTGGCAATAGGTAGTTTCAGTCCTGGAGGAGATCCAGCATGATGTGGGGGAGCCCTTCAAGGCCCCAGCTGTTCATTGCCCCCTGTGCCCGTGTGCCTATGACTTTGTGCCCTCCCTTCAAGACTAGGATGCTCTGCCTTGTCCTTCGATTCTGGGCTAAGTTGTGTACCTTGCTTCAACCCTTACAATATGAAAGTCAGGACTGAAGCCCAGGCTTGGGGCACTTTTGTCCATTAGAGCTTGCTTTCTCGTACACACTGCATAGTAGCCATGACGACATGTCCAGGCCCGCCTGATGAGGCTGAGAGATACATGGAATGGAGTCCCAGCTGACCCAGAGGGATCCTGCCTTGATCAGCTAAACCCCACACATGAGCGAGGCCAGCTAAGATCAACAGAGCCACCTGGTCTATATCAGCTGAACCTTGCAGACTTCTGAAAAATAAGTGGTTTTTTTAAATTAAACAAATCAAACTTTTAATTTTGAAATCCATGTAGATTTACATGCACTTGTAAGAAATAAAGATCCCATAAAAAAAAAAGATCCCATGCACCCTTTATCCAGTTTTCCTCAATGGTAACATCATGCAAAATTATAGTACAGTGTCATAACCAGGATAGTGACATTGGTAGAGTCAAGATACAAAATACTTGCATCAGCATAAGGATCCCTCATGTTGCTATTTATGACTACATTCCCTTCCCTCTTGCTCCCACCCTCTCCGTAACCCCTGGAAACCCCCAATCTATCCTCTGTTTCTATTATTTTGTCATTTCAAGGATGTTATATGAATGAAATCATATAGGATGTAACCATTTGGAATTGGCTTTTTTTTTTTCCACTGCATAATTCACTGGAGATATATACCTATGTTATCACATCTGTCAATAGTTTATTACCTTTTACTGCTGAGTAAAGTGTTCCAAGGTATGGATGTACTACATTTGTTTAACCCTTCATCCATTGAAGGACATCTGGGTTGTTTCTAGTTTGGAGCTGTCATGAATAAAGCTGCTACAAACATCGGTGTACTATTTTTGTGTAAATGTAAGTCTTCATGTCTCTGAGATAAATGCTCAGGTGCTCAATTTCTGGGTCATAATGGCAGTTGCATGATTAGTTAAAAAAAAAAAAAAGACCCTGCCAAATCCTACCCTTTTACATTACCACCAGCAATGTATTGGTGACCCATTTTCTCTGCATCTTTGTCAGGATTTGGTGTTTATTGTCGCTACTTTTTATGCTTGCCAATTCTGGTAGGTAGGTCATGACTTCTTATAGTGGTTTCAGTGTGTATTTCACGGATGAGGCTGAGAGATACATGGAATGGAGTCCCAGCTGACACAGAGGGACCCAGCCTTGATCAGCTAAACCCCACACATAGGGAGGCCAGCCAAGATCAACAGAGCCACCTGGTCTATACTAGCTGAACCTTGCAGACTTCTGAAAAATAAGTGGCTAATAATGAAGAACATCTTTTCATGTGCTTATTTGTCACCCGTATATCTGCTCTGGTGAAATGTCTCTTTGTGTGTTTTGTCTGTGTTCTAACTGGATTGTTTGCTTTTTTTAGTGTTGAATTTTGAGAGTTCTTGATATATTCTAGATACTCATCTGGTTTTCACATATTTCTCTCCTACTCTGTACCTTGTCTTGTTATCTTCACAAGGTCTTCCACAGAGCAAATGTTTTAAATTTCGATGAAGTCCAATTTATTAGTTTTACCTTTTTTGGATCATGTTTTGGGTGCCAAGGCTAAGATCTCTGCCTAGTTCTAGATCCCGAACATTTTCTCCTACTTTTTCTAAATGTTTTACAGTTTTACATTTTACATTTAAGTCTGCGATCCATTTTGAGTTCATTTTTGTATAAGGGGTGAGATTTAGGTTGAGGTTCATTTTCTGATCATGGCTGTACAATTACTCCAGCACCATTTGCTGAAAAGGCTATCTTTTCTCCACTGAGTTGCTTTTGCACATTGTCAAAAATCAGTTTGGCATATTTGTGTGTATCTATTTCTGGTTTCTCCAGTGTGTTCTATTGATCTATGGGTCTATCACTCCACCAATACCATACAATCTTGATTACTATGGATTAATTCCTTCCACTTTTTTCTTCTTTTTTTTTTTTTCTTTTAGAAAGAGAGAGTACAAGTGGAGGAGAGGGGCAGAGAGAGAGAATCTTAAGTAGGCTCTATACTCAGCATGGAGCCCGATGCACGGCTTGATCCCATAACACTGGCATCATGACCCAAGCCGAGATCAAGAGTTGGATGCTCAACCAACTGAGCCACCTAGGCACCTCTTTTTCTTCTTTTTAGCTATTCTAGTTCCTTGCCTGTCCATTTAAGTTGTAGAATAACTGCCTATATCTATAAAAAAATCTTGCCGCGATTTTGATAGGACATGCATTGTATCTGGAAATCGATTTAGGGAAAATTGACATGTATTCTTATCCATATTCTATATTCCGTTTATGTTTATCTATCTTGATCTATATTAGCTATATCTTATCACTATCTACTTATGTTCATTTATCTTTATCTACATATCTATATTTCATCTATATTGAATCTTCTAGGGGCTCCTGGGTGGCTCAGTCGGTTAAGCGTCCGACTTCGGCTCAGGTCATGATCTCACAGTCTGTGAGTTCGAGCCCTGCGTCGGGCTCTGGGCTGATGGCTGGGAGCCTGGAGCCTGCTTCCGATTCTGTGTCTCCCTCTCTCTCTGCCCCTCCCCTGTTCATGCTCTGTCTCTCTCCGTCTCAAAAATAAATAAACATTAAAAATATATATATATTGAATCTTCTAGTCCATGAACACACTATGTCTCTCCATTCAGATTTAAAAAATTTCTTTCATCAGCATTTCAGCATAAAAGTCCTGGGTATGTTTTGGTAGATTTACATCTAAGTGTTTCATTATTTTTGGGGTGATTGGCAAATGGTTATAAATATAAAATGGTTATAAATATAAAATGGTTATAAAATATAAAAATTGTATTTTTAGTTTTGGTGTCCACATGTCCACTGCTAGTATACAGACATAAAATTGGTTTTTGTATGCTTGTCTTATATCTTGCATCTTAGCTGAACTTAGTACTAGGAGTTTTTGATTTTTTTTTCTTTTTGCTTTGTTTTCTTTTTTCCTGTTGCACAGGCTAACACTTCCAGCACCATGTTGAATAAGAGTGGTGAGGGGCGCCTGGGTGGCGCAGTCGGTTAAGCGTCCGACTTCAGCCAGGTCACGATCTCGCGGTCCGTGAGTTCGAGCCCCGCGTCGGGCTCTGGGCTGATGGCTCAGAGCCTGGAGCCTGTTTCTGATTCTGTGTCTCCCTCTCTCTCTACCCCTCCCCTGTTCATGCTCTGTCTCTCTCTGTCCCAAAAAATAAATAAATGTTGAAAAAAAAAATTTAATTAAAAAAAAGAGTGGTGAGAGTGGATATCTTTGTATTATTGCTGATCTGGGGGTGGGGGAAGCATTCAGCCTTTCACCATTAAGTATAATGTTGCTGTAAGCTTTTGGTAGATGTTCTTACCAAATTGAGGAATTTCCCTTCTATTCATATTTTTCTGAAAATTTTTACCATGCATAGATGTTGAAATTTGTCCAATGTCTTTTCTGCATCAATTTATACGATCATGTAATTTTTCTTCAATAGCTTGTTCATATTATACTGATTAATTTTTGAATATTGAAATGGCCTTCCATCCCTGGAATAAACCCCATTTGGTCATGGTGTATAATTCTTTTTATGTGTTGCTAAATTCCATTAGATAATATATATTTTTTAAGGATTTTATATCTATAATCAAGAGGGATATTGGTCTGTAGTTTTCTGGTTTTCTGCCTTTGTCTGTTTTTGGTATAAATCAAGCAAATTGGGAAATATTTCTTCCTCTTCTATATTCTGAAGAGACTGTGTAGAATTGGCATTAATTCTTCAAACATTTAGTAGAATTGTCTAGTGAAACCATCTGGGCCTGGAGATTTCTTTCTTTCTTTTAAGTTTATTTATTTATTTTGAGAGAGAGAATGCTAAGGGGAAAGAGAGAGAGGGAGAGAGATAGAACCCCATGCAGGCTCTGCACCATCAGCACGGAGCCTGATGTGGGGTTTGAACCCATGAACTGTGAGATCACGACCTGAGCCAAAACCCAGAGTCAGACGGCTAACCAACTGAACCACCCAGGCCCCCCATGAGATTTCTTTCTTTTGAGTTTTAAAATTATGAATTCAACTTCCTTATAGTTATGTGGTTATTCACATGGCTTATTTCATTTTGAGTGAGTTGTGGTGGTGTGTGTGTGTGTATGTGTGTGTGCTTAGGAATTGGTCTATTTCATCAAAGTTGTTAAATTTATGAATATAGAATTGTTTGTCGAATTATCTTATTATCCTTTTGATGTCTACAGGAGCTATAGTGATATCTCCTATTTTATTCCCAATATTGTTAATTTGTGTCTTCTCCCTCTTTTTCTTTGTTAGTCTTGTTAGAAGTTAGTCAATTTCATTCTTCTTTTCAAAGAACCAACTCTTGATTTTCTCTATTGTTTTAAATTTCATTGATTTTTGTCCTTATCATTATTTTTAATTTAATTTTTTATTTTTTTAAATTTATATCCAAATTAGCATATAGTGCAACAATGATTTCAGGAGTAGATTCCTTAGTGCCCCTTACCCATTTAGCCCATCCCCCCTCCCACAACCCCTCCCGTAACCCTCAGTTTGTTCTCCATATTTATGAGTCTCTTCTGTTTTGGCCCCCTCCCTGTTTTTATATTATTTTTGTTTCCCTTCCCTTATGTTCATCCGTTTTGTCTCTTAAAGTCCTCATATGAGTGAAGTCATATGATTTTTGTCTTTCTCTGACTAATTTCACTTAGCATAATACCTTCCAGTTCCATCAATGTAGTTGCAAATGGCAAGATTTCATTCTTTTTGATTGCTGAGTAATACTCCATCATATATCTTTATCCGTTCATCCATCAATGGACATTTGGGTTCTTTCCATACTTTGGTTAATGTTGATAGTGCTGCTATAAATATTGGGGTGCATGTGTCCCTTTGAAACAGCACACCTGTATCCCTTGGATATATGCCTAGTAGTGCAATTGCTGGGTCGTAGGGTAGTTCTATTTTTAGTTTTTTGAGGAACCTCCATCCACACTGTTTTCCAGAGTGGCTGCACCAGCTTGTATTCCCACCAACAATGCAAAAGATATCCTCTTTCTCCACATCCTCGCCAACATCTGTTGTTGCCTGAGTTGTTAATGTTAGCCATTCTGACGGGTGTAAGGTGGTATCTCATCGTGGTTTTGATTTGTATTTCTCTGATGATGAGTGATGTGGAGCATTTTTTCATGTGTAGGTTGGCCATATGGATGGCTTCTTTGGAGAAGTGTCTATTCGTGTCTTTTGCCCATTTCTTCACTGGATTATTTGTTTTTTTTTTGTGTGTTGATTTGATAAGTTCTTTATAGATTTTGGATAGTAACCCTTTATCTGATATGTCATTTGCAAATATCTTCTCCCATTCTGTCGGTTGCCTTTTAGTTTTACTGATTGTTTCCTTTGCTGTGCAGAAGCTTTTTATTTTGATGAGGTCCCAGTAGTTCATTTTTGCTTTTGTTTCCGTTGCCTCTGGAGACATGTTGCATAAGAAGTTGCTGTGGCCAAGATCAAAGAGGTTTTTTCCTGCTTTCTCCTCGAGGATTTTGATGGCTTCCTGTCTTACATTTAGGTCTTTCATGCATTTTGAGTTTATTTTTGTGTCTGGTGTAAGAAAGTGGCCCAGGTTCATTCTTTGGCATGTCGATGTCCAGTTTTCCCAGCACCACTTGCTGAAGAGACTGTATTTATTCCATTGGATATTCTTTCCTGCTTTGTCAAAGATTAGTTGGCCATACGTTTGTGGGTCTATTTCTGGGTTCTCTATTCTGTTCCATTGATCTGAGTGTCTGTTCTTGTGCCAGTACCATACTGTCTTGATGATTACAGCTTTGTAGTATACCTTGAAGTCTGGGATTGTGATGCCTCCTGCATTGGTTTTCTTTTCAAGATTGCTTTGGCTATTTGAGGTCTTTTCTGGTTCCATACACATTTTAGGATTATTTCTTCTAGCTCTGTGAAGAATGCTGGTGTTATTTTGATAGGGATTGCATTGAATATGTAGATTGCTTTGGGTAGTATCGACATTTTAACAATATTTGTTCTTCCTATCCAGGAGCATGGAATCTTTTTCCATTTTTTTGTGTCTTCTTCAATTTCTCTCATAAGCTTTCTACAGTTTTCATTGATTAGATTTTTCACCTCTTTGGTCAGATTTATTCCTAGGTATTTTATAGTTTTTGGTGCAACTGTAAATGGGATCGATTCCTTGATTTCTCTTTCTGTTGCTTCATTGTTGGTGTATAGGAATGCAACTGATTTCTGTGCATTGATTTTATATCCTGCAATTTTGCTGAATTCATGAATCAATTCTAGTATGTTTTTGGTGGAATCTTTTGGGTTTTCCATATAGAGTATCATGTCATCTGCAAAGAGTGAAAGTTTGACCTCCTCCTGGCCAATTTGGATGCCTTTTATTTCTTTGTGTTGTCTGATTGCAGAGGCTAAGACTTCCAATACTATATTGAATAACAGTGGCAAGAGTGGACATCCCTGTCTTGTTCCTGACCTTAGGGGGAAAGCTCTCAGTTTTTCCCCATTGAGGAGGATATTAGTGTTGGGTCATTCATATATGGCTTTTATGATCTCGAGGTATGCTCCTTTTATCCCTACTTTCTTGAGGGTTTTTATCAAGAAAGGATGTTGTATTTTGTCAAATGTTTTCTATGCATCTATTGAGACGATCATATGGTTCTTGTCCTTTCTTTTATTGATGTGATGAATCACATTAATTGTTTTTGGGATATTGAACCAGCCCTGCATCCCAGGTATAAATCCCACTTGGTCATGGCGAATAATTTTTTTAATGTATTGTTGGATCTGGTTGGCTAATACCTTGTTGAGGATTTTTGCATCCATGTTCACCAGGGAAAGTGGTCTATAGTTCTCCTTTTTAGTGGGGTCTCTGTCTGGTTTTGGAATCAAGGTAATGCTGGCTTCTTAGAGTTTGGAAGTTTTCCTTCAAGAGAATAGGTGTTAACTCTTCCTTAAATGTTTGGTAGAATTCCCCTGGAAAGCCATCTGGCCCTGGACTCTTGTTTTTTTGGCAGATTTTTGATTACTAATTCGATTTCCTTACTGGTTATGGGTCTGTTCAAATTTTCTATTTCTTCCTGTTTCAGTTTTGGTAGTGTATATGTTTCTAGGAATTTGTTCATTTCTTCCAGATTGCCCATTTTATTGGCATATAATTGCTCATAATATTCTCTTATTATTGTTTTTAATTCTGGTGTGTTGGTTGTGATCTCTCCTCTTTCATTCTGGATTTTATTTATTTGGGTCCCTTCCTTCTTCTTTTTGATCAAACTGGCTAGTGGGTTATCAATTTTGTTAATTCTTTCAAAGAACTAGCTTCTGGTTTCATTGATCTGTTCTACTGTTTTTGGGTTTTTTTTTTGTTTTGTTTTTTTGTTTCAATAGCATTAATTTCTACTCTAATCTTTATTGTTTCCTGTCTTCTTCTGGTTTTGGATTTTATTTGCTGTTCTTTGGTGTAAGGTTAGGTTGTGTATCTGAGATCTTCTTTCTTTAGGAAAGCCTGGCTAGCTATATTCTTTCCTCTTATGACCGCCTTTGCTGCATCCCAGAGGTTTTGGGTTGTGGTGTTATCATTTTCATTGACTTCCAGATACTTTTTAATCTCCTCTTTAACTTCTTGGTTAGCCCATTCATTCTTTAGTAGGATGTTCTTCAGTCTCCAAGTATTTACCTTTCCGTATTTTTTCTTGTGGTTGATTTTGAGTTTCATAGCATTGTAGTCTGAAAATATACACGGTATGATCTCGATCTTTTTGTACTTACTTTGGGCTGATTTGTGTCCCAGTATATGGTCTATTCTGGAGAACGTTCCATGTGCATTGGGGAAGAATGTATATTCTGCTGCTTTGGGATGAAATGTTCTGAATATATCTGTTAAGTCCATCTGGTCCAGTGTGTCATTCAAAGCCATTGTTTCCTTATTGATTTTTTGATTAGATGATCTGTCCATTGTTGTAAGTGGGGTGTTAAAGTCTCCTACTATTATGATATTACTATTGATGAGTTTCTTTATGTTTGTGATTAATTGATTTATATATTTGGGTGCTTTCACATTTGGCGCATAAATGTTTACAATTGTTAGGTCTTCTTGGTGGATAGACCCCTGGATTATGATATAATGCCCTTCTGCCTCTTTATTTTAAAGTCTAGATTGTCTGATATAAGTATGGCTACTCTGGCTTTCTTTTGTTGACTATTAGCATGATAGATGGTTCTCCATCCCCTTATTTTCAATCTGAAGGTGTCTTTAGGTCTAAAGTGGGTCTCTTTAGCATATAGATGGATCAAAGCATATAGATGGATCTTGTTTTCTTATCCATTCTGTTACCCTACGTCTTTTGATTGGCGCATTGAGTCCATTGACGTTTAGAGTGAGTAGTGAAAGATATGAATTTATTGCCATTATGATGGTTGTAGAGTTGAAGTTTCTGGTGGTGTTCTCTGGTCCTTTCTAATCTTTGTTGCTATATATATAAATATATATATATATATATATATATATATATATATATATATATATATAATCTTTTCTCCCCTCAGAGAGTCCCCCTTAAAATTTCTTGCAGGGCTGGTTTAGTTGTCACAAACTCCTTTAATTTTTGTTTGTCTGGGAAACTTTTTATCTCTCCTTCTATTTTGAGTGACAGCCTTGCTGGATAAAGAATTCTTGGCTGCATATTTTTCTGATTCAGCACACTGAATATATCCTGCCACTCCTTTCTGGCCTGCCAAGTTTCTGTGGATAGGTCTGCTGCATACCTGATCTGTCTTCTCTGGTAGGTTAGGGACTTTTTTTCCCTTGCTGCTTTCATGAGTCTCTCCTTGCCTGAGTATTTTGTGAATCTGACTATGATATGCCTTGTTGATGGTCAGTTTTTTTTGAATCTAATGGGGGTCCTCTGTGCTTCCTGGATTTTGAGGTCTGTGTCTTTCCCCAGGTTAGGAAAGTTTTCTGTTATGATTTGCTCACATAACCCTTCTACCCCTATTTCTCTCTTCCTCTTCTGGGACCCCTATGTTTCTGATGTTGTTCCTTTTTAATGAGTCACTGATTTCTGTAATTCTTAAATCGTGCTCTTTTGCCTTAATCTCCCTCTTTTTTTTTTGCTTCATTATTGTTCATAATTTGTCCTCTATATCACTGATTCTCTGTTCTGCCTCATCCATCCGTGCTACCACCGCATCCATCCGTGATGGAAGCTCACTTATAGCATTTTAAATTTCATTTTGACTAGTTTTTACTTCTTTCTTCTCTGCAGAAAGGGATTCTAATCTATTTTCGACTCCACCTAGTATTCTTATTATCGTGATTCTAAATTCTGGTTCAGACATCTTGCTTGTATCTGTGTCGGTTAAGTCCTTGGCTGTCGTTTCTTCGTGCTCTTTCTTTTGGGGTGAATTCCTTCATTTTGTCATTTTGAAGGGAGGAAAGGAATTAATGAGGTAGAAAAATTAAAATTAAAAAAATTAAAATCAAAAAATTACACACACACACACACACATCGAATAAATAATGCTAGATCCTAGGTGTGTTTTGGTATGGGTGTTGAAAGTGGCTTGACAGATTAGAGAAAAAGAGGGGGGAAAAAGGAAATCGTTTGAGAATTTGAAAAAAATAATACACTGAAGTAGACTAAAAGGAGGTGATGGGAGTAAAATAGAATTTGAAAAAATTTACACAAAAGTAAAGAATATAGTAGAAAAAAACTAAAGAAAAATATTTTTAATAAAAATTGAAAATAAAAATGGATTTTTTCTCTTTCTGTATTTATTCAAGAAAAAGAAAAGAAGTGAAAAAGAGAAAAAAAAGAAAGAAAATTGAATAGATAGACCTGCTAACAGATTGAAATACGACTGGAATTACTTCATTTTCCCCTAGAAGTCAGACTATGGAGTGCTTTATAGTCCATAAACTAAGCAGGCTGTGAGACTTGTGTTTTTGAAGGGCGAGGTTGGCCCAGTTGGGCGGGGCTTAGTGTAACGGCTCCGTTCTCCACTAGATGGCACTGCTAGCCTACTGGGGTGGATCGTTGCAGAGTGCGTAGGTGCGTATGCGCATGTGCAGGAGCGGTAAAAATGGCGTCAGTCTCTAGTATGGGAACTCTGTTCTCTCTGATCAGCAGTCGCGCACCCGTCCTCTGTCTTCAGCTTTTGTCCGCTCCCCGCTTCTTCACTGTGCGTGACAAAGCCCCAGGCAGTACCTTTCTCCTGAGTTTTGTCTCAGATGCAACTGTTTTCCCCGGCCCCTTGCTTCTGAAGGACTGTCGCTTTGACCCGTTCTGCCCCTCTGCGGGAGGCTCTCACCGAGCAATGGCCGAATGTCGGCTGCACCCAGGAACGCTTGCTGGACCCTGCTGCTGCCGGTGCCCCGAGACTGCGGCCAGGTGCCAGCCCGCCCCAGAAAAAGTTCTCAAGATAGTGTAGCAGCAGCTTTTCACAGATTATGGAAAATCACAACACACATCTGGCACCAGGCTTCACCCTCAACGACCTTGCCCCAGTACCAGTGAATGTGGCCGCCTTCCGGGGTCTGCTGGGACCAGGTGGCTTCAACAGTCTCTACCAAAAGTCCTTCCAGCAGTGGAACCGCTTTTCCCCGTGTGGCCTGAGAACCTCCCGGACCCCACTCTGTTCCTGGGGATTCGCCCTTCCCA
This sequence comes from Herpailurus yagouaroundi, assembly GCF_014898765.1. Taxonomy (NCBI): domain Eukaryota; kingdom Metazoa; phylum Chordata; class Mammalia; order Carnivora; family Felidae; genus Herpailurus; species Herpailurus yagouaroundi. The sequence continues at coordinate 35,841,896 of NW_024412407.1, forward strand.
CCAGAGCATCGCCAGGTATGGAGCTGCGGAGTTGCAGGCTTTGCGCTCCCCTTGTTTACAGTCTTAATGGAATTTAAACCGTCTCCTTTCCCCTTTCTCCCCTTTTAGTTTAGTCCCTGCGGCTGTTTCCAATTTTCCACTTTCTCTCCAGCTGCTTTTGGGGAGGGGTGCTTTTCTTGTATTCTTACCCGCTCCCCCGCCCCGCCCTGCCTCCATCCTCTCTCCACCCGCAAAACACCTCCCTTCCCACGGCTTCTCGCTCCCCAAGTTCACCTCTCTGCGCCAGTACCTGCTGAATTCTGTGGTTCGGGTTGTGCAGATTGTTGTGTTAATCCTCCAATCAGTTTTCTAGGTGTGTAGGATGGTTTAGTGTTGGTCTGGCTATATTTCATGGACACGAGACACGCAGAAAACTTCCATGCTGTTCTGCCATCTCGGCTCCTCCCGATTTTTGCCCTTATTTTTATATTTCCTTCCTTCTGCTTGCTTTGAGTATGTTTTCTTTTTTCTTTTTTTCTAGGTCCTTGAGGTGGGAGCTTAGATTATTGATTTGAGACTTTTCCTCTTTTCTAATGTATGCGTTTAGTGCTATACATTTTTTTTAGCACTGCTTTACTGTGTCTCGCAAATTTTAATATGTTACATTTTCATTTTTACCCAGTTAAATGTACTTTTTGATTTCCCTTGAGATGTCTTTGATCCACAAATTATTTGGAAGTGTGTTGTTTAGTTTCCAAGTATTCAGCTATTTTCCTAATATCTTTCTGTTACTAATTTTTTAGCTTTGTTCCATTTTTTTTTCAGTTCCTTTGAATTTGTTGAAGTTTGTTTTATGGTCCAATATATAGTGCATTTGGTATGTGTTCAATGTGTATTAGAATGTATATTCTGTTGTTGGGACAGGTGTTCTAGAAATGTCAATTAGGACCTATTGGCTAATGGTATGCGAGAGTTCTTCTGCACTCTTGTTCATATTTGCTTTAGTTGTTATATCAATTATTTAGAGATGTTGGCATCTCCAACCACAATTGTGGATTTGTCTATTTCTCCTATCAGTTTTTTCTTCACATATTTTGCATCTCTGTTGCTTCATACATACACAGAATTACTATGACTTCTTAGTGGATGAACTCTTTTATCATTGTATAAAGTACCTTTCTGTCTCTGGTAATTTTCTCTTCTCTGAAGTCTGCGTTATCTGATATTAATATAGCCACTCTTGCTTTCTTTTTATTAATGCTTCAGTGACATATATTTCCCCCATCCTTTTACTTTCACTCTGCCTATATCATTATTCAAAATAGATTTGTTGTAGACAGCAAATACAGTTGAGCAGGTCATATTTTATTTTATTTATTTTTTTTAACATTTATTTATTTTTGAGACAGAGAGAGACAGAGCATGAATGGGGGAGGGGCAGAGAGAGGGAGACACAGAATCTGAAATAGGCTCCAGGCTCTGAGCTGTCAGCACAGAGCCTGATGTGGGGCTTGAACTCATGGATCGCGAGATCATGACCTGAGCTGAAGTCGGACGCCCAACCGACTGAGCCACGCAGGCGCCCCAAGCAGGTCATATTTTAAAATCCAATCTGCAACTTCTGTCTTTTAATTGGTGTCTTTAAACCAGTTGTATTTAATGTAATTATTGACATGTTATGGCTTAACATATTTTGTTTTTTGTTTTCCACTTGTTCTCTGCTTTTTGTTTCTCTGCTTACTTTTTTCTGCCTTCTTTTGGCTTAGTTAAACATTTTTCCATTTTGATTTATTAGTGGTGTTTTTGAATGTATAGCATTTTTAGTGGTTGCTGCAGGTGTTATACTATATATGTATAACTTATTAGAGTCAACTGGCATCATTTTACCAGTTTGAGTGAAGTATAGAAACCTTTCCTCCCTTCACATGTAGTTACCTTCCTTTTTTGTAATTGTCTTAAATATTTCCTCTATGTACATTAAGAACTACATCAGTGTTATAAATTTTGCTTCAGCCATCAAACATAATTATGAAAACTCAAAAGGAGAAGGAAAGCTTACTGTATTTGTACATATTTTTGCTTACTGTGTACTCTCTTCTTTGCTTCTTGATGTTCCAAGTTTCCTTCTATTATTTCCTTTCTGTTTGGAGAACATCCAACATTCTTTTAGGACAGTTCTACCGGTAACACATTTTCTTAGTTTTCCTTCATCTGAGAATATCTTGATTTCTCCTTAATTCCGGAAGGATATCGTTTCTGTACATAGATTTCTGGATTGACAGTTCTATTCTTCCACCACCGGAAAAATATTTTGCCAAGTCCTTTTGGCACCCATGGTTCCTGGTGAGAAATCTGCCCTTCTGATTGTTTTGCCTCTGTTTTTCTCTGGCTGGTTTCAAGATTTTCCCCCATATTTTCAGCTTTCAGGAGTTTGGCTGTGATGTGTCTTGGGGCGCATTTCTTTGGGTTTGTCTGGTTGGTGGTTTGCTCAAATGTCTCTTGGCAAATTTGGTTTATGTGTCTGGCAAATTTAGGAAGCTTTCAACCATTATTTCTGTGATAATACCTCGTTTTATCTCTGTCTTGTTTCTTCTCTCCTTCTGGAACTCTGATGACATGGGTATTAGATCTTTTGCCATTGTCCACAGATCCTGGAGGTCCTACGTACTCTCCACTGACACTGTAGTGGACGTGATTTTATCAGCTCTGGGTGATGGTGAAAATCATGACTCTCCACTGGGCCTCTTCTTTTTTTTTTTTTTTTTTTAATTTTTTTTTTAACGTTTATTTATTTTTGGGTCAGAGAGAGACAGAGCATGAACGGGCGAGGGGCAGAGAGAGAGGGAGACACAGAATCGGAAACAGGCTCCAGGCTCTGAGCCGTCAGCCCAGAGCCCGACCCGGGGCTCGAACTCACGGACCGTGAGATCGTGACCTGGCTGAAGTCGGACGCTTAACTGACTGCGCCACCCAGGCGCCCCTCCACTGGGCCTCTTCTGATACATCCTGGCAGAGAAAGGAGAGGCTCCTCTTTACTTCCAGGTGGAGAAGGAAGTCCAGGCTCCTCCCATGTTCTGTACCAGAGATCTGTTCAGTTTAAGGAGGCCCACCTTGCTCCCAAATGCCAGGCAGAGATCTGGAGAGATTGAGAGCATCAGCAGCTTGCAACGTCACTGCTAATGGGTTCTGCACAGGCCAATGTGTCCTTGCTCCCTGCTGCACCAATGACCTTGCTGGTGTCTTTTGTTTATGCTTGTAGCTCAGGTTATCTTTCCTGTGGCCACTGGATCCACTGGTCTGGTGGACCTTACTGAAGGATGTATAGGATGTTTCCACTCTGTGGTGTTGTGAAAAATTCTCCAGAACAAAACAAAACAAAACAAAACAAAACAAAACAAAACAAAACAAAACAAACCTTGAATGTATATAATTGAACACCTGGGCAATGGTATCTGTAGAACAAATCCCTAGAATTAGATTTATTAGATCAAAAGGTTTACTTCACAAACCATTCTTAGGAGATAATCCCTAAGTGCGTTAATTTTTTCCCTATGGTTAGGCTAGATCTTTGTTTCTTCGAGGTCTCTTAGCTTTTGAAAATGCATTTTCTTTCATACAATTATCTTGAGGTTGTTTATACAATTTCACAATTTGGTTGCCCCTAGCAATCACAGTTTTTTTGCAGGTGTCCAACCACTTCTTTAATGCACAAGCCTTGCTCACTTTATCCTGACCACCCAGATCTTATAACATTGGAAGAGCTGAATTTACTTCTCAAACCCTATCTATCTGTGACTTATAGAACAAAAACACACCCAGGTTTGTTTTGTCTTCTTCCTCCTTGTATTTACTTTGGCGAATCCACAGGGACTACCAACCAAATGTGGGTTTTCAGAATAGTGTTTATCAAACTTTTAAAATTTAGCATATGTTTATAAACTTGCTAAGGATATTCATACTGGAGACAGGTGCCACATTCTTCATAAAATAGTTATGAGGGTTTGGGGGGAAATGTATTATGAGATTAGAGGAGCTGAAAAATATATAATTAGACTTTAAAACACATACTTCTATCTGAGCTCCCTTCCCACCCTTCCCTCTCCATCCAGAATTATAGTGAAAAAATAAAATGGCATAAACCCATAAGGAAAAGGAGAATTGGAGGGGAGACAGGAGTAGAGAAGAGATGTGGTCATACCTGGGAGATGAAAAGTGTTTTGAAGGATGGTAACTGACTTAGCAGATAGAAGTGGCTGAAACCCGAGTGTGCCTATGGAAAGGAAGATTGATGAGCATCAAGAGATTTGTTCCCTAGACCTCCTTGAAGGGCTCTAGAATTGGAGACACTAGGACAAATGGAAGGAACTGGGGTGAGCAATGGGGCTGAGAAGAGGGAGATGGTTTGAAAGTTTCCCTAAGGATTTATTATACCTCTGAACCGTTATGGGACAACCTGTCTCTAATCCCTGTAGAACAGGGAGTTCCTTCTCTGAAGACACTGACAGTATCTTTGGCTCTGGGACATGCTAGTTGTTGAGTCCCCATCATCCTCCCCACTCCCACTATGGTGACAAGTGTAATACTCGACCCAGTTCGCCAACTCCATCATGTTGGAGAAGATCAGAGTGAAAAGTCAGTGGAAAAATTCAATGGCCCCAGAGAAAATACTCACACATAGTGACAGCTGGGAGGAAGGTATGTATCTCCTAACAACAGAGTGACTTAACACCAGATCAGAATGATATTCTGCTGGCCACAAGGTGACAATTCTGATCCAACCACACAGCCTTTCCAAACAACTTCGTGGTGTCTCATTTTTAAGCCAAGGATCATCAGACTCTTGAAAGGCACCACCAAAATAAGAGATCAAAGAGTGTGTGTGGGAAAACTATCAATTAGAAGAAAAAGAATATGTAAGGGCAAAAAATTGAAAAAAAATTACAATTATCTTTAGAGAAATGAGAAGATATTGCAGCGATTAAGTAAGAATGGTTGCCATTAAAACAAACAAAAACAGGGAAATATGAGAAAACAAGAAAGAGCTCTTAGAAATTAAAATTCTTTAATTTTAATTAAATTAATTCCACTGGCTGGCTCAGTCAGTGGAATGTGTGACTCTTGCTCTCGGGGCTGTGAGTTCAAGCCCCACATTGGGTATAGAGATTTCTTAAAAATAAAATCTTTCTTTAAAAAAAAAGAAATTAAAAAGATTAGAATAGAAATAAAAAAATTCAACAGAGTTTGGGAAATGAAACTGAGGAATTCTTACATAAAGTAATAAAAAACCCAGAAAAGAGGACACTAGGTTGACTCATTCCTCTTTGCAATCCATTTTTCTCTTGTGTCTCTTCCATTCCTAGACTTTCCTGTAGTTGGATTTGTCTTTTGACACATTTCCGGTCAAGTTGAAATCTGCAGGAGATTTCTAGAAAGGCTTTGTTTTCCTGATACAAATGCCACCCTTTCTACTTCTTTCCCCATCCTTTTCATTCCCGCCTTGAATGTAGATGTGATGGCTGGAACTACAGCAGTTATCTTGGGCCATGGGAGAGAGACCAAGAGAGTCCAGGAGCTCTTTGCCCTGACATTCGTAAGCCTCTGAAATAATACCAGTCTAACTACCTCTTGACTTCCCGTGTGAGGAAAAAACCAAACCCTAATGTGTTTAAGCTCTTTGGTTGGATATTCTTTTACTCGTAGCTGAATCCTATTCCCAAATGCAGAAAGAAAAGTTGAAAAACTAGAGCATTGGGGTGCCTGGGTGGCTCCCTCGGTTTGAGCATCCACCTCTTGATGTTGGCTCAGGTGCTGATCTCACATTTGTGAGATGCAGCCCTGTGTCCATCAAGCCATGCTCAGCGCGGAGCTCCTTGGGATTCTCTCTCTCCCTCTCTCTCTGCCCCTCCCCCCTCATTCTCTCTCTCTCTCTCTCTCCCTCTCTCTCTCAAAGTAAATAAATAAACATTAAAAAACCACTAGAATATCTGTTCAACTGGTCCAATATTCAACTCTAAGGAGTTTTGGAAAGAGAAGACAGAGATAATGAGTGGGAAAAAACTATCAGTGGAATAATAGAAGAAAGTATCCCAGAACTACGCTTTCATATCTCGAAACAACACATTGGCCCAAGTCACTAAAAATCACCAGGATGTAGATTGGAAGTACTTCACAGTTTGCTTTCAGATAAACGGACCAGAGGTCAGGAAATTGGCTTTACTACGATAAAAGAGCGTATAGTAAAAAGAGTTAACATTGCATAGATATTCTAAAGGTTTGGCAATAAACATTAAACCAAAAATGTTATATTTTAAGAAGTTGGGAACCTGTGGAGATGTAGTATCTGGTATCTGTTCAATAAAGTAGTTTAAATTTGGTTGATTGGTTCATGCCTGGAAATTGGCATGTTTTGTTTTAGAATTTGGTAATTTTGAAAAACTATGCACATTAAAATCATACAGACCTGGTTCTGATCCCAGTTGCATGGTGCATGCAATTTTCTTAATTTCTTTGTTGCCTTTTTCCTCCTCTGCATGGCTACTTTAGAGGTTATTGTGGGACTAATGGGAATTCTGTATCTGAAACTCCTGGCATAGAGCTGACATTTCTTAAATATTAATTCCCTTTAATGACATTTCTTGAATCGAGATTCTACCTGTACACACACACTATTGCCTTCCATTCTTCCCTTGTCTTAGTTCATAAGAACTCTAATTACCAAGATGATGAAGATTATCCAGTCTGTTGGTTCCCAACCTGGGATTCCTCAGCCCTGGGGAAGTTGTAACTAGGGTCTGATTATTACCTTCAATAATCAAAAGCATCCCAGAAATCATACATGGCCTGGGTGTTGGGAAAAGGAGCTATCAAGTGTTTTTGCTTTTGTCTAAGATAAACTCATTGTGGTACCTCTGGTTGCTTCATGATGATCAGAAGCTCTGGGGGGTGTTTATACATCTGATAACTAAAGGTAGAAAAATTATTACTTAATTTTTAGGGATGCCATTTGGAAGGCAATATCTTTTTTTTTTTTAATGTTTATTTATTTTTGACAGAGAGACAGTGTGTGAGTGAGGGAGGGACAGCGTGACAGGGAGACACAGAATCTAAAGCAGGCTCCAGGCTCTGAGCTGTCAGCACAGAGCCCGATGCAGGGCTCGAACTCACAAACCATGAGATCATGACTTAAGCTGAAGTTGGACTCTTAACCGACTGAGCCACTGAGATGCCTCTAGAAGGCAATATCTTTAAAATTCATGGGATTTATAGTGAAAATAGTGAAGAGGGTAGTCATTCTGGGGGAGTAGGGTCCACAAAGATTATATAACTTGCTCAAGTTCACACAGTGGGTTAACAGCAGGGCCAAGGCTAGAACTGATTTCTCCTGATGCCTAGTTGACAGCATATTTCACTACTAATAGAAGGTCTCCAAGACCATCTTATCTTCCCACAGCCCTATGTATGGTGACAGATGTCAACCGGACTTACTGTAGTGATAATTTTGTAACGTATACGAATATTAAATCTTTATGTTGTACACCTGAAGCTAATATAATGTTATGTGTAAATTATACCTCAATTAAAAAAATTTGCTTCGGAAACTTGAAACCCAGGATATTACAGTGTCAAGGGTACCTGAATTCTTCTATGTGCTTGGACCCCCAAGAATCACGAGAAGGAAGAAAGTATTCCTGGCAATGTGTCCTGATTTACAGGCACAATCAGAAATTTCTCTCTTGTTTCCTTTTGTCGATTAGAGAAATTTGTATCTTTGAAGATTTAAAATGCTTGGTTACTTAAGAGAAAATTCTATTGCTTGCTTCTATTGTTTTTGTGCCTGTGAAAAAACCAGGTTTTCAGCCAAGGCAAATCAACGTGGCTGAAATTCCCACGAGAAAGTAGACCAGGCATGAGAACTGAGTATGTACCTGTCTGGAAGCCAGAGCCTTTGATAAGCAAGAGAACCAGGAAGAAAACTGCTTAGGTAAGCTGTGATCACAAGGTGGCGCCACACACACGCTCGTCAAATCCAACCATTTTTCTAATTCTGGGGAATTTTTCCTGATTTCCTGAAGCAGGAAAAAAAACACCCACAAAAAATATGGGTAGGTCCAATACTTCAGCTTGGAACAGGCGGTTCAAAGTCCCAAAGCACTTGCCGTCTTTAATTGTGTGACAGAGAATCCCCTTGTGTTCTCTGGGTTCACTGAGTCAATAAGGAGCTTGCTGACTCAAGTGAGTGGGGACTCAGGAAGTGACTGGCTCCAGCAGCAAGAAAGGCTGGAGTTACTCTGTGGGGGCAAATCAACCCCAGGATTCGGGCTCTAGCAGAGGCTAACACTTGGGTGGACTCCTTTATGTCTGGCCATCGGACCTTAGGGGAAAGGCAATTTCCATTTCTATAGGGGAAACTCATTTCCTTTGTTGCTTCCTTTATTTTGTTTTCCTCCCAAGGATTGTGAATTTTCAACCGGTTGGGGCCTGGGAGGAAGGGATGGTTGGAGCATGAGCCAACATGTCCTTTCTTCCATCCTACCCCTCCCCAACTCTAGCACCTTAACCTACCCCTTTCCTCCAAAGGAAAAATGCAAGTAGTATATCCATGCCCACTGACATCATGGATTTTCCTGCTAGTCCTGATTTAAAATATCTTGAAAGTTTGCTCTCAAAGGACTGCTTTGTATTAAAGGAGAAAATAAAACCCATGCCTACTACCCTAAAGCTCTTCCTGGTCCCACAGGAAGCAACCTGGGCTATCTGCCTCTGGCACCTTTGATTCCAGACCAATGTGATGGCACCCAGGTCAGCTCCTGGCCTCTCTGCTGAGTAAGCAATGATTCCTCCAGGTTCTACACCGGCAGTGTGCCCCTCACCTCCCCCCCATCCCAATCCCCACCAGCATCGTGCCCCACCCCCTCCCTCCACACCAGCAGAGCCGTACCTGGACGCTGCTTGGATGCTGCTTTGGAGGAATCATTGTTCCAGAACAGTGGTTCTCATACCTTAGCATGCATCATAATCACCTAGGGGGCTTGTTAAGACAGACTGCTGGGCTTCCTTTCTGGTTTAGTAGGTCTGGGGTACAGTCAGAAAATTTGCATTTTTACCAAGTTCCCCTGTGAGGCTGATGCTACTGGACTGGGGACCAAAGCACCTTGTAGAGGTGCTTTTTCAGGGCACCGAGCTGGTGGGGGAAAAGGAGCAGCAGGAAGAAGCCCACAGCTGTTGTTTGCCTCGTCTTTTTCCGGGGTGGGGGTGGGGGAAATGTGTGCCAGAATCCCAGAGCCACCAAGAAGGCCCGACCTCTTGGGATGCTGCAAATCTTTATCTTTTCTTTCTAGACTAGTGGTTCGGAAGCTGGCAGCACCTTGGAATCACTTGGGCGTTTGAAAAAAATTCCTGATGACTGGCCCCCAGTCCCACAGATCTTGATTTAATTGGTTTGGAGGGTGCTTTGGGGCACCGGACAGTTTGAAAGCTCTCTGGGTGTTTTGATGTGCAGCCCAGGTTAAAAAACAAAAACAAAAACAAAAAAAAAAAACCACTGTTCTAGGCTCTCCTCTCGTTACATGCTAATATCTAATCCCTAGTGAGTGGAAGAACCAGTCATCCGTCCTGGAAACGTCTAGCTCTCTCTCACACCTTCCTGCCTCTGCCCATCTTCAGGCGGGAACAGTCTTACATGTCTCTGACTACTGAACTCCCAGGTTTCCTTCAAAACCCAGTTCAAATATTTCTTTCATGGTGGAGACTTTCTTGGCTTCCCCTGACAGGCATTGCTGCTTTTTCTATCTCCTAAAGTATGTTGCACGCCCTTGAATGACAACTTCTATTTCACTGTATTGTAATTATTTACTTTCATATCTTTCCCCCTCATTCGGTGGTGTACTGCTCAGGGCGCTTAATAAAACTGTGGTTCAATGAATCCCCTGGTTGGAGATAAGGTTTGAAATGCAAGAGGTCTGGATAAGGTAGTTTATTTATTTCGATTCTGTTCAGCAAACCGAGTGCCTACTGTGGCTGAAATTCCGGTGGGTGCCTGGGAAGCAGAGTGAAATGAGCCGTGACCCTGCCCTTGAGGAATTGCTCTTGAAGTCAGGCTCTCAGGCTAGTTTTGTGCTCATTAGATTCAGCCTGGGAACCACTTTCCGAGAGACCACCTGGAGCAGGGGGAACCTGGGCATCCCTTTTACACCCTCCGTGGCACTCACGATCTACAGGATTTAGCGAGTTCCGTGGCATTCTTGCATGAACTTGCCCTTGTCTACCTCTCCAGACATACAGTTTGCTGACAGTTTAACAGGTGGCCTGTTCGTTCCCAGCACACATCGTGCTATTGCAAGTTCACATGTTTCAGCTCCCCTGAGATGCTCCTCCCATCCTAGTTTGCCTGGCTAACACCCATGGCCTAGGGGTCTTCCCTGACTCCCAGGCCGAGTGCCTTCTCTTTGTACTCTCTTAACCATTTTATACATACCTCTATCATAGTTTTTTTAAAGTATTTATTTATTTATTTGAGAGAGAGAGAGAGAGAGAGAGAGAGAGAGCGTGCGCAAGCGGGGGAGGGGCAGAGAGAGAGGGAGACAGAATCCTAATCAGGCTCTGCGCGTTGCCGGCATAAAGCCTGATGTGGGGCTCAAACTCACAAACTGTGAGATCATGACCTGAGCTGAAATCAAGAGTCAGATGCTTAACACACTGAGCCACCCAGGCGCCCCATCATAGTTTTTCACGAGCTTGGCAAACAGTGGGTTCTTTGTAGGGTTGCATTCAATTCAATCAGTTTACACACTGATCTCCGACTTTATCCTGCCTATGCACCATTCACATGGGTTTAGAATAGGGGGTCACATTCTCCTGGGGGATCAGGATACTGAAGAGGAAAGAATCAGGGTGTGGTCAGAAACATCTGTACTTGTCACCGGATTCTAATAGGTATCCTGTTTTCAAGTTGAGAGTCTCTGAGTTACTGTAAGCCAGGCAGTGTGCTAGGTGCCTTTAGATCTTAAAAAAAAAATTTTTTTTTAAAGTGTTTATTTAGTTTTTGGGAGAGAAATGGAGTATGTGTGTGTCAGCGGTAGGGGGGTGAGGTGCAGAGAGAGAGGAAGACAGAGAATCCGAAGCAGGCTTGAGGCTCCGAGCTGTCAGCACAGAGCCTGATGAGGGGCTTGAACTCACGAACCATGAGATCATGACCTGATCCGAAGTTGGATGCTTAACTGACTGAGCCACTCACGTGCCCCAAAGTCTTTAAAAACATTTTTTTTTAATGTTTATTATTTGAGACAGAGAAAGAGAGAGAGGAGGAGCAGAGAGAAATCCTAAGCAGGCTGCAGGCTCTGACCTGTTAGCACAAAGCCCAACATGAGGCTTGAACCCACAAACTGTGAGATCATGACCTGAGCTGAAGTCAGATGCTCCACGGACTAAGCCACCCAGGTGCCCCTGTGCTAGGTGCTTTTAAAAATCACAGACACAACAATCTTCACAACAATCTTGCCAGGTAGTTACTGTTATCCCCATTTCATGGATGAGAGAACTGAGGTTAAGTTTTGTCCCTAGCCACACAGCAGGTAAGTGGCAGAGGGACCAAAGCCATGCAAGGACCAAAGCCATCATGCTTTTTGATTTGTTTCTACACCTCTTTCCTCCATCAGAACTAGGTATTTATTGAAGGCAGGGACGTGGTCTTAGGAATTTTTTTTGCACCCCCAGTGCTTGACACAGGGTCTGGTGTCCGAAGGTGCCCAGGAGAATGAGGGCTGAACTAACCTGTGTTACGTAGAGACTCAGCCACGTCTCTAGTTATTTAGCCGCACCTAGTGTTTGTGATGACTCATTTAGGTGAGATGCTGTTGTTTCCATCCAGGGCAGGGGGCGGGGGGCTTCACTGCATTAAACAACCAATAGTTTGTTCACACGGGTTTTGTGAGAGCCCTATTTTAATCGATCTTTTGCCTGCTAAAAACCTTGTCACGTTTCAAAACCTTGTCAACTGTAATTTTACAGTTACCTGCTTCCTATTTCGTGTGTTTGATTATCCTTTCCCTTCCCAGATCTGCTGTCTTTGTTCTCTCCTGCCATTCTTTTACTGGTCCCGGCAGTGGACAGAGTCTTCCTCTGTGTTTTCTTCAGCAGGGCACTCTTCCCGCCAAGTGTGTGCATAGCAGACAGATTTGGAAGCTTGTCTCCTGCCTTCCATACATGTCTCACGACAGCACTGCTCACTTCCCTTCCCGTGGGAGTAGATCCCAAGCCAGGTTCACAGGGTTGGCTCCATAAAGCCATGGAAATGGTACCCATGGGCTGGGCTCCATGCTTTCCTGGTCAGAGTGGTACATGGCTGGGTGTGCCCAGAAAAATCAGTGTGAGAAGCAACATGACCACTTAGAACCTATTCTATTACACTGTTCGTAGCCTCCATGTTTACTCTCCCACTTCATTGTTCCCATCCTCCCCTCCATCCTGAAACCCACTGCCAAAACGCCCTATCTCCTGTGAGGACAGCTTGATAACAGAGTTCCACTTTTATTATTTTATTTTATGGACATGACAGAGCTTAAGATTGGGTCTAATTCTACCATCTTGCCATTTGTTCTTGATTTTTAGCCATCTCTTCTTTTCTTCCTCCTCCCTCCCCCCCCCCCCCCCGGCCCCGCCATCTCCTTTTGGATTAATGGAGTATTTGTTAGTATTCTGTTTTGTCTCCTGTATTGGCCTTTTAGTTACAACTCTGTTTTATCCACTGGTTGTGGACCATGTGCATCTTTAGCTTATCACAGTCTGACTTGAATTAATATGATAAGACTCCATGTGAAATATAAGGGTCTTACAACAAACAACATGCTTCCACTCGCCTCTCTCCTGTCCTCTGTGATAATGTTAGTATAAATTTTGTTTCTGCATATATTACAGACCCAGGAACACATTGTCACTATTTTTGCTTTAAACAGTCAATGTATTTTATTTTATTTTTTTAAAGTTTATTTATTTATTTAGAGAGAGAGCGCGTACATGTGTGAGCGCAAGGGAGTGGGCAAGGGGCCGAGAGAGAGAGAATCCCAGGCAGGGAGCCCAGTGCAGGGTTCGAACTCATGAACCTGTGAGATCATGACCTGAGCCAACATCTAGAGTCAGTTGCATAACCGAGTGAGCCACCCAGGTGCCCTAACAGTCAATGTATTTAAAAAAAAATCAAAAAATGAAGAAAAAAAAAAGTGTTTTATTTCCGCCCCATATAGTTACCATTTTTGGCACTCTTCTTTGTGTTTTTTAGATCTAGATTTCTATCTGGTATCATTTCCCTTTGGCCTGGAAAACTCCCTTTCACATTTTTTATTGTGCCTTTCTGTTGATGATAAATTCTTTCAGCTCGTGTTTATCTAAACATATCTTTATTTTGCCTTCCAATTGTGTCTGTCTTGTTTAAGATACATGGAGATGCTTGGATCTGTGGATTGGTATTTTTCATCATATTTGGAAGTCATTACTTTTTTGAAATAATTCTTCTGCCCCGACTTTGCTTTCCTTCTGAGACCTCAGGTATATATGTGTTAGATTGGTTAATATTGTCCCATGTGTAATTGATGCTCTGTTCTTGTCCCCCCCCCCCCCCCAGTTCTTTTTCTCTGTGTGCTTCAATCTAGTCACTAATATTCTGTCTTCAAGTTTACTGATCTTTTACTTGTGCAGCATCCAATCGGCTGGTAAGCCTATTGTGAATGATTTCAGTTACTGTCTGTTATTAAGTTCAACAGTTTCCGTTTTGTTCTCTTTCGTAGTTTCTGTTCTCTGATAAGATTATCCATCTATTCATTCCTTAGGCCCACTCTTTCCCTTTAAATTCTTGAACATATTCATTTTGTCATTTCAAAGTCCTGGTCTGCTAATTCCATCTGTATTGCCTCTGGGACTCTTTCTCTCGACTGCTGTGTTTCCTTCTTGTGACATGTCATACTTCTTTATTACATGTCCAAACTTAGACATTTTATTGTCTTCCTTTCAAGAGTGTTGGGTTTGTCTTGGCAGGCAGCTGGTTATTGGTGGGTCAGCTTGATATTGCTGAGCATCCGCCTTGGGCGTTGTTACGGTGGGCCCAGGGAAGCCCCTCTCCAGGGCAGGTGACGCGGCGACTAAGGTGTGGCCTTTCTTGGATCGCAGCCAAATGTCCAGAGTGTTCATCGTGTTCTCACCACTATGGCTAATGAGAACATCAGTGTTTCTCCCACTGTGTGACCTCTGGAATCTGTCAGAACACAGCTCCCCAGTACCTATTCTTCCCTGGGCCTTGGTGTTTCCCCCTGCACGTGTGGAGCTCTGTTTGCGGCCAAAGACTCAGGTGGTCCCTGTATGGGTTTCTGGTTTTTTCCTCTGTTGCATCGCTCTCCTCTCTACTCTGCCCAGCTGACGTCAGCCCCTCAGGCAGCCCACATGTTTGGTCTTTTTTCTTTTCTCTCTCGCCTTGGCTTGGGTTCTACCTCCCTGTGCTGTGGTTTGGAAAGCCCCCACACAGAAGGCCAGGGTGAATGTGGATTTCACCTCTTTTGTTTTTCTTCTCACAAGGTGCCCATCCTTGCAGCAGCTGTAGCTCGGTACCTGAAAAACAGTTGTCTCGTATATTTTGTTTCGTTTTATTATTTTTAAACTGTTTATCTATTTATTATGCGAAAGAGAGAGAGAGAGAGAGAGAGAGAGGGAGACTCCTAAGCAGGCTCCATGCTGTCAGTGCAGAGCCCAACACGGAGCCAAACACACCGTGAGATTATCACCTGAGCTGAGATCAAGAGCTGCTCAACCGACTGAGCCACCCAGGCATCCCCTACTTTTTTTTTTTTTTTTAATTTTTTTTTTCAACGTTTATTTATTTTTTTGGGACAGAGAGAGACAGAGCATGAACGGGGGAGGGGCAGAGAGAGAGGGAGACACAGAATCGGAAACAGGCTCCAGGCTCTGAGCCATCAGCCCAGAGCCCGACGCGGGGCTCGAACTCACAGAGCGCGAGATCGTGACTTGGCTGAAGTCGGACGCTTAACCGACTGCGCCACCCAGGCGCCCCGCTACTTTTATTGTTGTTTATGACGGGAGGGTGCTGTTTATGGCGGGAACGTAAGTGTGATATCCCTTACTCTGTCATGAGGATGCCACAAGTCACGCTGTAGTTAGGCAGACATTCCTAGCCTGTTTTACAGTGGAGGGACCTCAGGCTCCGAGTCCATAAGCACTTAGCTCAGGATCACACCAGAACCACCTGAGAAAGGGGTGGTGCTCAGAGTGGAGCTCTTGCTCCATTGCAGGGCTCTCCACATCACTTCCTCTTTTTGGTTCCCATTTCCCTTTTCCATCTTGTTCCTCTTCAAAGAGAATATACAGCAATATCTGTGTTCCTATCTTCAGTTCTACCGTATTTCACCTTCTCACTTTTGTGGCTTTGAACCTTGCTCTACCTTATCTGGCAAACTCAACATTTGTAATAATCACTCTCCCTTTGTGCTTCTACTTACGTCACAATATCTAACAATGTTTCTTACTTATTTTTGTATTTCCTCAGTCTCGAGCACTGTGGTTTCACATAGACATCTTTTCACAAATGTTGACTGAGCCAACAAAAAAAAAAAAGAGTTTTATTTCATTCATCTTTCCACCCTTTCCCCTGTCACGCCATTGAAAACAGGTGCTCAAGGGGGGCTGGGGGTAGGGGGGGAGCTGAAGTCCGTAGATGTCAGGGGGAGGCCCCAGAGCCCTGCCTGCTGCTTCTCCACATGCAGCTCGAATGTGCTTTTCTGTGGATACCGGGTTTTGGCTGATGATTCATGCATTCCTTTATTGTTCTTAGCACACTGGGATTAGCCCACTGCCTTTTCTCTTCTCTCTATACCTTTCTTCTCCTGGAAACAGTTCCATAAAGATCCCTTTTATTATCCATTTCAATCATGCCATTAAAATCTATCCACTCCTTTTTACCATTATTCTTTTTTTCCTTGCATTTCTAGCACACTCTAGAATTTTGTATGCAATTTCTTTATTTTTGCTCTCTTTTCCCCTCCTTTCCTTCTCTGTACAAGCTCTTCTAGAAGCCTTTCTATGATACTTTAAATTCCATCATTTCTATTCCAATTTCTTCATCCTGGTCCCTCTTCTACTTGAGGGATTCTGGTTTTCTCTTTAAAACCTTTGATTTCAGGGCTACTTTCCTTGACACTTCCTCATATCATTTTCTAACCCACCCACCACTGCCATCCTGGGAAGATCAGAGGCCTGCCCTCCCCTTGATCTCTCCTCTTTTGCTTTTAATCTCTTCTTGTCCCATCAGGAGTTTACCCCTTTCTTTATACCTCTGCCAAACTTCTAGTTTTTGAGAAGGGAATTTTGGCTATTACCTTCATAAATAAAAATAGGAGCATCATTCATGGGACATGTCACAACCTTTATTCTTTTTTGTTCGTAAATAATGTCAACTCTGCTGGCTCATTTCCATTTTGGTGACTGTGTAACCAACTGTTGGTGTGTGTGTTTAAATAAACACCTTGAAATTCTATGCTCTCACAAGCTGGGTTGTTTGTTGGGGCACTTATTTTAGATCTCTCATTTCATTTTTTTTCTCACGAATCAAGAAGAATCTTCCTTTTCTCCCCCCTCCTTCCACCCATACCCGTCTTGTGGTATTTAGGAAGGGAGTCATTTTTATGGGCTCAGCATGCTGGAAGGGGGTCATTTTTATATATGGCTTTCTTTTTCAGATTTCTTTTTGGGGCTATAAGGATTTATTTTGGGGGGAGGGATATGCATATCCATGAAGTGAATAGTTTTGTTTCTTCAATTCATAAGCATCATTATGTATCATCAGATCCAGATGCCAGAAATCTTTGGAAAATTCCCATTGTAAACTGTAAATACAAATCTTACTTTTAAAATTGTCTGGTAGGGAAACTCACCTATCCAGGTTTCTCCATGTTCCTGGAGAATAATCTGCTCCAGACAGGTGAGACTCACACTACTTCTTGCCCAAACTCATGTCCAGTTTCTCTTTCCCTAGAGTCCTTTAAATGCTGAGTCTTGCCTTCTTTTTAGTGGTAATTACATGCTTCTACTTTGAATTATTCTTTATCCTGTTTTTGTGAATTTAACGAGTCTTTTAAAACTTCTTTTAAATTTCTTTTCCTTTGTTTCCTTTTTTCCTGCCCATTTCTCCAGGACTTGGGATCATGAGCAATGAGTTGGCCAAGTCTCTTTCTCTATCACTTCCAATGGCTGTTCCCCCTTCCCTAGTTCCTCTTCCATGCACTTCACAGAACTTTTCCCCTGGAGTCAAGCTTATCCATGTAGGTACCTTTTCTCGTCAGAAGCTGCCTTCTCCGAGGTATCTCCTCAGTGCACTGGTCACCACACCCTGGCTTCTTTCATTGATTCCCTTTTACTTTTTTGTTGCCAACAGCTGAAATCAGTCTCCCTTATTTTCCCCGCTTCTCCCTGAAGCTCTACTACCCTTCTTTCCCTTCTCCTCAAGCCCCAGGTAGCTTCCTTAAATCCATCTGAGCAGAGGTACCCACCATACCTTTCATTTTGCACCTTTGGAGCCAGCCCAGTTGGTCCCACCTCCATGTTTTTATGACCTGTTCCTGGCGGTTTGATGACCCTCCTTTCCAACAAAATTCACCAGCTGCTTACAGTTTTATTCTCAACACCTGAATGTTTGACTTCACATTACACTCCAGTGATTTCTTGGGCTTCATCTTTTGTAGGTCTTTATTCTATAGGAAAAGCATAGGAAAATATCTCAAGCTTTTCTGATAATAGTTCAATTTCATATTTTCTTGGTTTAAATCTTATGATGATCAGCTGTTATTGGCTCTACCCAGAAGGTTAATACCTCACCAAATCTCATTCATTGAATCATAATGTATTTATGAACAAGGTCTTTAGATGTGACCTGCCCAGTGGAATCACCAGAAAGTTCTTATAGTATCCTGACCCCTTTTTTTACTGATGAAGTCTCTAAAATAAATCTGATTTATCTGATGGTCTGAACTTCAAACTTATTTTTTTTTTTTTAGGCAGAGTATTACCTTTATTTTTAATTAATGTATTTTTAATTTAAATTCAAGTTATTTAACATACAATGTAGTCTTGGCTTCAGCAGTAGAACCTAGTGATTCATCTCTTATATATAACACCCAGTGCTCATCCCCAAAAGTGCCCTCCTTAATGCCCATCACCCATTTTCCCCACACCCCCAACCCCCCACCCCCATCAACCCTCAGTTTGTTCTCGGTATTTAAGAGACTCTTATGGTTTGCCTCCCTCTCTGTTTTGATCTTATTTTTCCTTCCCTTCCCCTAAGTTCATCTGTTGTGTTTCTCAAATTCCACATATGAGTGAAATCATATGATATCTGTCTTTCTCTGACTTCATACTTTTTGCTATTTATTTTCAGGAAGGTCTGAAAATCAGGTTGGAAATTGAAAATCAGGTTCTCTACCACAGGTCTCAGACCATAGGGGACTTTAGAAAGCATTGCATGGTTGTTATTCCCAGAGTCTGGGCAGTATGGGGGAATCTCCAACTCTGTTCAATTCCCTATGTCATTTGGATGAAAGATGAGACTTTGGCATACGGTTATGTGCCCCAATAACTGACTCAGAATTTCTCTAAGTTTGGGGACTTCATCTTTTTCAGTCCCCAGACCTTTGGAATTGGGACATCTCCATCTGTATTTATGGTTGGCTTTATGGTCAACAGAACTGGTGACTGTCTAGTTGGGGTAGTAAGAGACTCCACATTTCAAACCCACTGGGACCTTTTTATGATTGCATCAACAAATGTGAGTTATGGCCCCTTCCTGCACTGTTGGCTGTGTTGTTATGCTCTGGTTTGAAGACACTGCTTTTGAAAAGCAAATATTCTTGAAGACTCTTATCCTGGTCATTCCACTCTCTTTGGAATCTGATGAATGTGGATTCCTATTCTGGCTCTTCTACCTAATAACTGAACACTCTATAATGCCTTTGAGCCTCAGTGTCCTCATCTGCAAAATGAGTCTAACGATACCTACTTTATAATCACCACTGTGATTATAAAGTGCTATGGAAGTGGTAGTAATTTGTCCTTTTTGCTCTTTCTCTTACCTTAACCTCCTTGGTGGGTGGCTGGGGGCATGACTGGCATGCAGGACACACAAAAGACAATGATAAAGAATGATTATAAAAAGTAAAGGGCCCAGGGCAGGGGAAAAGTCTACCCCGAGGTAGAGAGGGCCGCATAGGACAGAGAGATGAAAACTATGGGTAAAGAAGTGAAGGAAATTTATATGTCAAGTAAAAGGGGGCCTTCCTGTGGGGTGCTGGGTGTCAGCCCTTGTTTTATTGCAGGAGGTGGGAAGGGAATATACTATACAGCTTTTTTTTAAGTTTATTTTTTATTTATTTTGAGGGAGAGAGAGAGTGAGTGGGGGAGGGGCAGAGAGCGAGGGAGAGGGAGAGAATCCCAGGCAGGCTCCACACTCAGCGCAGAGCCCAACATGGGACTCGATCTCACGAACCATGAGATCATGACTTGAGCTGGAAGCAAGAGTGGGTTGCTTAACCAACTGAGCCACCCAGGCGCCCCTACTAGACAGCTTTGAAGCTGTATTTTCTTTTGGAGAGGCCGGGATAATATCAAGACAATAAAAACGGTTAGATTACAAAAATAGACATGGAATTGGGGACAAAAGATGGAAAACTCATGAAGGAAAACTGCTCCCACTCACCAACTTTTCTTAGTACGAACCCTAGTTTTCTCTTTGATGTTACATATATTTCCCTTAGTCACCTAGGGGATGGGCATCAGTCTGAATACAAACTGATTCAACTGGTGAACTGAAGGGACATGACTGTTGACCACAGAGCTGTGTCATACCCAGGGGAAGAGCTGTGGAGCTCTGATGTGGAACCCTGCCTGTGGCCCTTTGCTCTTAGGGGCCTGCATGCTGTTGGGCATCAGAGGAACAAACTTGAGTCTGTATTCTCTCCTATCCATGTAACCTTGGATACATCTCACAACCTCTCTCTGGCCTCAGTTTCCTAGTATTATCTAATATTACTACCTAAGTCGCTTATTATAACATTCTGTTAATGTTCCTCCTAATGCTTTCTGTGATGATTAAGTGAAAGGTACTTGGTCATCTTTAAAGTTCCACACAAATCTTATTTCTCTATAAAACTTGTATGGAACTTTATTATTTTAATTTTTTAAAATATTTATTTATTTTTGAGAGACAGAACGAGGCAGAGCATGAGTGGGGGGGGGGGGGAAGAGAGAGAAGAGAGGAGGGGTACACAGAATCTAAAGTAGGCTCCAGGCTCTGGGCTATCAGCATAGAGCCCGATGTGGGGCTCGAAGTCATGGACCGGGAGATCATGACCTGAGCTGAAGTTGGACGCTTAACTGACTGAGCCACCCAGCTGCCCCAGAACTTTATTATTTTAAAGGTGAACCACATTTCTGTAACAGATCAGGAAACTGTAGTCAAAATAGGATAATTGAGTGATATAGCAGTTAGTGACAGAGACAGGGATGGAACCCAGGTGCCTGTCTCCCAGGGAAGGGAGTGGACGAGCTCAGGGGATTGTGGGAGTGTCTTTGAACAGGTGAACAGGTGAGTAAGTTCTGCAAGCAAGAGACAGTAAGGCTGGCAGTAAGGGGCTCTTTGTGTGTGTTGGGCATCGAGTGAGGAGAACAGAAGACAGAATGAAGTCTTTCATAAGTGAGTTACTGCTTGGCCCTCTTCCCAGAATGCCTGCTAAGACGAAACTGCCCAAGGGAAGGGGCCTTCGTGCATCTACAAATCCTTAGATATCCTTTTAACAAATGGGTTTGTGTAGATGGTAGGGAAATCTAAGGAGTTGGAGGAGGTGAAGTTTTCCTCCCTCAAGCCAGAAGTGTAGTCAGTGGGATGTAGAGGGAGGGAGAGAGGGAGGCTGGGAGCAGGGCTGGGGGAGTTTGCAGCAGTAGGGGGGCAGCATGAGTCAGGCTGTGGTGCCACCTGGGTGGACAGGACTGCCCTCTGTGTTAAGCTAATAGACTCTTTGATGTCAGTGACCATTTCTCCCTTAGCATGTTCTAAAGGCAGGGCACCTCTTTTCAGGGCCACAGGCTGGCTGCTTCCTAACATCCTTTAGTAAGACTTTCCCTGGAAAGTGATGGACTGAGACAGGGACATTCTCAGGATATCGGAAGAGGAGGGGCTAAAGGCCCCACAGCTTTGTGTTTTTTGTGTGGACCCTACAGAAGTTTGGTGTCTCCAGTCTAGCGTTTATCCCCATTCCCTTGCACCCTCCTTCCCGCAGTGTCTGTGGGCATTTTAATGCCTCCGGTTCTCCAGCCCCTGCTCCTCCCCCTCCCCCACCTTCTCTCGACTGTGATGTGCTTCAGGCTCAGAGAGCCTGTGACTTCAACAGAGGCTCACAGTTCTTATACCTGGGCAGACTGTTCCGATTTCTGCTCTTTCCTTGAGTTCCAAAGGGCTTAGGGCAGGGCAGTACTGGATTGGGCTCATCCTAACATGCAACAGACAAAATGTCAATTTTTCCGACTTTTGTCAGTCAGTGGATATCACACTGGCAACTTGAAATTGGCCGGGGTGGGAGTATTTACATCATGGGAATTGGCACATGTTACAAATCAGGGCCTTTTTTCCCTCCTGGCTCGCTGGTTGTTTAACTGTTACCAGCACGCTATCAGCTAAGAGGAGTGCAGGGTTCAGTGTGGTCCTTTGGAGTGGTTTCTATTCAACTTCTGTCTAACTGGCTCCTAGAGCTTCCTGAAAAGATCTAGTGCCCTAATACCCTGATGCAAGGTATCCAGCCCCTTCATTTGTTGTAGCAGAGGAAACTGATGCTGAGCTCTGCTTTGGGCTCGACAGTGACCAGGCTTATGCTCCAGGCTATTACTCTGGTGAGACTAGAGGGAGCTGCTATGGGGCAGAGGGGCCACATTCTTCAATACGACGGCAGGATCAGGCCCAGGGCTCCAAGCCTGCTCGGAACTCCTTGCCAGGACTCTCCCCTTTCCCTTCCTAATCTTTGAATGGCAATCACACAAGACCAAGATATCAAGCTGTCGCTGATTTCCTAACCAAGCCATCTATCTGGTGTTTGGCAGGTCCCAGGTGTCTGACTCTATGACCTTACCTGTATGTTCAGACCCTGGAGGCCCTGCATACAGGCTGTGTTTTCTCCCCCAGCCCCCAAACCTTTCTCGCCTGATCCTTCACCTCCAACTCTTCATTAAAACAAACCACAACAAAACCCAAACACTTAGAAATCAATGAAACAACAAACATTACCAAAAACCAAACGAAACCCTCCTTTTCAAAAGGAAACCCCGAACATCGAACATCGAACATAGTTCTCCCCAACCACTCCAGGGGGAAGCTAACTTTCTGTCTTCCAGAAAATGGTAGAAACATGCTATTCAGAACGCACTCAGCACATGAATCACCTACCCTCCCACGACTTCATCTGCACGAAAATAGACACTTCATCTGCTTCCATTCCTACTCTGCCTGCCCAGAAGTCATTATCCTTTGGTGACATCAGAACTGGTTGCTCCGAGGGATGGTTGCTGGTGAGGGCAGCGCCAGCTGGTAGGGTGCCCAGGCACGCCAGTTCTGAAATGTCCCAGGAGGGGAAAGGCTACCAGATGTGATGGTTGGCAAGGTTTGGATCAGCTGCTGTCCTTGAGCAGTGGAGGTAAGTGAGTGCTCAGGAGAGTGGGGGGGCAGCCAAAACATGGCTTTGCAGGGGGAAAGAGCACCACACGGGAATCAAATATACGGATACGCATCCTATGCTGCCCTGCCAGCCGTGTATCAGAAAGTGCTGGATGGAACTAGACCAGGGAGTAACACACTGCTGGTCCGAGGGCTAACTCCGACCCGCTGCCTGTTTTTGCACAGCTGGCGAACTTAAGAATGGCTTTTACGTCTTTAAATGATTGGAAATTATGAAAAAGTAACATTTCCATGACACGTGAAAATGAGGTGAAATCCAAGTTTTGGTGTCTGTAAATAAAGTTTTGTTAGGACGCAGCCGTGTCCATTCTTGTACACATCACCTATGGCTGCTTTTGTGCTTCATGGCAGAGTCAAGCAGTTTGTGACAGAGACCGCACATGGCCCTCGAAGTTTTTACTCGCTGTCCCTTTGCAGAAAAAGTTTGCCAGTCCCTGGACTAGATGACTCTGGAAGGTCCTTGCAGCTCTCACATTCTAGATAGGATTCTACATTTGCATTTGGAGTCTCCCCACTGCCCCCCTGCCCCACTTCAGCAATGCTTCTCCTTATGAATTCTCCATCTGTTCCTACCACTTGCTATTGGGATTGGATTCAGCCCAAGGGAAGCAGTCTTCGAGGAGGCTGTGGCTCAAAACCCTGGGCTTGCATAAAAGATAGGGGGACAGGGAAGAATGAGAGGAAGGTGACATTGGACATGGAACAGAAAACCATTTCTTAGTCATCAGGCTTATATTTTGATCCACTGAAAGTTGAGTTGGCATGGTATAGTATTGCATTTCCCTTTGTGTTTTTTTTAAGTTTACTATTTTTGAGAGAGAGAGAGAGAGAGCACACAAGCAAGGGAGAGACGGAGGGAGGGAGAGAATCCCAAGCAGGTTCTGCACTGTTAGTGCAGAGCCTGATGTGAGGCTCGAACTCACAAGTTGTGAGATCATGACCTGAGCCGAGATCGAGAATCAGACACTTAACTGACTGAGCCACACGGGCACCCAGGAAAGGCCATTTTCTCCTGAGTTCCCTCTCCTCCTCTTTGCCTTCATGTGGTAGGCCCGATCGGGAGACACGAGTCTGGGGAGGTGTAGTCCCACAGCCTGGAGAGGAGCACTGGAGTAGGCTCTGCCCCTGCAGCGAGAAGGGTCCCGTGGCCCAACTTTTCCCAGGCTCGGACCCCAGCCTTGCTCCTTGGTTCCCACTGCCCTGCGTTCATTGACAGTGTTCTGCGCCTGGTGCCTGTTTTACCGCAGGACAAGCCACTCCACTTGAGGCTGTTTCTATGTTTCACCATAGAAGCCGAGCACTTGTGGAAATGATTCCAGCTACAGCTTGGGGGCAGCTCTTACTACCCTGCTGCTGCTCGGTTCCCTTTGTCAAAGGAAATTAACAGCCACAAAAAATAGCTCGGCATTTTCTCTTTATCTACTGCACATAAGACACTGAGAGAGAGGGACTGTGCAAGTGTGCCTGATGGGCACAGGGCACCGTCACCACCCCGAAGTAGCAGCCTGTCCCAAACACACAGTTTTCAGAGCCGTTTGGACCGATTTTCCATCCAGGAATCTCTCCTCCACCTCATCTGACAGGTGACACTGAGTCTCAAGACCTCCCCCCTCAAAAAGTGCCTTCTCTCTCTGTTTTGACTTCTGTCATGGCCTCCTCATCCCTGACCCAGCCTGTCACATATGCCTGGATTTCTCCAGCTGGACATCTTATTTGCCAGGATCCTCCACACTTGCCTTGTCCATTTGGGGACCCCCTTCCAAGAGGCATCTTCGTGTTGCAGGAGGAACACAAGTTTGCCAGCGGTTTGAATTCCGGGCATTTAGCTGTGTGACTTTGGAGAAGTTATTTAAATTCCCTGTTGTCTCAGTTTCTTCAGATATAAAAGGAATACATTACTTTATAGCAGGATTGTGCTGATGAAATGCAATAAATATATAATATGTCTGGCACAAAGTTAGCCCTTACAAATATGATTTAGGGGCACTTGGGTGGCTCAGTCGGTTAAGCGTCCGACTTCAGCTCAGGTCATGATCTCGCAGTTTGTGGGTTCGAGCCCCACATCGGGCTCAGTGCTGACAGCTCAGAGCCTGGAGCCTGCTTCGGATTCTGTGTCTCCCTCTCTCTCTGTTCCTCCCCGTTCGTGTTCTGTCTCTGTCTCTCAAAAACAAATAAACATTAAAAAAAATTAAAAAAAAACCAAAAACCCCAAATATGATTTATATCCCACCCCTGCCACATTTGCTTTCCTTTCTGTTTTTCTTTAATGTACCTTTTGGAACTTAACAGAATATTCTAGATATGGCTTGAACAATGCAGAATACAGTGGAACCATTTCATCCTTATTTAGGATAACATTTTTTTTTTTTAAAGTAGGCTTCAAGCCCAGTGCAGAGCCCAACATGGAGCCCAATGCAGGGCTTGAACTCATGATGCTGAGATCAACAGTCAGATGCTGAACTGACTGAGCCACCCAGGTGCTCTGACAACAATCTTCTTCTGATGCAGCCTAATGTGCCCTTGGCTTGTGTTGGTGTTGTTTGAGACAGTGTCACTACTAGAAGAGCAATCCTGGGTTGGGAGTCAAGACATCTGCATTCTTTCCAGTTCTTTCATTAATTTTCCCACCAAATGTTTACTGAGCTTCCATCATGTACCATGCACTAGGGGTATAACAATGAACAACACAGGAAACCGCACCCTAGTGAGGGAGCAGGTGCTGTATAAACAGTCTAATGTATAATACAGTGCCAGGGAGGGACAAGAACAATAAATAAAAACAAACCAAATCAAACAAACAAAAACAAAGCTGGCTGAGGGATTGAAGGGCTTCTGACACTAACTGGCTGTATAGACTCGGTAGAGCAAAGAGACTGAATCAGATCTGCTGTTTTCAACCAGTGCTCCGAAGAGCGCCCCAGGAGCTTGGGAAGGTGCCTTAGGGGTGAATTGCCAGGAGGGGGTGCTGACTCATCAGACCCTTTGCCTCTACTCCTACACAGAGCACTACCAAAATGTTTTCACTTGGCCTCTGTGTAAAACTCTCATTGATGAAAATGTTCTATTATTTTTAAAAAGCTTGGCATCCTCTGTACTGGATAGTCTCTGGATTCTCTGCAAGCTCAAAGACTGTGAGAATCGCTATAGTTTTTTCATGTGAACTGCTGTTAAACCAGATCTCACCTAGTGAGTGGTGTAAAATAGCATTTACATCTATTAGTGTAAATTTTTATCTTCTTAGTTTTGGTCTATTGATCCGGTAGGCCAAGATAATTTTGCAACATTAATTCTAACATCCTACATATTAGTGATACCTCCTGGCTTTGGTTTTTCTGCAAATCTGTTTTATGTCCCTTTTATATCTTCATCCAGGATGTTTATAAAAATGTTGATTAGAATGGAGCCCGGGGCAGAGACCTTCGTTTCTTTAATAGACTACCAGGTTGATCTAACTGTAATCAACAGCCTTTGAATTTTATATGTTCAAGTGGCTATAGACCCATCTGAGTATCATAGCACCCAGCCAATATTTCCTCTTCTTACCTCAACACTATCTCATTTTCTGTATTTATTTAATGGCTGCTATCTATCAAGGTCTGGGATCAACCCTAGGGAAACAAGATAAATAAGACACCAGGGGTTCACAGCTAGTGGGCATGCCAATAATCACAGCCATATGATGAGGGCTGAGGGGCAATATGATCCAGGACATTGGGAGGAAGTGCTCAGCTTTGCCTGGAAATGTCAGGGGGGTTTTCTCAGTCAAGAAGTCATCTCAGACGATCTCATTCAAAGAGGTACCCATAAGAAATGTTGTCCAAAGTCATATGCAATCAAGATAAGTGGCATCGATGGCAGCCTTCTAATCCAGGCACTCAGTAAATGTTTCTTGAATTTGAGCTTTAAAAGAGGAGGCATTATTTAATAATAGGTCAGGGGGCAGAGGAAATTGAGGCCAGAGGGGATGGAGGGGTGAGCTAAGGGTCGTGGAGAAGCTGAGTTCAGGGAGCGGCAAGGGGAGTGCAGAGGAGATAACAGGGGCAGGAAAGTCAGGGCTTGCTGAGAAAACAGAGAGTGGGACTGAGGGAGAGAGGTGTTCAGCACTCGAGATTTTGTTTTATTGTTGATTTGTTTTGAGAGAGAGAGAGAGAGAGAGAGAGAGAGGAGAGTGTGCACAAACGGAGGAGGGGCAGAGAGAATGGGAGAGAGATCCCAAGCAGGCTCAGTGCTGTCAGTGTAGAGCCCAACGAGGGGCTTGAACTCATGAACCATGAGATCATGACCTGAACGGAAATCAAGAGTTGGAGGCTTAACCAATGGAGCCACCCAGGTTCCCTGACACTCAAGATTTTTTTATCTTGGGCACCTGGGAGGCTTTTGGTGCTATTACCTGGGACTGTGAGGAGGAATATAGTTCTCTTTCACAGACCCTACCAGAAATATGGTGGAATATATTATTTCCCATAATCTTTTCCCTCCCAATTCTTTGATTTCAGATTTCCACTGCTAACGGCTGACTTAGCAGAAGGTGGCTTCTGATACGCACTGGGAGAGGTGGGAGAGCAGTGATGATTTCCTTTCTCCCAGACAGATACTTTACATTGCATCACACCCTCTTCAACTTGACCTGGCTGCATCCTCTGTCAACTTCAGCTTCAGTTTTTGAAGTAGGAGGATTTACCTGTCACACACTTCTATTAGGGTTACTAATTCTCATTCTGGTCTGCCAGGGACTTTCCCACTTTTAATAAAAAACATCCCACCCACTACCAGTCCCTTTAGTCCCAGGCAAACCGGGACTGTCTCGCTCATCCAAGATGCACGTGAAGTGCTAGGAGTGCTTGGTCTGTACACAGAATGTTCTAGGCAGCATCGGGTAGGAAATGCAATTGCTAGAACACAATGTAGCTCTGAAGTCTTATCTGCCCTGATAGGGGTGTATGGAGCCTGGGAGGCAGCAGGGAGGAGCTAGGGTGGCTTTGTGTGTTGTTGTGCCCATCGAGCCCACCCCAGGGGAGAAAGTGCAGGGCAGACGGGAGGGGCTTCGAGCAAAGCATGGGTGGGCTGCAGCTGGTCCAGTCACCTCTCCGTGGGGCTGAGCCAAACCTCCCCCACTTTACTTTCCTGGGCTCTTAATTGAATGGAGAAATCCAAGAAGACACAGCAAAGGATTGAGCTGGGCTCTCTGTGCCTCAGACCATGGCTGCTCATACGCAGAAGCTCTTCGAGAGTCCTGCGTCCCCCCAGTATGCTCCTTGGCACCGGAGGACACTTACTGCTACAGGAAGCTGGGGAAACAAAATAGTCAGAACCACAGTCTTCTATGAAAATGTTGGGTCAATAAAACCAAATGACCGTGGGTAGCCTGAGACAATGGTGGGCAAAGAGGAACGTGGCAGACTTTCACTTCTGTCTTCACCTGCCTTTCCTGCACATACACACTCATTCACTGGGGACAGAGGCAGGATGGTGAAATTCTGCCTCCCTCTCCTTACTTCCTGGATGGAGCATAAGAAAGGCTTTGGCAAATCGAATCCTAAATTTATTGCTCGGGCGAAATCCAGTAGCACGCCTCATGCCCCTCCCCCTCCCCCCAAAAGGTTAAATAGTTCCCACCGGGTGCAAGAAAGGGTTATTGAAAACAGCAGGGTTTTTTTTTTTTTTTTTTCCTTAACTTCAGCACTTCTGGTAAATCTCTGATCCAGCATCTAGTGGTTAACCACTGATACAGGAAATGACATTTAACGTTTTTATCACTCAGCCAGAAATGGAAGAACAAGGCAAGTCTGTGTTTAGGGAAGATGGATGGTTGCCCACCACCTTCATCTTAAAGGCACATCATCTCTTTTGCTGATTGCTTTGGCTGTTGGCTGCTCACGTCCCCCCTGGCCTGCTGGCTTGGCTGAAATGGAGCAGGGATGGCAGGAGAACGGTCACAGCCTTGCTGCCTAGGGTGGGGATCCAAATGTTCTCAGCTATTAAAAGGATTCTGAGCCGCAATTGGTTCCCCTTTTTCAGGAGCCATTGCACGTGGGGACAGGCAGGCAGGAAATGAATGTGGATGCCCGCGGTCCCAGGCACTCTGCACGACAGCATCAGCCCAGGTGGCTGAGCCTGGGGCCACCTAGTCAAGGTGAGCCTTTGAACAGGGCCCTTGTCCATTGCTACGTGGAGGACAGTCCGCAGAGGGTTATTAACCCCCTCTGAGACAATCAGCCAAGCAAGAGTGTTGAACATCTCAAACCACAGTGAGAGAAATGACACTTGGTTTCACTTGCAGTTTCCCTGGGTCACTGGGTTCTTCTCCATTTCTTGTTGCCCTTTTGGGACGAGGGGGTTTAAGTGTAGCTGCTAAGGGGATTCCTTGTAAGAGCATGAATAACGGAAGCAGCAACAACAGTAAGACTAACACTGTTGAGGGGTACGTAGTCTAGATTCATGATCTTTACATGCAAAAGGCCTAGAGGTGGTAGGCGCTATAGCCAGCCAGGGTTTGAAACGGGGTCTGTCTGTTGTCAAAGCCATTTAATAGTAAGCCCGGCGTCAAGCCCCGCCTCCTTGCCCAGCCTCTGCCACACCCCCTGGGCAGAGACTCAGGAGCCTGAGGATTCTAAATGTTTTTTTGTTAATGTTTATTTATTTACATAAATTTTAAAAAGGCAAGAGACAGAGAGTGGGAGACACAGAATCTGAAGCAGGCTCCAGGGTCTGAGCTGTCAGCACAGATCCCCCACGCACGGATCGAATTCACACACTGTGAGATCATGACCTGAGCTGAAGTTGGAGGCTTAACCGACTGAGCCACCCAGGTGCCCCAGTAGCCTGAGGATTCTAACGGTGGTTGCCTTGGTTGCAGCGGGAGGGAATCTGTCAATGGCATTGTCGGCAAAGATGGCTGCATCTCCATATTAATTAGGGCCCAAATTGTCTGATAAAATTCCCTGGGTCCCTTCCTTCTGTTACTAGAAACTAACACGATCCTGTTTTTATGAAAAGAGTCACTCGGGTGCAAAATTCTCCAGCTCTCTGCTGTCCTCCCGCAAACGCATTTCCATCAACCCTAGGAGGCGGGGCGGTACAGTGGGTGAGCTCTGCTCTAGGGGACAGGAAAGTTGGTCCAGGTATATGTCATCCACCATGAAACTGACCGCTCTTGGCAAGTCACCTGCATTTCTGCTCTGCCTTCTTCTGGAAGGATCTGAGGTGAGGGCCACTCACAGGCTCTGGGAGCCTCAGTTTCTCCATCTGGGTACTTGTTGTGAAGAGGTAGTGAAAGCTCAAGACCTCTGAAAAGTAAGCTTGTCCACATGTACACTCTCTTCTGGGCAGAGAAATATGTTGCTATGTGGCATGAGAGCCTTCTTAACAGGACAGAGTTGTGTATGCACAGGACATCCCTGGGGACTGTGCCTAAGACTCCAGCTGTGTGATTGTGTCTCTCAGTGAACCGAGGAGGCTCATTTCACCTATGCTCACTCAGGGGTGAAAAGCAGGTCCTGCCATCTCTCCTTCTCCAAGCTGCCTCTGCAGACCTTTCACCCTGGAGTGATCAGAGATGTTTTCAGGTAACAAATACTGAGCATCGTTTCCTGTGCGGGGCACTGGGGAGCAAACGCTGACCCGGCATGTTCTCTGAGCTCAAGGGATTATAGTCCACTCAGTGCTGACCATCTCTGGCCACCCGCTAGAGTTCTATGCGGCAACTTATGGAACACCAATGTCCAGACTCACCTGTGGAGCTTCTTAAACACCACTCACATTTTTTATAAGATCCCTTTGTGACACTAATGTGCGGAGTAGACAACCACTGATCTAGATGGAGGTACAGATAAGTTAAGTGAATCGACACCAAAACTACAACATGGATTATTATATGCTCTGATTCTGGCAGATATGAGTTGCTATGGGAGCATGTAGTCAGGGCCCCTTCCTCAGCCCAGAAGGAGTTGGGGAGATTTTGTGAAGCAGGAAACCTCACAGCTCAGATTCCAAGAGCAGGAATTAAGCAGGTGACTCAGGACAGAGGGGCTGGGAGGGCGGGGAGGGGAGGGTAAGAAGATTTGCAGGGAGAGTGAGAAGCATTTTCCGGGTCAGGAGTGAAAAAGAACAAGACGTTCATGTGAGATCGCAAGTAGTTCTACATGGCTGGAGAAAGCCAGGTGGGAAGCCCGGTGATAAAGTGAGAGATGTGGCCAGGGCCAGCGCATGAAGGGTATCAAAAGCAATGTGAGGAACTTTGGACTTTACCCTGAGGGAGAAAGGGAGCTAATGAAGAGTTCTAATCGGAGAAGGGACTGTGATCCATTTTGCACAAAACCAGATAGGAGGCCCAGCTGTGGTTGTGTGGGCACCAGAATCTGGTCCTGTGAGATCCAGATAGGAAGGTAGCCAGATGGAGGCGGGGAGGAAGTTAGAATATGCTTCAGTGACAGCCTCCTGAACTATATTAGTGGTTATGGGGATAGCAGGAGGTGGGTGGATTTGAGAGATATGACAACACAGAATCATTTCAATGTGGAGAGTAAAGTGAGACAAAAGTCAAGGATAACTTCTAGGTTTTTGTCAAGGGCAATGGGGTGGATGGTGGTGCTGTTCCCTGGGCTGGCCATTTGGAGGCTCTCTGTGCAAGTGAGTGGGATTGCCTGCCAGCTGCTCATGCAGAGTCCTAGAAGCTAGCTAGGACTGGATGGTCCTCTCCTGGAGGCTTGGGGTCTCTGGGGCCTACTCAAATCTCCCATGGGAGGCTCAGGGCTCCTGGAAGCATCAGGGGAGGGTGTGGGTCTCAGTGAAAAGATTAGTCTATGGAAATTCTTCCTAGCTTGCCAGCCTATTCAGGTTCCGGTGTATCCTGTCTCCCTCACCCGTCCCCGCCCCCCCCCCCCCCCCCCACCATTTACAAGATGCTCATTGCCACTGCTAGATCAACCCCAGATATTGAAGGAATCTTGAAGACAACATTAATAACCGATTTCCATTTTCTGTGACCTATGACCTCATCTCCATTTTCTCCTTTGAGTGAAATCTTCTGACCCCCAGTGACCCATGTATGAAATCTTTTAATGAAAAAACAGCTAAAAATATCCTTGTGATCCTGGTCCCTGTAGGCTCCCTATAAACTCCATGTCTTCTCTCTCTCAGAAACTTGTTCCCTCTAAAGACTCCGATGCACTTCTTAACACACATGATTATGTGTCTCCACTCCCTAAACCCACCGATGCGACCCTCTTGTCCCTGCTTGACGGGCTGTCTTAGCTTGGGCTGCTTTAACAAATGACCACAGACTGGGCGGCTTACACAACAAACACTTATTTCTTGCCGTTCTGAAAGCTGGAAGCCCAAGCCCAGGGTGCCAGCATGGTTGGGTTCTGGTGAGGACCATCTTCTAGGTCACAAGCTGCCAACTTCTCCCTGTGTCCTCACAGAGTGGGTGACAGGGCTCCTTGGGATCCCCTTAGTAAGATGCTGATCTCATGACGGCTCCATGTTCATGACCGAATTACCTCTCAAAGGCCCCGCCTCCTACTACCATTACATTGGGGGTTAGGACTTCAACATAAGAATTTTGGGGGGACAGGTATACTTAATGTAGATTATACCTTTCCTCCTGTGACCACTCCTTTTGATTCTTTGTCTTCTGATCTCCCTCCCTATGGCTCCATGATCCACCTTTCTGGCCTTTTCTGGGCTTCTTTTCTGTCTTACCTGCCATCCTGTTATTCCACAAATATATCAGGAAGCTCTGCAAAGATGTCAAAGTCAGATTCTCTGACATCAATCTATATAAATTTTTGTTTGTTTGTTTTCCTCCGTTGTCCCCTACTTCGACCCAACACACATGCATTGACCATTTTATTATATTCATTCATTCATTGATTCACTCACCCTATAGTTATGGAGTCTTACTTTGTGACAGACAATATACCAAGTACCAGAGATCCAACAGTGAGCAACAGTAGATAGGATTCATGCCCTCACGAACTTACATCTTAAGGTCAAGTGGGGGCGCGGGGGAGAGAAACACAGGAAAAGAGTCACACAAATAACTGGTTAATTGCTGGTTTGTGGTGAGTGCTATGAATGAGGGGATTTGATGTAGGAAGACTTCCCTGAGGAAGCGATGCTTCTACTCAGATGTGAGGGTTGAGGAGGGGTTAGTTAGGTGAGGTAGAGGTTTCAGGCAGAGGCAAAGACGTGGGGCTTGAAGGTGGAGGGTGATAGGGAGTATGGCAATGGGCAGACCGTGTGGGCTTTGCAATATGCTGAGGATTTTGTTTTTGTTTTTAATTTTAGGGAGTGGAAATCCTCAGAAGTATTTTAATCAAAATGGTGTTAGGTTTGCAAAAAGGTAAAAAGAAATCATGAGCCATCCTGTATCTTCAAGAGATCTTGGTTTATGGAAGGAATCAGATTCATGAACCAATGTGAAGCAGTGGGTTCAGTACCTTGATACAATTATAGACGCAGTGCTATGGAAGCATAAGGAAATAAGGTATTTTTGTGGGTGAGGAATGCTCAGAGAGAGCTTCAGAAAGGAGGTAATGTTGGAGCTGTTGAAAAATAGTAGCTTTCCAGGTAATAAGAGGTGTGGGAAGGGGCGAGTAAGCAGGGAGAAGCAGCATATTTTGGGAAGAAGACATTGCATGTACAATTACAAAGTCACGTGAGAGCGATCCAGGTTTGCACGAAGACCAGTCAGATGACTGGAACCAGGATGTGGATGGAACCCGGATGCTCTCGCAGTCATTAGGTATATTTAGCAATATCCCATCTCTCTTTCCCTCTGGGCATATGATAGCTTTTTGCTTTCCACCAGGCTTGAGTTTAGATGCGGCCAATGAAAGCAAACAGAGGAATGTCTGTTACTTCCAGGTGAAAGATTTAAAAGCAGGTGCCTTCTTTGCCAAATTCTCTTTTTCTTTGACCATGAACACTGTTCCAGAGAGTAGATGCTTTGTCAGACTGTATCCTAAAATGAAGCCAGTGATGATGGAAGCAGAGCCACCAGCTGATCTGCTAGGGACACAAGGATGAGCAAGAGACAAACTTCTGTTGTGAGCCACTGGGATTTGTGGGCCATTTGCTACTGCACCATGACTTAGTTTAGTCCTAACTGATATGGGGGCCTTTCAAGAACTGAAGGATCTGAGATTTTAAATTGCTTGTAAGCTAACAGCTACTATGTCAGAGTTATATGGATGCTGGCAGAAGACATGAGATTCCTGAGTGAGAGATCAAGGATTTTGTTTCTCCCAGTACAGCCAGAATCACGAGCTTCATTGTTGCATTGGCTTTCCTTGTTCCCCAAGTCCCACTGTGGCAATGCAGAGTGGCCCAGATGGATGCTACACTCAGTGGGTTTGAGGGACCCCAAGCTTAGGAAGCCCCAATCTCTCATAATGGACTGCAAGCCAACCTACCCAATCTTTGTCCTGGAGGGAGATAATTATCTTTATTGTACTAAAAAGCCAACAAACCTTCTCTCCACTCTGGACAGAGACACTATCTCTGTTTACCAAGCTGCTCACTACACAAACATTCTTGAAAAGGTAGCTGGAACAAAATTTGCCGGCACCTCTGTTCTCAAGAAGTGCTGAAATGTGGGAGACCCATGGAGAATTGTCTCCCAAAAATATCTTTGAGTAAGTGGAGGAAAATGAATTTTGGAGGGCATTTGGAGCTCAATTGGGAAGGATTTTGTGACCTATGTCAGGGAGGTTGGACTTTGACTAGTAGGCAATGAGGAGCCATCAAAGGTTCTAAAATGTGGTCTGGAGACTAGAGGATGGGTTGAAGAAGGAGAATACTAGAATTAGGAGAAAGACTAGGGCTAACCATGTGGATTTGGAAATTTTAACATCTGAAGGGAGCCAAAACCCCGAGATTGACCTCTACTTGGATAAATTCTTTAATCTTCAAAGCTCAGATCAAAGGACATCTTATTTAGTAATTAAAAAAAAAATATTTTTCATTATTTATTTATTTTACTTAAAAAAAAAACGTTTATTTATTTTTGAGAGAGAGAAAGAGAGAGAGACAGAGCTCAAGCAGGGGAAGGGCAGAGAGAGAGAAAGAGAGGGAGACACAGAATCTGGAGCAGACTCCAGGCTCTGAGCCATCAGCACAGAGCGTGGTGTGGGGCTCAAACTCATGAACTGTGAGATCATGACCTGAGCCGAAGTCCGATGCTCAAGTGACTGAGCCACCAGACGCCCCTCCCAAAATTATTTTTTTAAAAGCAGAAGCTTTTTGTCCCAGGAGTTGAATGCAGACTTACAATCAATAAGACAGATACAAGGAGATGTACTTTTGGTAAAGCAATAATGGCAGCCCTGGAGCCTTGCCCCTTACCTCCCCACTGTCCCAGCAGACCCCCAGAGACTCCTGTCTGGAGCCCTTGGGAGCCACAAACCACACTTTGAATCCACTTTGCTTTTCCAAGTTGGCCCAGGCAGGATTAATTGCTCCCTCTTGTCTGTTCTCTCAACAGTTTGATCCTACCACTGGAGAGCATTTATCACCTTGACACACGTTTGGGGAAAGCATCCTTCCTTCCCATCTCTCAGGGAATTTCTCGGTGGCCAGGGCAGGGCCCCTCCCACTGGAAGCCTCTCCACCAACACTTGCTGAATAAAATCAGATTAATGTGAAAAACAAATCAATGAAACAAATAAATATAGAGCTACATGTTTTGGGAAAGCTTTGCACTTTAAATGTAATGAAATATGAGAGACAATTCTTGAGATCCAACCATGGGCAACTAAGAGCCAAAGGAATAATGAAATAAAAGGATCGCTCTCTCTGTGGTGAAACAATTTTAGTTTTAGTTTGTTTGACTTTGTCTAATGTACCAATGAATGCCTATTCAAGGGACAAGGAACTTTTTCTTAGGAGACCAGAGTCTGAACAAATAACATCCTCCAAATTAGACTGAGCGGATTCCCACACCCTCCCCCAAGCAGGGAAGTCTACCCAGTCACCTGCGTTTTCAACAAGCAGGAAGGGGAGCCCTGTGTTTACTCTGCTGACATATACCAGCAGAATATATACTTTTGAAAAAACTGAACAATTAAAAAAACAGTTGAATGTGTTCAATCTAGCTTTTCTGCCTGTGGCATTCATAGGTGATTTGGTTAAAACAGCAGTCCCTGGAATCTGAGTGCTTTGCATTTCGTGGGCTTTATAGTTTTTTTAAAAAAGGTATTTATTTTATTTAGTTAAAAAAAATTTTTTAATGTTTATTTATTTTTGAGAGAGAGGGAGAGACAGAGAGTGAACAGGAGAGGAGCAGAGAGATAGGGAGACAGAATCAGAAGCAGGCTCCAGGCTCTGAGCTGTCAGCCCAGAGCCCGATGTGGGGCTCGAACTCACGGACTGTGAGATCATGACCTGAGCCAAAGTCGGACACCCAACCTACTGAGCCACCCAGGGACAACCCCCCCCCCCTTTTTTTTTGAGGTTTATTCATTTTTCAGAGACAGAGTGTAAGAAGGGGAGGAGCAAAGAGAGAGGGAGACACAGAATATGAAGCAGGCTCCAGGCTCTGAGCTGTCAGCACAGAATCTGACATGGAGTTTGAACTCACATATCGTGAGATCTTGCCTGAGTTGAAGTTGGAAGCTTAACGAACTGAGGCACCCAGGTGCCCCATCCTGAGCTTTATAGTTGTTAGTGAACAAATCTGTTTGACTTTCGGGCAGAATCTCCATGCTACTACACTTTGGTTCTGTCCTGGCCACTCTCTGTCTGTCTGTCTGTCTGAAAAAAGGACAGTCCTGAGTTCACCCAAAGAGGGAGGGAGGGAGCGGGGTGCCTGGGTGGCTCAGTTAAGCGTCTGACTCTAGATTTCCGTTCAGGTCATGATCTCACGGTTTGTGAGTTTGAGCCCTGTCAGGCTCTGTGCTGACAGCACAGAGTCTGCTTGGGAGTCTCTCTCTCAAAATAAATAAATAAACATTAAAAAAAAAAAAAAAAAAAGAGGAAGGGAGGGAGGGAAAAACCCAAGATCCCACTGTGAGGATGGATTCAGGGATTGCAGGGTTGAAACTTTGGTAATTTTTAGAGCAAATTTTAAGTAAAAGAATATAAAATTAGGAATGAAAAGTGAATGCATTTCTCTAGAATGAGAACAGAAATGATCACAATAATATTTTCTTTTTTTATTAAAAAAAATTTTTTTTAACATTTATTTATTTTTGAGACAGAGAGAGAGCATGAACAGGGGAGGGTCAGAGAGAGAGGGAGACACAGAATCCGAAGCAGGCTCCAGGCTGTGAGCTGTCCCACGGACCGCAAGATCATGACCCGAGCCGAAGTTGGACGCTTAACCGACAGAGCCACCCAGGCGCCCCCACAATAATATTTTCATTAGCTGCTTGACACATCTTTATAATTTTGTTTAAACATTTATTTTAGCTATGTACTCTTGGTGTTTTCAAATGACAGTAATTTCGTGATATTTTCTATAGAGAGAATAGAAAGATTATTCAGTCTTTTATTGAGCACAGTTGATGAAAAAATTTATTTTTATTACTGATAACTTAGACACATTTCTACCAGCTTCACAATTTGTGATTGGCAATGCCAAGAAAATGTTTAGCATTGCCCAAATTGGCAAATCACTATCATGTTTCTTTCAGATAGGAGCTGGAAGATTTCAGGGCACTTGAGATTTTCTCGTAAGTTTCTATCTTAAATACTCTTTGAATTGATGACATCTATGCCCTCATTTTCCTGGTACATTATGAATTTTATGTCATCATCATCCATGCCAGTATTTTGTGTCAAATCAGCAAGAAATTTAAATCTTTTCTCAACGTATTCCTATGATTCACCTCTCCTGATTAATTGGATTATCAAATGATCCAAGAGCTTATTACTTATCATTACTTCTACTTGAAATGTATCCCTCTCTTCCTCCTCATGAATTACTGCCTTTGGTGTGGTTTAATTTTATTTATTTTTTGTTACAATTTGCTTCTTGATGTTAGAATAATATCTATTGATTTTATTACTCATCTTTATTGTTTTTGTTTTACATTGCATTATTGTTTTAATCTGAATATTCTCATAGTTTTTTAATAAATAGACATTAAACTTAAATCATAAGGCTATAATTTCTTATTTGTTTTTTTACAACATTACAAAACATCTTTGGATGTTGGAGGGAGAGAGGAAACAAGTTGGATTATGACCTTAACCTAGTACCCAGACTGAGTCGGCATGGACCTTGGGAGGTCTAGCTTGAGGGCAGTTGGAGTTTGGTGGGTGTTACTTGTGAACATAAAGACTTGATGGAGGAGGGGGAAGCTAATTTAGTTGGAATTGCTAGTAACTCGTCAAAGCAACCCAAAGAAAGGAAATAATCAGGATGGGAAACCAAGATGAGGATGACCAAATCAGAACAGGAACAAGGTAGATTCTCCTAAGAGAGTAACAAGGACGTTTTTTTTTTTTTTCTTAATGCTTATTTATTTTTGAGAGAGAGACAGTGTGTGAGCAGGGGAGGAGCAGGGAGAGAGGGGGACAGAATCCTAAGCAGGCTCCAGGCTCTGAGCTGTCAGCACAGAGCCCGACATAGGCTCAAACTCACAAACTGCGAGATCATGACCTGAGCCGAAGTCGGACACTTAACCGACTGAGCCACTCGGGCGCCCCATAGGATGCTTTGAACAAGAGGAAAGTACTATGGAAATACGATGGAAATACTGTGGATTTTCCTGGTCAGGAAATCATGGAGGAATACTAGAGGCCACAAGTAGATGGTTAGACTGGAGTATATTCAAGATGGGAGCAGGACCAGGATTCCTCCAGCAGTTGTGGGGCTGATGGCATTGCAGACAGTGTGGTCTTGTTGATGGTAGGTGAGGTTCTTCTCAGGGAGCCCCTCGTAAGAGAAGATTCCTTACTTCTTCATAAGGCCATGAATAATGGGGTTCCTAGCTTCGCCCTTGGCCCCTAATGGGCTGGGTTTTTCTAAGACAGATTGAAATATTTTGAAAAGAGGTAAGTAACATTGTATAATTCACCATGAATTTTGGAGTCAGAAAGACCTGGGTTTGAATCCTGGCTATGTAACTTCTTATCAGATAATTCCTCCTCTGCAAAAATGGGGATGATAGTATACATTTTGGGGGTAGATACTACACAAATCATATAAAATATTATGATGAATCATATGAGGGTGAGCATAATAAATTCCATAGTTGAATGATCCAGAATATATGTGATTGTTAAAAATGTTATAGTTTTTTTTAAAAAAACAGATGTTTTAATACTTTTGCTGTATTTTCATTAATTTAATTGTTATTTCCCAAAAGAAAATAATGACATAAGAATGACTTAGGTCTTAGAATTCTGAATTTCTACTTTGGCCTGTTTACTTGTACTGCCAATGCTGTGTCACACACACACACACACACACACACACACACACACACACACACTTTAATGGACATCATCAAAAAATAGAGCCACCAGAGTCCCTGATCTAATTTTGGAGTTTAAAGAAAATCTGAGTTCTGATCCCTTCAACTTTTTTTTTTTTACAAGTATATATATTTTGCTGATGTAAGATTCCTGATTTTGGAAAGGAGTCTGTTTTAGTTCTTGGTGTATTGAAGTCCATTGGCTATAATTTCTCAGATTGTTTTATTAATATTTCTTTATTTTCCTTTATGTCATAGTTTGGTTTTATTTTTTTGATGTACTCTCCTGTAATGCAATCACAAGTTCAGATGCAAGAAATCATCTAGAGCAAATTCTCCCGGAATGTAAGCCAGTAAGACGTGTTGGAACCTTTGTCCTCTTGTGTGTCCTCACCTTCCACCTTTTCAACATGTGTGAGATTTAAGTTCTGTTTGTAATCATCTCACCTTGAGAAAGTAAGGAAGAGGGAATATAAGTGTCTGTTTGGGAGATTAGACCAGGTTACATTAGACCAGGAGTTTCCCACAAAATATTCTTAGACTTTTACCCCTGGAGAAAGGTGAAAGAAAAGCCACACTGGTCATATTTGGTGTTGGTATGAAGTCTGGTTTGACTTTGAAATCAATGATTACTCATTTCACAGTTATTTGGTCCCACTTATGAAGACCTGGCTCATCCAAAAATTCTCTTCTTGAAGACACAGATACCTAAGTGCATCTAATAACAATTAGCTCTCAATTCCTCTCTTTGGATCTTATGAAAAAACCAGTCAGTGAAAGGTATCCCTTTTCTGATATCATGACCATGGAAAGAGGGATTCTCCCAAAGCTGGCCATCTCCTAGCCACCATGATGGTGTGAAAACATTCTGAAAGTTGTGAGTTCTGGTCGGGGTGAATGCTTTGGTGCACATATCTTGTTTGGTTGGATAATACCTTAAGACCCAACATGATATTTATAACTTCTTCCACAAATAGAAGGAAAGTGAGAGAAAGAAAGAAAGGAAGAAAGGAAGAAAGGAAAGGGGGAGAAAGAAATAGAAAGAGGGAGACAGAGAGAGAAGGAGGGAGGAGGAAGGCTATTAATAGCCAAATCATAACTTGAGGGGGGGTGGTCATTAGCATCTTCATGCTTCATTTATCTTGAGCAAGGAATACCAGATTTGAAGAATATTTTGCCCTGAGACCTGAGTGGAAGAATACAGCAATACCCTTTCTATATTTTCTTCTTCTTCTTCTTGTTTGTTTGCTTGCAATCCTCAATACCCTGTCTTTTTTAAGTGGCTGGTACAGAGTGACCAATTTAATTAAACCACACAGGAGGACTATGGAGGATTTGGATAAGCCACTGTGCAGTAGTGTGTCATTGTCACCATGGGGGCCATATGAGAATGTGGATGACTCACAGCACAACTCTGTCTAAGACTGGGAAGAACAAACCTCCTGCCCATGATGGGTCAACTGAATACTCTCTGAATATCGAGAGATGAGTTATTATAATTAATAAGAACAAAATTAAAATGACAGTAAACAACACAGTTGACTTCCCACCAAGGTTTCTTATCCAGGAAAATAACATCTCCTACAGAAGGCAAACCAGCCTGGAAGGGGCCCCTCCCCGGGTGAGAATGTAACACCTTCTTCAAGCATGTGAAATTTCCTAAGCAAAGTGCGTGGAAATTTTAAATGGAAAGAGGGAACACGTGGCTGTCCTCATATTGACCCATGGTTTTTTGCCATCTCATGTCTTCTCAGCCAGGATGCTTCTATTGCAAGTGACAAAAACAATCTTACCCTAAAGGGTGTAAAAAAAAAAAAAAAAAAAAGAATTTGTGTTCCAGGTTCCAGGGGCTACTTGTTACCACTGTGCTGCTATCACAACCTCTTTCTCTCTGTGCACACCCTGGCTGTGTTCACCTCCAACAAGCCCCATTCTCAGAGGTATGCCCTTCAGGGTTGCCATGACTACATGGCTCCAGGCCTCACTCCTCTCACCTTCAACTCTTGAGGAGTGGGGTGGAAAAGACATCAGGTCCCTTTTCCAGAAGTCTCAGCCAAAGTCCCATTTCATCTTATTGGTGCCTTTGTATTATGTGCTCATTGTGGCCAGAGAACACAATGATTTGATTAAAGGAGCGGTGGGTCCTCTGACAAAAGGCTGGAGCCATTGGCAGAAGAAGGGAGGATGAATGTTAAGGAGGCAAGTCATGATTGTCTATATGTGAACCCAGGGGCACCAGTTCTAGGCTCTTGTCGTTCTTGGGGATCCTCTGACTTTCTCATCTGGGGTAAGTTGAGAACATGCAGATGAAGAGAAGGCATGGGTTCTTTCCTGAAGGCTGGCTGGCAGCTGGGCTAACTCCAAACTCCTGCTCCTCTCTTCAGTAGACACTGCCTGGAGGAGAAGGTTGGTATGAGCAGCAGTTTTGTAATGTGCTGCTGATCCATTGGAGAGAAGTATAGGTGTAAATGTTTTCCTGAAACTAGCAAGCACATAAGAAAAATTCGTGTTCAAATGATCTTTGCCTCCCAGCAGGTGCTTGATGACTCATCAGAGGCCCCCATTTTAGCATCTAACCATTCCCAGACCAGTAAAAGTCTATGACTTTTCTTTTCTTCCAGTCTCTGTCCCCAGATGAAAGGCACAGGACCCACAATACGGTGAATGACTTTATCAAATAGGAATCTGGCAGTGGTTCCGTGTTGGCCAATAAAAAAGGCTTGGGCCATTTAATTTGGTGATTACTAAAAAGCAGAGAAAAATGATTTTTGCTCCTTATCCCTGGGAAAGAAACAAATAGAATAATACCACTGTTTCCCCTCAGGATTCCATAGTGTTGAGAGGTTTGACCAGTGTTAGGCCCACATATATTTTTTTCCCATACAAAGACAGAGAAGATTTCAACTAGAGTTTCCCTTGATTTTTTTTTTATCTCTCTCTCTTTTTTTTAAATTTATTTATTTATGTGGAGAGAGATTGAGAGCAAGCCGGGGAGGGGCAGAGAGAGAGGGAGAGAGAGAGAATCCTAAGCAGGCTCTACACTTAGCATGGAGCCTAATGCAGGGCTCGATCTCATAAACCCAAGAGATCATGACCTGAGCTGAAATCAAGAGTTGGACACTTAACCAACTGAGCCACCCAGAGGTCCCTTGATTTCTTTCTCCTAATTAAGTTCTTGATGCCAAGTTCCACTGGATGGTTATGGCAGCTATAAAGCCCTTTGTAACTAATGGGCGTATGGCAGCCATTGGCATCCTTAGAAGAGATACAGGGCAGCATAATAGGCAAACGCAGTGACGCATTAAATCCTTACCAGTTGTACAGCTGTTTGATCCAACTGAACTATCGTGGTGGCTAGTGTAAACAAAGGGATTGGTACTAGATGAGGAGGAACTAAGAAGATCCTGTTGGAATGGTTCTCCAATCTTCATCCCATGTTCACTTTTGGGAACATCCCTTCTTTCTTGCCAAGTATTGATAACTCCTTCTGAAGGAACCATAACACAGCCTTCCTTGAATTAACGGGATGTGTGTGGTAGCGTGGCATGACTCAAACAGAGATGCTAGGTCCAGTTAGCCTCATGATGGAAAGACTAGACCGTCACCCTCTTCCAGAAATGAAGGTGTAAAAATACCGTCTCTCAAAAGACCAGCCTGACAGGCTACCTGAGGAAACTTATTGACTGTAAATCATTCCAGAAGAGGATGAATTCATTCCATCATCTGGAGGGAGACTGATCTTGAGTCTGTGCTGTTCCAGAGAGATAAGAATGCGTGGTGCATATTCGTCAGTTTTTAAAATCTTCCATTAAATTCCATTTCCCAAATTAGAGAATTCACACATGTTCTCTGTAACTAGTAAAATAATATGAAGAAAGAAGAAAAAAAAAAAAACAAGCATCTTTCTCCTCTGAATTTCTACCTCTGCTCCTCTAAGGTAACCAGTGACGACCTATTGTGTATCTGTTTACATCTTCCCCAAGTTAACACAGTAACACATTATTGTGACTTTTTAAAATTGGGAAAACACTGTATACAATTTTATGCCACTTGTTTTTGTCACATAACACTTTGCTATGGATAACCCTCCAGATGAAAATAGCCAAGCCACACTCTTTAATAGCTTCATAGTAATCCATGGTATAGATATACCAGCATTTATTTCATCTCCATTTGGCAAATATTCAGGAGGTTTCCAGATTTCCACCTTTAGGAATAATGCTGCAATAATTATTCTTTAAAATAGATCATTATGGGAGCGCCTGGGTGGCTTAGTTGGTTAAGCATCTGACTCTTGGTTTTGACTGTGGTCGTGATCTCATGGTTCGTGAGATCCAGCCCTGTGAACCTGGCTATCAGCATGCAGCCTGCTTAAGGTTCTCTCTCTCTTTCTCTCTTTCTCTGTGCTTCTCCCCTGCTTGTGCACACTCTCTCTCAGAATAAATAAATAAACTTAAAAAAAATAGATCGTTATGAACTCGAACTCTCCCTCCCCCCCAATAGGACCTATTCTTAAAGGTGGGGTTGCTGGGTCAAAGGTCATGTGTCTGCAAAATTTTAAAAGCTATGGCCAGCTTGCTTTCCAGAAAAGTGTAGTAATTCCCATTCTAATGGCAATGTGTGAGAGTGCTTGCTAGCACAGAATGTTCTAGGTTTTTAATTGAGAAACTAAAAAAAATTCTCCATCTGAAGGGTGGGAAAAATGGCATCTCCCTATTATTTTATTTTGCATTTCCCTACCTACTAGTGAGGATAAATGTTTTTTCATATGCTTATTGGCCGTTTGGATTTCCTTTTGTGGGCCTTGTCTGTTCTATTGTATTGAGTTAAATATGAATCATGGGGCGCCTGGGTGGCGCAGTCGGTTAAGCCTCCGACTTCAGCCAGGTCAGGATCTCGCGGTCCGGGAGTTCGAGCCCCGCGTCAGGCTCTGGACTGATGGCTCAGAGCCTGGAGCCTGTTTCCGATTCTGTGTCTCCCTCTCTCTCTGCCCCTCCCCCGTTCATGCTCTGTCTCTCTCTGTCCCAAAAAATAAATAAACGTTGAAAAAAAAATTTAAATATGAATCATTATGCGTTGCAGATATTTCCCCCAGCTACCATTTTTCTTCTTATTCACCTTTAGTTTTTTATTTCTGCCAGTTTTATTGAGAAATAATTGACATACATCACTGTATACATTTAAGGCATATAGCACGATGGCTTGCTTTACATATATTGCGGAATGATTACCACAGTTGGTTCAGCTAATATCCATCTTCTCATATAGATGCAATAAAAAGAAAAGAAAGGAAAAAGGAAAAAAACGTTTTCCTTGTGATGAGAACTCATAGGACCCAGCTATCATTTGATTTTGATTTTGTTTACCTTTGTCCTTTGTAAATAGATATTTTTAAAACATTATGTACTAGGTTTATCTCTCTTAAATATTTAAAAACTACCCATTCAAGGGCCCCTGGGTGGCTCAGTTGGTTGAGTGTCCGACCTCGGCTCAGGTCCT
Organism: Herpailurus yagouaroundi; assembly: GCF_014898765.1. Classification (NCBI taxonomy): domain Eukaryota; kingdom Metazoa; phylum Chordata; class Mammalia; order Carnivora; family Felidae; genus Herpailurus; species Herpailurus yagouaroundi. Next base: position 35,886,563 of record NW_024412407.1, read on the forward strand.
GATCTCACAGTTCACGAGTTCGAGCCCCAGGAGTTTGAGCCCCACGTAGGCCTTTCTGCTGACAGCTCAGTCCCTGGAGCCTGCTTTAGATTCTGTGTCTCCCTTTCTCTGCCCCACTCCTGCTCATGCACTGTCTCTCTCTGTCTCAAAAATAAATAAACACACAAAAACATTTAAAAACTACCCATGCAATGTTAGTTTTTTAGGGAAAATCATTAAACATAATAAACCAAAAGAAGAAAATAAAAATCACCCATAAACGTACCACTCATAGATAACCACCCACAGATAACTATGTTTTGGGGGATATACCTCCCGACTGTCTTCTACACACAACTCATTCCTTGTTTTAAAATGTCACCACTGTGGCACCTGGGTTGCTCAGTCAGTTAAGCATCAGCCTTTGGCTCAGGTCATGATCTCATGCTCCGTGAGTTCGAACCCTGCATCATCTGTCTCCCTCTCTCTCTGCCCCTCCCCTGCAAATGTACCACTGTGTGCGCCCTCTCTCTCTCTCTCTCAAATATAAATAAACATAAGATTTTAAGAAATGTCACCACTGAAAGGCGCCTGGTGGCTCAGTGGGTTAAGCATCTGACTTCGGCTCAGGTCATGACCTCTTGTTTTGTGAGTTCAAGCTCTGCGTTGGGCTCTGTGCTGACAGCTCAGAGCCTGGAGCCTCCTTCAAATTCTGTGTTTCCTTCTTTGTTCCTTCCCTGCTCTCACTCTGTCTCTCTCTCTCTCTCTCTCAAAAATAAATAAGGATTAAAAAAAATTTTTTTTAATGTCACCACTGAGAGAAAGGACTCTGAAAGTCTGTACTGATCAGAAGAGACAAGGAAATGCAAACATGGGATTCATTTCATAGCTGTCTTCCTGAACGGACGACCTATAAGGGATGAGGGCATGATGGGCAGTCCTGACCAGGGGGCAGGGGGTGCAATTTATTGTTCATATTGTCAAACCCCAGTGGGGGCTGGGTGGATCTAGTCTAGCTGAACTGGGTCTAGGCTTTGTGGTGCTTTTAGTTAGATTCAACTCACCCCCCATTTCCTTCAGGATTAGAGCAGGAGCAGGACTTTCCTTTCCGGAGTGCCCGGGATTGGAACACTGGTAGACTCCTGCTCTCCTGATATTTTATAGCCAGCTGCCAGCTTTTTTGTATGTCTGGGAGTCTTCCTTGCCTTCTGTTCCTTTAGTTTTCGGTTCCTCAGGAGATCTCCCTTCACCTGGTTTCACTGCCCTTGGCAGTGTGCTCGGTGAAGACTCAAGAGTATTTTTCAAGGATTCCTCTCAGCTTTCCTGTGCTTCCCCCAGCCTCCAGAAGGCCAGTGCGGTAGAGCTGGTAAAGACTCAGATGCCTCAGAGGTATTGCTTTTTGCTGTGCTGCTGTCTCCAGGTTTTGGAAGAACCTGCCTTGTAATCCGTGAGGGCCTGGGGGACTCGAGAGGAATTTCTTCTAGCTCTCCAGCCTACCTCCAACCTTAGGAAGGTCACTGCCCTCAGAGCACTTGGTAAGGTCTGAGTGGGCCTTGGATGCGTTCCCTCAGCTCTCCAGCCCTGCTCTCAGCCTTTAGCAGGCTGCTGCTTTGGGCTTGGAAAAAGCTCTGTGCCGTTTGCTGGGATAAGAGATGGGGCTGATGTGTGAATCTCTCTCAGGTCTCTTTTTCTATTTTACTTTATTTTTATTGTATTTATTTTTTAAATATATTTATTATTCCTATATAAATAAATTATTTATGTATTTATTATTACCATTTTTTATTATATTTATTTGAGAGAGAGAGAGGGGAGGGGCAGAAAGAGACAATCGCAAGCAGGCTTTGAACTCTGTCAACACAGAGCCTGATGTGGGGCTTGAACCCACAAAGTGTGAGATCATGACCTGAGCTGATACCAAGAGTCAAACACTTAACCGACTGAGCCACCCAGGGGCCTCTCTCTCTCAGGTCTCTTGCCCTGCCCCTGGCTTTTTGCCTGCACTCAATGAAGGCCCGTGGAGATATTAAGTAGGTGCCAACTTGCTCTGTGACTAGAGCCCATTGGCATTCTCATCTATCGAGTTCGCTCACACATAGCTAAAAGTTTATAAAAAATTTGACTGGTTTCTCCCTCTCTCTCCATGGCAGATTACTCATCTTTACCATGCCAGAGATGAAGGAAGCCATAGCCTCTTCTCTCCTAGGAAGTGTTTATCGCCTTCTGGAATTTGCTTTGTTTAGATTTGTGTCCTCAGCTCTCTGGTGAGTTTTTAAACTATCATTAGTGGCTTTTCTAGCATGTTCTTAGTATTAGTGGGAGATGATGATCTCTTGTGACGTTTTGACATTTTAAATGGAGGCATTACCCTTGGGAATATTTTAAAATAACGAAGCTACTACAACCTGCTAATTAGCCTCTTGCTACTATGTTTGTCATCTTTATGGTTTCGTAATGGAAGTTTAATTTTAACAAGAAATACCAAATGACTGGCATTAAGTCAAGAAATGGCACATGGAAGCTGAAATTCTAGTCTTTGGGGGGCCCATCACCTCTAACCATGAAGATGGGGAGTCTTCTAAGCTGGTATTTGCCCTGGCCTCAATGGCATATTCAGCAGTGGGGTGTTCCTGCTGCGTACCTTCTCAGTGGCCTCTGCGTGAACATCTCTACAGGCCTTCCAGGATTCGTTGATTGGCCTACTCTATCTGGAGGCTGCATTGTTGACTCATTAAGTAATTTTGAAATCAACCATTAGATTGTAAAACTTTACTGGAAAGAGAAGAAAAATAGCCTATCCTCTTTTGTAACATGTCATCTATGCTTTCCTCATGTATGGTGGAATGTCTTGCATTTTTTTCTTTGTATTATTATTATTATTATTATTATTATTACTAGGCAGAGAGTCAGCTCCTAGAAGCTCTTTCCGGTCAAGTCATAGATACCCTCTGAGAAAGGATGTCATGCTCTTGGTCTCCCTCCCTGCCCTGACAAGGTAGCAAAGTTATCAGCTTGCAATGTTGTGTTTAATTGCATTATATTCTACTTCAGTAACAATGCTACTTGGATAAGGTTGAAGACCAAGGGGTGGACTATCAGTTCAGATTAGGTTTGGCTGTGCATGACAAAAACCCCAGGATAATAGTGGTATAAACACGATAGCAGATCATTTCTCTTTCTTTTTTTTTAATGTTTATTTATTTTTGAGACAGAGAGAGACAGAGTATGAACAGGGGAGGGTCAGAGAGAGAGGGAGACACAGAATCGGAAGCAGGCTCCAGGCTCTGAGCTGTCAGCACAAAGCCCGATGCAGGGCTCGAACTCACGGACCGTGAGATCATGACCTGAGCCGAAGTCGGATGCTTAACCGACTGAGCCACCCAGGCGCCCCAGGTCATTTCTCTTTCAAACCTAAAAGTCTTAGTCCAGAACATTCCTTCATGTCAGGGATCCGCAATCTCTCTATCTTATTGCTCAGCTCTGTGGGACTGTGGACTCATAGTCCAAGATGGTGGCATTCACATTCTAGGAAAAAAAAAAAAAGTAGAAGAAATATAAAGAAGCTGGGGAAAGAATACAGATATGTTATCTCTTAGAGAAGGTTCTCAAAGGCTGTCCAGTGTTAATAAGAACTTTTTCATATGGCAACACTTAGTTGCATGGGAGGCTCAGAAGCATATCCCTTAGTGTAGGGAACTATTTGTCCAGATAAAAGTCATGGGTTCTATTGCCATAGAGGAAGAGGAGGGTGTATTGTAGGGGTCCACTAGAAGTCTTGGTTGCCAATCAGCTTTCTGGAGAAGAACAATTATGGAATTCCTAGTCCTGGACCTTGAAACCATTTTTGGGGGGTGAGCACTGAATATATCAATCACCTCTATTCCAATAACTGCCCCCTTTCTTGTTAACTACATGGGTCTATAGAACCAGTGTAGTGGTATGTTGGTATGTTGGTGTAGCATCCAAGATAACAAAAGAACTAAAAAGTCATGCCACCTGTAGAACAGCTGAAGACACTGCACATCTTTAGCTTAGAGGAAAGAAGAGTTGGCAGTGATACAGGGTTTTCACATATTTAAAGAGCTATCTTGTGAAAGGTCTGGATAGACCTGGAGGGCAGAATGCAGCCAGTGGGTTGATGTTGTAAGGAGAGTAATGTGAGTTCAGTATACAGAGGGAAATTCTAACCATAAGGAGGTGTCTCAGAAGGTGGTGAGCATACATTTCCTGCTATCTCCCATCACTGATCGTTGCTGAGGACAAAATAACAAAGAATGTTTGGTTCTTGCCTTGATGACCTCTACAGTCTGGTGAGGAAGACAGAAATTGATCAGATGATTATATATATATACATGTGAATCATAAAGGGTCTTAGACTGTTGGTTCTGAGAGAAGCAAGGACAGTCAACCATTTGTAGACCTCATATAGAGAGGATTGTTGCCCATGTAGGGTCTAAACTAAATAGCTTATGGTCTCTTCTGGTTCATTTCCAGAAATGTGCTTTCCATAGTGCTGCCCTGGGAAGGACGGAGGAGATTTGCCTTGGAGGGCAGAGTGAATTCCAGGTTTGCAAGACTTCCAAAATGGGCTTTCTAAAGTTCCACACCGGGTCACCACAACTAAACCAGATTGTGCTAATCTTTTGATAGAGTAGGTTGGTTGAACACATGTAAATTCAATGACTTGAGAACTTGAGGACTTAAAATAGTCAGTTTTGGAGAAGTAAAGACCCTGTAAAATCTGTAAAATTTCTGAAAAGTTTCTGAAATTTCTGAGAAGTTTTCCCACTGAGGACTTAAAAAACAAAAAACAAAACACAAAACCAAAAAAACCCAACTCCCTTTGCCCAGGAAAACAACCAGGAAAGAAATCATAAAACTCTTTTTCAGTTCTCCCAATGTCTAAATATATCAATATACAAAACATGATAATTTTATGAGTGAAACAAGTTATACATAATGCATTTTTATGTTCCTAAACGAACAGCATGACTTTATATCTGTAAAGGGCACTAAAAATAAGCTTTGCATATATTTCAATCCCCTGCCCCCAAATTTTCTTTAAAGAAAAAAAATTTTTTTTTTGTTTCTCCATGGCTTAAATTTTCTGAAAAATCTATGTATCTAGTCTGTTCCTTTGTTCTTGCTGCCTTGTAAGCTTGTGTTCTATTCCTGTGAAGTTTGTGGGTATGAAATTAACTGTTCTTTTTAGCCTAACTGGTATGGAAGGTTTAACTGTCTATAATGCCTCACATTTACCTGTTAGGGTATCTAGAGAGCTAAGCATTGAGTATGATCATTCTGTCAAAAGTGTTAGCCAAGGCGGGCTGCTTCATTTCTTCCCAGCTTTAGTTTCCGTGGGGACCTGCCAGGCACACTGACATGCAGCAAGTTTATCCAAAGGACTCAAGAACCATACAGCTAGAGAGTAATTTGTCTTCCTGACATCCCTAGGAGGCATTCAGGCAAAAAGGCTGTTACCACTGTGGGGCATTGGCAAGAGGATCAGCTTGGAGTCCGGACAGAATGGTTGGGGGCCAAGAGTCTTGGGCTTTGCTATCCACTCTGTGGGACCATGGGCAGGTCACCTACCATCACTGGGGCCTCCATTTGCTCCCTGCAGGATGACGGTAGTGGACAAAAATCTCCAAGGCCTTCATAGGTTCTACCATTCTGTGAATCTATTATCCTGACCCCGCATTCCAAAGTAAGAAGATCAGAGGATTGATCTAAGGTTATAAAATAGACTAATGGAAATGTTGCACCTTCTTGGTTCTGAAAGGCACTGCAGTCTTTTGGATAAACATGTTTATCCAGGCAAACCTGCTGGACAGTCCCGGTTTACCATGGGAAGGAGTGAAGATAAATCTGGGAAAAAGCAGGGGTGAGGAAAGAGAATAATTTCTTCCGGTGCCAGAAGGATTCTGTGCCATAGCAGCAATAATTTCCATGCCGACTTTAGATTGTGTCACCTTGATATCTTTTGGGGAGTAGAGTTGGAGAAGGAATGGTCCCTCAGGGTCTGGGGCTGTTTGTTGGCTTATTCCTTCAAAAGCCTTCCCTTGAAGGCCTGGCTTAGTTTGTCATCAGCCAGCTTGCTACTGGCTTTGAGCTATTCCTGACCAGTGTAATAATGCCTGGGTTACTCTCCCTGCTACGGTGATGGAAATGGGCTGAGTTGCTGGGTGACATTTCTGTCCTAGTGACACAAGAGTCCTTGGGGCTCCTTTGCCCTTCCAGAAATGACTCTGAGGGCAGGATTGCCAAGAGGCCGCCAGGGAGTCTGGCCTTGTTTTGTCTCCAGACTGGTTGGCAAACCCGAGAGGTGGAGATGAACATCTGAATTTAGGAGTGCTTAATGCTGATTTAAAACTTAAGCTGTGTTCTTGGAACTAACCTGCATCTATAAACTTTTGAGTGGATTGCCATCAATATGTAAAATGAACATACGTGCTCTTTCAAAAATGACTAATCTCCACTCAACCACACTATTTCCTTTCTTGCTGCCCACATTCTAACACCACAAGGGTGGTTCTATTTATTGTCAATAAAGACACTTCTTAGATTTCTTAGATCTGAAAATGAAAAGAAATGCCTTAGTTTATGTATGAAGTGATGTGGGTTATTATGCATGCAGAAAGTAATTTTGAAAAATTGGAAATAACCTAACCTTCCATCAAGGAAGCATTGATAATTTATGGTAATTCATAAATGAAATACAAGGCAACACTTAAAATGATTATATAGATATATCTTTGTTGATAGGGAAAACTATTCTGACATGTCAAATAGGTTAAAACTATATGCAATAGGTGATCTGATTTTTGCAAAAAAAAATGTGTATATGCATCTATATAGTATATATGCATAGTATATGTTGAGAAAAGTCTGGAAGAGAGGATGTGCCTATTTGTAGTAGAGGGACAAGAAGAACTTCTGGTGTCCAAGTGGGCTGGACCTGGGACCTTAATATTTTTACTACATCGTTTAGATATTGTCACCTTGATTTCGGATGCTCTGAAGTTGCCTGGTCTAGAAAATTTGAACAGTGGCCAGCTATGGGCGATGGAAATATGGGTGGTTATGTTTTCTGCTCACCAGATTGATTCTTTTTCACAATGAGCATTTACTACCTCTGTGCTAAATTAGTAAAAATAAGGAAAAGGGATTCAGGAGAACATTCTTTGCTTGGGATGTTTTGGTTGAAATTAATTTGAGTCTTGGGGCACCTGGGTGGCTCAGTTGGTTGACTGTCTGACTCTTGATTTCAACTCAGGTCATGATCTCACTGTTGTGAGATCGAGCCCCACATTGCACTCTATGCTGAGCACAGAGCCTGCTTGGGATTCTCTCTCTTCCTCTCTCTCTCTCTGGCCCTCCTCACCCCAAAGAAATAAATAAACGTTAAAAAAATTAATTTGAGTCTTATTTCTAGTTCAAACTGCTGAATCAACTTCCTCCCCTTACTCCTTTTTGGCTCTAAGTTCCATAGACTCCATTATTTTGCATAGTCGTATCCCTTTCCAAGTAATGGAGATGTCTTCACACATGGCAGATTGGGCAGAACCTTCCAAAAGAAAAGTTAGTCTTTCTCCATTCGGGTGGATAATACTGACCTGTAGGGCGCAAGCATTGTCTGGGAAGCCAGAGGAAAAAACCACAAATAGCCAGAGGAGGAAGAATAGATTGATATGTGGAGGTTTAATCATCACTGTGGAAAATTCAATTACTGTTTTCAATTCCTCCCAGCATTCAAAGAGAGTTAATCATCCATACCCTTGCTATGGCTTCATGGTTGGTGGAGTGTACACTCTGCCCCTTAACTTTGGGTTTGGCCAAAGTGAATATTAGTGGATGGGACTTGACAGAGGTTTGAAAACAGCCTGGGCAGCCAGGCTGCTCCTTTTGTATATCAGTGATCTACCACTAGAAGACGTCCTCCAGGTAGCTGGTGCCCAGTCTGCCTGGGGCCCAGAATAAACCTACATGTCTGTAGCCGTACGTACAGTATGGAGCCAAGTCTAGCTGAACTGCTGTCTGAAGCAGAGCTTCCTAGCTCAGCCTCACCTAGACCAGCTGAACCACAGTCAGTCTTGTGGAATTGTGAGTATGAGACCGAATCCTTGTTGTTTTAAACCACTGAGTTTTGGGGGAGGTCTATTACGTAGCCTTATTGAGGCAATGGCTGACTTGTACACTGGTCTAAGTCTGCTGAACAGACCCTCCTGAGTTCCTGCTGGCTAACAAGGGATTTCTGGCTGTTTTCACCCAATAGGTATACAAGAACTATCCAAAGATGTTATTATGATAACCTGGGAAGGATATTAATATCGTCAACGTGACTTCTCATCCTGGCTAACCAACTTCTACTAATTTTTCATCTAGGGCAAATGTAGCTTTACCCACCTGATTATAAACGCATTCCAGCATCACTTGAGCTCTGTAAGGATTGCATTGCTAAAATTCTGGCTCTAGGCCCACAGTAATTCAGTTTGCTGTTAATGCCTGACCAGTGAGTCATTATGTACAGCTTACCAGCCAGGAAGCCCAGGCTATACCACTAACTCTGGATGTTTTGTCAACCGTTTCATGGGACCTTCTTCGTCCCATTTTATCTTCACTCTTACTGTGAAATCCAGCAGGCTGCTAGACAAGTCAGAGGTCATGGTAGAGAATGCTAACAGAAAACTCACAGACATGGTGGCAGGGATACTGGATGTATTTTGCTTTCTGTCCAAGAACTTTGCAATCTGGGGGTTTCCTTGAAGCTAGGATTGCGTTTAGATTCCCAAGCGCAAGCATTATCCAGATTCACCCTCTCCTTCTGTGCTTGGCAGGAAATGTAGAACTCCCTTGGATGTTTGCCTCATGTACAATCAATTGTTAATGCTCGTTAGATGGCTGCACACAGTCCCAGGGTGGCACTCTCGAGGAACACAGACTTAGGGACACTAGCACATAGAGGTCATCTGACAGCTTCCTGTAAAAAAGAGGAAGTGAGGTCCAGTCAAGACCTCAACACAAAGCACACCCAGAAGCAGTAGGGCTGGAGCTAGAAGCTGAAACAGCAAGACCTCCCCACATTGGCTTTTCTTGGTTTCCATAGATTTCCACCTTTCCTATTTTCTTTTTCTTTTTCTTTTTTTCCCAATGTTTATTTTTATTTAGTTTGAGAGAGAGAGAAAGGGAGGGCATGGGAGGGGCAGAGAGAGAGAGAGAGGGAGAGAGAGAATCCCAAGCAGGCTCCATGCTGTCAGTGCATATCACAATGTGGGGCTTGATTCCACCGAACGTGAGATCATGACCTGAGAGTGGAAATCAGGAGTCAGACGCTTAAACGACTGAGTCATCCGCGCCCCTACCTTTCCTATTTTCTATGAGAATACTCGCTAATAGTGAATTTACTCATGGGGCTAACTTTTCAAATCCATGAACATAAAACAATTATTATAAAAGTAATAAATTGTCAGTATAGGCAATTTGGAAAATATAGGAAGGTACAAACAAACAAAAACTCACCTGTGATCTCACAATACAGACATCATCACTGCTGATGACCTTATGTATTACTTGACCTCACAGTTTGGTGTTTGACATACAGGTCATTTCATTTAAGAATTTTGTAGAATTCATTTTTATTTCCCACTTCATATTCATTGATAATGCTTAATTTCAATTACTGAAAAACAGTCCATCATGATCTATTCAACTTTTCTACTATGTTGAATGTTTATTTTTCCTCCAATTTTTACTATTATAAATAGTGTTGTGATGAGAATTCTTTCCCAGAAGGAGAATGGGAGTTACTTTTTAAAAAAACATTTTTTTATATACAATGTTTATTTATTTTGAGAGAGAGAGAGAGAGTGCACCTGCACAAGCTGGGGGAGGGGCAGAGAAAGAGGGAGAGAAAGAATCTCAAGCAGGCTCTGTGCTGACATGGGACTCGATCTCACAAACCCTGAGATCATGACCTGAGCCAACATCAAGAGTTGGAGGCTCAACCGAATGAGCCACCCAGGTGCCCCAGGAGTTAGTTTTAAAAGTCCTGATATTGTGTGGTGAGCTGGGCATAATCAATACATTGCTGTTCATAAATAAGTTTATATTACATTTTTGATAAGCCCTATGAGGATCATGAAACACTTTCATATCTCTTGACTATAAAATCATTATATTCCAAGGAAATAGTTTGAAATATAACCAAAAACCTATGCTCAGAACTTTCTTTGAAATATGTCGTTTTTATTTTTTAATTTTTTTTTTTTAACGTTTATTATTTTTGGGACAGAGAGAGACAGAGCATGAACGGGGGAGGGGCAGAGAGAGAGGGAGACACAGAATCGGAAACAGGCTCCAGGCTCCGAGCCATCAGCCCAGAGCCTGACGCGGGGCTCGAACCCACGGAGCGCGAGATCGTGACCTGGCTGAAGTCGGACGCTTAACCGACTGCGCCACCCAGGCGCCCCGAAATATGTCGTTTTTAATAACAGTAACAGATTGAAAAGAAAAATTCTTTGTATCAGGAATTTAGTTAAATAAATGGTGGTATATTCTTCTTTTATTATTATTATTATTATTATTATTATTTTTTGAGAGAGAGAGAGAGAGAGAGAGAGAGAGAGAGAGAGAAAACACAAGATGGGTAGGGACAGACAGAAGGAGGGAGAAAAATCCCAAGTAGGCTCTGTGCCATCTGTGCAGAGCCTGATGTGGGACTCATTCTCATGAAACATGAGATCATGACCTGAGCAGAAATCAAGAATCGAACACTTAACCAACTGAACCACCCAGGTGCCATGATGGTGGTATATTCTTCTCATTGAAAATGGCACTTGTAAGAGTTTTAAATAATAATGGAAAATGCTGATTGCTAACATAAAATAATGGTACAAAATTGTGTGTATTGTATGAGTTTCACTCTGAAACCACATGCATAGGAGAGAACTCTACCAAATATTAGTGCAAGATTGAGTGATTTCCCCCCCCCCTGGTTTGTACTTTTTCCATGATCTTAAATATATTACTTCTATAATCAGGAAAAATTGTGTTGTTGTTCTTCATACTCACATATTAGAGATGAGATCACCTCCAGGGAAGGAAGGTATGACTGGTCTGTGTGGATTCTTCTTCCTTCCTAACAAGAAACATTCAGACTGGTAGAAGTCACACCCCAGCGCTCTTATCCCTTTAAACAAGATCAGTGCCTTATTTTGTTTGGCTTAACTTGATCTGATCTCCGGTTTGGTTTTCCTGAGTATGTTTCTCTATTTTTCCCTAATTCAATTTTTCTAGCTTTCAGACATTTCAGTGCTTTCTCCAGAAGGAACAAAAGCACATTTGGGGTTGGGTTTAACCCCTAAAATTTTCTCTTACTTTTGTTTTTGTTTCAAATCTCAGGGAATGTTATTTTTCAAGGTGTGTGTGTGTGTGTGTGTGTGTGTGTGTGTGTGTGCGTGCATGTGTCTGTGTGTACAATTTTGTTGAGATACAATTCACATACCATGCAATTCACCCATTTAAAATGTACTCTTCAGGGGCACCTGGGTGGCTCAGTCGGTTAAACGTCCGACTTTGGCTCAGGTCTTGATCTCGCAGTCTGTGAGTTCAAGCCCTGCATCGGTCTCTGTGCTGAAAGCTCAGAGCCTGGAGCCTGTTTCAGATTCTGTGTCTCCCTCTCTCTCTGACCCTCCCCTGTTCATGCTCTGTCTCTCTCTGTCTCAAAAATAAATAAACGTTAAAAAAAATTAAAAAAAAAAGAATGTACTCTTCAATGATTTTTAGTATGGTAACAGAGCTGTGCAGTCATTATGATAATCAGTTTTAGAATGTTTTCATCAGCCCACAAAAAAACCTGTACCTCATTAGCAGTCACCCCCCATTTTTGTCAAGGCACCCCCCATTTACCCACCACCCTGGGTAATCCACTAATCTACTCTCTGTCTCTATAGATTTGCCTACTCTGGACAGTCTATATAAATCAAATCATACAATACATAGCTTTTATGACTGGCTCCTTTGTCTTAGCATAATTATTTTGAAGCTCATCTATGTTGCAGCATGTGCCTGTACTTCATTCCTTTTTATTGCCAAATAATATTCCATTATATGGATTTACCACAGTTTATTTACCTCTTCATCAGTTGATGGACATTTGGATCGTCTCCACTTTTTGGCTGTTGCAAGCAATGCTGCTGTGAACATTGGATATGAGTTTTTAATGTGAACATAGGTTTTCATTTCCCTTGGGTATTTCCTAAGGGAATGAAATTGCTGGTGGATGCAACATCTCTAGGTTTGACCGTTTGAGGAACTGCTGTCCTGTTTTCCAAAGAAGTGGCCCCATTTTATATCCCTGTAGCAATGTAGGAAGATTCTGCTTTCTCCACACGGTTGCCAATACTTACTATAATCTGTCGTTTTGATGATAGCCATCTGAGTGGATATGAAATGATATCTCATGGTTTTGAGCTGCTTTTTTTCTGATGGCTCATGATGAAGAACACCGTTGCATGTGCTTGTCGGTCATTTTGATATCTTCTTTAGAAAAATATCTATTCAGATCCTTTGCCTATGTCTTCAGTGGGTTATTAGTCTTCATTATTGAGTTGTAAGAGTTCTTTATGTATCCTAGATATAAGTCCCTTATTGGGCATATGATTTGTAAATATTATCTCACATGCTGTGGGTTGTTTTTTTTTACTTTCTTGATGGTGTCCGTTGCGCAAAAGTTGTTAATTTTGATGGAGTTCAATTTATCTGCTTTCCCTTTTTGTCACTTGTGCTATTGGTGTCATTTCTAAGAAGGCTTTGTTTAACCCAAGGCCACGAAAATTTACTCTTATATTTTCTCCTAAAAGTTTTATAGTTTTGCTCTTATATTTAGGTTTCTCATAGATTTTGAGTTAATTTTTGTGTATGGTGTGAGGAAGGGGTGGCTGTGGACTAAACTGTGGACCAAAATTCATATTTCAAAGCCCCAACCTCCAAAATGACTGTATCTGGAAATAGGGGCTTTAGGAAGTAATTAAGGGTAACTGAGGCTACAAAGGTGGGGCCCCAATCTGATAGGACTTTGGCTCTATAAGAAGAGGAAGAGAGAGATATTTCTCTCCACCACGTGAGGACACAGTGAGAAGGCAGCCATCTGTAAGCCAGGAAGAGAGGTCTCACCAGATTCTGCTCATTCTAGCACACTGATCATGGATTTCAAGCCTCTAAAACAGAAAATAAGTTCTGTTGTGTAAGTCACCTACACTATGGAATTTCGTTATGGTGCCCTGAGCTGACTAATACAGGGAACCAACTTCATTCTTTGGCCTGTGGATATCCAGTTGTCTCAGTACCATTTGATGAAAGGACTATTCTTTTGCATTGAATTTTCTTGGCTTCAGTTACTCTTCAACTAGCCCAGGACTGAGAATGGAATCCAACCAAATCATCTGTGAGCAGAGGAGAAACAGTGAAATAAATAACATCATTCCCCTCCTCAATTCCTAAGTAGATCAGGACATTCTCGAATGTTGATCTGAAGCTTTGTCTATGCTGAGCATGAACTTTTGAATCTCCCTTTCTTTGCCAGCATTGGATAGTACCTCAGTAACCTCGCATCTGTTTCTATTGGCAAGATAATCAAGTGACATCAGGCACATAAGACTTCAGCACCTTAAGAAAGGCTGTTCTAATGTTCTGGAGTTCAGCTGGTGCTACTGTGAGGGGTAAATGGGGGGAAGGCGGGGAGGAGGAGCCAAAGAGAATATGTGGGCAAGTGAGTACATATTTACTAACAATTTTAGTTACAAACCTATCGACTTTTACAGAAATCTAAACCCTAACCGAAGAAAGAAAAGCCTTGTCTCTCCAGTTCTCTTTCCTCCTCATAGCCCATGGCCAAGTTTAAATCCTGCTTCAAACCAACACTGAAAGAGAAAAAAAAAAAAAAGCAACAACAACAAAAAAACCCTTTTGCTCCCTGAAGCACACAATGGATTCATTGATCAGAGAACAAGTTAGTTCAATTGCTTGCTTTACCTTGCGGCTGGGGGAAAAAAAACAAAAACCTCCTATAAAAACATGGTTTGTGGGGAAAGGTGGGATTACCCAAAAAAGCTTTGCTTTGTTTCTGTGGATACTCTACTCTACAGAGCTCAAGTTGTGTAGCGAACAGGGCATGGGCTAAAAGTCAGGCCTTGTAGATTGTTCCTGGCTAAGCTACTGATCCAGCCTGTGGCTCAGACATACCCAGAAGTCTTCTCAGGTTACCCATTAAAAAAAAAAAAAAGTGGAGACAACTACAGTGATTCCTCAATAGGACCAAGCGTTTGGATTTCTTTTCTTCAGCTTTCAGGGATTCCATTGTGAAACCCCTGGAGACACAGAGAGGAGGAATCTTCCCTCTACCCCTCTACTCTTTGCATTGGATGGAGGACTGAGAACTAAACCAGCAAGGCTGATACTTCTGTGCATGCCTCAGCCAGCAACATGGCCAGGTGTTCCCAACGAGATGGATAATTCTGGAGGGAATTTTCCGTTCACATGTTCAAAGCTGAGATAAAGTTTGCACACAGCTTTTTGTCCAGGGCATGGAATGCCATGGGCATAGTTCAGATCTTCACATTCTACATGCATTGGTATCTTCCAGAAGGAATGCAAAGAAACTGAATGAGGTAGCCCTGATGGAATCTGTCCCCTCTTCCTGATGGGGGGACATCCTGGCTAAATCCGTACTTGCTCAGCTCCTTCCGTGCTTCATCAACATAACATTTCTGGAAGCTGACGTGGCTTTGGGTCACAGCCTGCTGCAAGAATAACCTTGTTGTAAGATTTAGTAGGCCTGGGTGTGTTTTTTCCTCCTTCTTTATTACATCATGCATAACTAGATGTTAAATTCAACTCTTCTTGTTGCTTAGGAGATGGGCAGAGTCCCTAAAGTCTGAGAATATTACAATAGGTGCTAAATAATTCCACATTATAAAAGAATATGAAGTTGGACCACGATTCCAGACATGCTAAGAAACAGCAAAACCCAGATCTGTTAGCATTTACAGTTACCTGCCTGCAACCTTTAAAAGGAGTTGAGATGAAGCGCCAGGGGTGAGATCTGTCTGGAGACAGCTATTATAGTGCTGTGCCCACTCCCACCCAGCAGAGAGGAATGAGGACTTCCCTCTTACTTTAAGCCAAGAGAGAGGATTTCAGGGTAGCTTCCATATATTCTCTGGAGTTGGGGGAGTGAAAGCACTGGCTTGGAAAGTGATAATCAGATAGGCCAGAGGCAGGAGAGAAATGAAAAGAGAGTGAGGGGCAGACTGAACTACACTAGGTGTGATTATGCTCTTAGACAATGGTGAGGAAGGAGGTCCATTTCTGGACACCAGATGTGGCGCCACGTGGGAGGGAAGCCAGCCTGGAGTTTTCTAAAAGAACTCTGACCACAAGGGCTCTCTGGAGGGACGAAGTAGCCAGTACAAGTGGACTACCAGGAGTACTAGCCTGCAGGGCTGGGGGAAGTTGAAACTTGGTCATCCGGAGGTCTTATCACTGTTATGCAGAATGACTATGTAATTACCATCTAAATGGGGACACTTGTAAGAAAGAAAGGGGATGATATTAGTGAGTTTGCCAGGGCCACAGGCTTAAGCTGGAACCGTCCCTTCCTGCAAACAGGGCCTATGGCCACCCTTGTGTTAAGGTAAATGGGTTGGAGGTTCCTATAACCACTTGGCAACTGCCTCCCACAAGAGGTCGGCTTTGCATATCTGCCAGGCCCCGCACATACCTCTAGGTCACAGTAGCCCCAGTCATGTAAGACAGATGCTCTTGTCCTGTAGTCCCCACAGCCCCTGAATCTGACCTGGAAGAGGTCAGGAGCAGCAGCTGGCGAGTGTGGGAGGGTCCAGCGGGGGAGATAGGAAGATGGCCACGCAACCCTTTCTGCCTACAGGCAAACGGTCAGAGTCTGAAGTACTGCCCTGTTAGAAGACGAGAGACTCTCTAATTTAGGTAAAAATTCAGAATTTTGATTATCATCATGGCCTGGATTTAAAAGACTAAATGAAGCTGTTTTTTTGACCGAAAATGACCCATGTGCCTAGGAATGATCAGAAAAGCTACTAGACCGGTCTGAAGTCTCAACCAGTGCCAGAGAAAGAGCCTAGTTACAGAATAGATTTAAAGGGAAGCTGGAGAGGACACCTGGGGAGCTCAGTCGGTTAAGTGTCTGACTTCGGCTCGGGTCATGGTCTTACAGTTCATGAGTTCGAGCCCCGTGTCGGTCTCTGTGCTGACAGCTCAGAGCCTGGAACCTGCTTCGGATTCTGTATGTTCCTCTCTCTCTCTGCCCCTTCCCCGCTCATGCTCTGTCTCTCTCTCTCTCTCTCTCTCAAAAATAATAAATAAAACATTTAAAGGGACAGTGAGAGAAAGAGTAAAGTTGCCTTACGATCACAACCTATTGAATCGATTTCATTCATTAAAATATAACTAAAAAGGGGACATGAAAACCTCAACTCTATGGGGCCCAAACAACTGTTACACAAATCCAGTGTGGGGAGTTTTGAGACGTTTCCCACAGTGCTGAACATAACCACTCTTCACGCTCTGAATTGTAGCAGAATTATGCAGAGGGTGTACTCCCGTTGATTTAATTCAGGAGATGTGTACGTAGGGTCTAGCACATGCCTGGAACTCGAGAAGTGTCAATGAACATGAGCTAGAGTAAAGATTTGCTGAGTGTCCACTATGGGCCAGAGACATGATCATCTCACTCAATACTTAAGCCTTTAAGGTTCAAAGTCCAAGGTCTCATTCTTCAGTTGCAGGGTTAGGATTCCCACCCAGGTTTCTTTCTGCTACAGCTCATTGCTATTCCAGAGTTGCTAAAATTCTTCCTGAAGAGCAGAGAGAAGATGCATTTTATTAGTTTTGTGGACTGCTTGGCAGTGCTGATGACTTATAAAACATGTGACCTTGAGAAAGATGGTCAACCTTACTGTGTCCTCTCAAGGGGTCAGAAGCAGCAGTTAGTGAGTGGGGAGATAGGAAGGAAGATGGCCATGCAAACTTCCCTGATTACAAGCAAATAATACAATTATTATTTTTTAAAATTATTATTTTTTTAACATTTATTCATCTTTGAGAGACGGAGCACAAGTGGGGGAGGGGCAGAGGACAGGGAGACACAGAATCCAAAGCAGGCTCCAGGCTCTGAGCTGTCAGCACAGACCCGGATGTGGGGCTCGAATCCATGAACTGTGAGATCATGACCTGAGCCAAAGTCGGATGCTTAAAGAACTGAGCCACCCAGGCGCCCCCAAATAATACAATTATTATATTAGATAAATATAGTGAAATAAACAAATATTATTATACTATACAAATAACATTATTGCTTATAGCAATAATAGTGGCATCTATTTTACAGAGTTGTTGCGAGGGTTAAATGAGCTAATCCATGCAAAAGCCCTGAGAAGATTCTAGTATATGTTTAAAAATGATGGGGCACCTGGGTGGCTCAGTCGGTTGAGTGTCCGACTTCAGCTCAGGTCATGATCTCACAGCTTGTGAGTTCAAGCCCTGCGTCAGGCTCTGTGCTCACAGCTCGGAGCCTGGAGCCTGCTTCGGATTCTGTGCCTCCCTCTCTCTCTGCCCCGATTCACTCTCATTCTGTCTCTGTTTCTCTCAAAAATAAATAACCCTTAAAAAAATTAGAAAAAAAAATGTTGACTTTTAGGGGAACCTGGGTGGCTCAGTTGGTTGAACATCGACTCTTGATTTTGGCTCAGGTCACAATCTCACGGTGGTGAGATCAAGCTCCGTGTCGGGCTCTATAGTAGGTGTGGAGCCTGCTTAAGATTCTCCCTCTCCTTCTACCCCTCTCCAGCTTGTGCACTCTCTCTCTCTCAAAAAAAAAAATGTTGACTTATTATTAATATGCTTTAATGGTCTCATTTCCTAGATGCTTGGAGCACAGAACTCTCTATGGCCCATGGGTTTAGTAAATAGTACATCTCCATAGTACAAGGCTCTAACCTGCCCCTACAAACCTGATTCTGTTCTGCTCTCTCTCTCTCTGGTCAACGGGGACCCCTCACTGCCTCTTGGGAAGGTCAGGTCATCTTGTCTGGAGCCTTTGCTTATGCTGCACCCTTGCACCCCTGCCTGCTGCTCTCTCTTCCCCTCCCTGTGTGCAGAGTCTAGTTCTTTCCAGTGTATTTTATCCTGGAGATTAGATCTGCATCTGTGATGACCCAGTTTTTGTCTCATCGCTTCTCTCCCTTTTCATGTTATTTGCTTTTCTTAACAAAGGAAACTTGCAACTTCAGTTCAAATTTCCTTTAGCAAAATTTTCCCCAAAGATAAAGTCCTCCTCAAAAGGCTACTTGGAACAGGAATCTGGGCGCTTCCTTTTTCCTTCTGTGTGTGGGCAGAGTTTCCTGTTTGCCTGGAAGGTTGAGCTGGCCTATCCCTCAATCGTTCTGGGAGGAAGGGACCCTCCAGGAGGTCTCCCCACAACTTCTGTTAGAGGAACCTCACAAGGAACTCTGATCAGCCGCGCCTGTGAGAAATTGTATCTGCTACCTGCCACACCCCACCCCCCAGCCCCATTTTTGTATTTTCAGCTTAAATCACCACATTCAGTACTGGTTCCACCACCAGTGGAATCATAAGCAAAGACATAGCCTCTTCCCTGATTCTTGCCTATCTTCTCCGTGCACCCTACCCTGTTGTAGACAAAAATCTATATCAAGGGCGCTAAATGTGAGAGTGGCTTTAAGAAAGCTGGCTTCAAGGGGCGCCTGGGTGGCTTAGTCGGTTGAGCGTCCAACTTCAGCTCAGGTCATGATCTCACGGTTCATGGGTTCAAGTCCTGCATCGGGCTCTGTGCTGACAACTCAGAGCCTGGAATCTGCTTGGGATTCTGGGTCTCCCTCTCTCTCTCTGCCCCTCCCCTGCTCATGCTCTGTCTCTGTCTCTGTCTCAAAAATAAATAAACATTAAAAAAGAATAAAAAAAAGAAAGAAAGCTGGCTTCAAAATGGGCCAAGAGTTCCTTGTCAGTCAGCCAGATAATGGGCGACGATGTTTGAAGTTGTACAAAGTGCTTGGTCAAAGCAGAGATGGTAAGATAAAAAAGCCCGTCTCAGAAACTGGGAATTGGCAGAAGCTAGAATTTATTCTCTGCTAAGCAGCATGTAGAGGAGACAAAGCTGGTGTGAAGGAAGGAGAAGGGGGTAGGGGGTAAAATGCTGGCTAGTGGAGCTCACCTCCAGGTGGAGCACAGCCTAGGTGGGGAGGAAAGATATCAGTAGAGCACGAAACTGGATCCACATGGCTGCAAAGAGGCCTTTCAACCTGGAACACAGAGCTTGAGTCTGAAGGATATCAGGAGGGGGGACTTGTTCAAAAAAGGCCATACCAGGCAATAAAGCATGGTAAAGCATGGTGGACAAAAAAATGAGTCTGAGTCTCAGCTCTGTAATGCATGAGCTGGGGACCTTAGCTCAGTTACTTAATCTCCTGTGCCTTGGCTTCCTCATTTTTGAAATGGAGCTGATAATAGTACCCACCTCCCAGACTGTTGTAAGAATTGATAGAGATAATGCATCTCAAGTGCCTAGTGGAGGACCCGACACAGAATAGTCAATCAACAAATGCCAGCTGGTGGCAGAGGTCAGAGTGACGTCCCCACGGGGAGGGAGGCCTATAATGAGCAGTAGGTCTGGACGAGGGTAGGGTTGTGCTGACAAGGAGATTTTAATATCAGGTCGGATTCAGTAGCAAAGCTATAATTTCCCTCTTCATGGGTAGCTAGTGTCCTAGAATTCCTTACAGGCTGGGAGAGCAGATCTCTAGGCTCAGCAATTGGCCTCTGCTTGAAGGTATGCTCTGGGTGTGCTAATGAATCTGGGATAGCCAACTGAGCTGGGGGTCCACTTTAGGGTCTAGAGTAAAGAGGTTACCTTTCATCCCTTGGAAGCATCTGGGTGGAGAAGTGAAAACAATCTATTTCGCAGGATGAGTCCTCCGAGGTGATTTTTTGCATACAGAGAGCAGGAAAGTGGAGACGAAAGACAGTGCAGAGGTCAAGGGTACAAGCTTCAAGCACTGCTCTTAGTCTTGAGCATCCATTTGAATAGCCTCAAGGCTTTGCTCAGACAGACTGCAGGGCCTGAACTTCCACAACTTCTGTTTTTTGTTTTGTTTTGCTTCTAATGTGTCCCCTCATACCCGTGCCTCTGTTTCTGCTCTTGCCACGAATACAGTACAATACCATTTGGGGTCGTCAAAGGCTTCCTGTTAAATTTATAACTTAAAAAACGGACTTCCTGGCTCTCTGCCTCTCTTTATACTTTTTGAGGGCAAGTCATTAGATTCATTCAAGTTTTGAAAGTCACTGACATTATGTAAACTTATGTGACTGTAAGCACCTTGAGAACAGATAGGTCATAAGGCTCGATTCATGTGTTTGTGGGTTGTGTATTACAATGACCTGTAACTGATCTAGTCTGAGAAAAGGCATGAAGGCAAATGAGCGGGTTCAGTGACTAGCACACCTCTTGAGTTTATGAGATGTAAGTTTCCTGTGTGTCTTCTAAATCATGTATTAATTAGTGAGAGCTGCAGATCGCAGCTGGGACACAGCGGTTCCAGAGCACCGAGCTCTGGGGGTCCCAAACAGACTGGGTTCGGCCACTCGCTGCTGACAAAATCCAGAGGCAGAGACCAGTGGAGGTGAAACAGGAAAAAGGTTTATTTCAGGGAGGTCCAAACCAGGAAGACAGTGGACTAACATCTCAAAGACTGTCTCCTGCCACCCTGTCTGATTCAGTAGGTCCCTGACAAGGACCCCGGAGGCACTGCCAGTCCAGGGACCACACTTTGAAAACCACAGCTATGGAGTCAGAGGGACTTGGTTTTACATTTCCATCTTAACTACTTGTATGACCTTAGCCAATTTATACAACCTCTGTGAGCTTCAGTTTTCCCATCTGTAAATAGAATAATAATACTTCCCTCTTGGGCTTGTTTTGAATATCAGTTAAAAAAATACATGAAAAGTGCCTAGCACTTAAAAAAAGTATGAATGAGTAGATGTTAGGGACTTAGCAGGAGTGGGAGGCTTAAAGAGCTGGAAAATGTGGAATAAAAAAGGGCATTAAGAAGCAGGGCGGAGGAGCCGAGCTGTTTTCCCCTTGGCTCCTCTCTGCTCCTGCCATCATCAGGACGCAGGAAGGGATGCGGGTTTGTGGGGGGCGGGAGCCCCAGAGGCAGCGCTTGGCAAAAAGGACGGGACTTGGCCGTTTTCAGCAAAATAGGTATTTCTGGCTGGTTTTTCAGCTTCGTAACTCAAGGCGAAAGCACATCTAGAAGTATTCTGAAGGCAGAGAGAAACTCCACTGAGGGGTCTACCCTTCCCACCTAAAGCTCTCAGGACTGCTCATTTTTTGTTTTTTGTTTTTTAATGTTTATTTATCTTTGAGACAGAGAGACAGAGCACAAGCAAGGGAGGGGCAGAGAGGGAGGGGCACACAGAATCTGAAGCAGGATCCAGGAGCTGAGCCCAATGTGGGGCTCGAATTTATGAATTGCGAGTTCAGGACCTGAGCTGAAATCAAGAGTTGGATGCTTCACGGACTCAGCCATCCAGGCGCCCCCTCAGGGCTCTTCTTGGCCTCTCAAGAGAACACTGTGCGTGCAGGCCTTGGGGCTGGGGCTGCGCAGTCTCTTCTGCTCAGAATGCTCTTCTCCTCTGACCCCATCTGTGGAACTTATAATCATCCTTTAAGGTTCTTTGTCTTTGTGAAACTAGCGGCCTTTCACAGGCTGATTTCATTGCTAACACATCTCTTTTGAGACTGTGAGCACCTCAAAAGCAAAAATCTTAACTTGCCTTTATATGTCTTTTGTGCTCTTTAGCAAAGGACTGGCTCAATAAATGTTTGGTAAATTAGGGATGGAAGGAGGGAAGGGAAGAAAGGGGTAGGGAGGAAGAATTTGCATTTCAAAACTTAAGTTTCTGGAAGGCAGGATTGATAGCCTACTCTTTAATTGCATCTTCCACACTTAACTTAGGACCCCGAATGCATCAGGCATTCAGTAAATACTTTACAAATGTTCCTGCTTTCAATTAGCATTTGCACCATCTGAATTTGGGTTTCAAGAGTACTTAACTTTTAACTCGTTTTGGTTTTCTTCTTTCCCTCTGTGAATGTTTTCCTTCTTTACTCTTTCGCCTGCTCAAGCCTTTGTTTCGTTTCCTCCTTTCCCAAGAAGAAATCAATATACTGATCACAGAGCTAGGGGCACAATAAGTAACTTTCTATTTAAAGTTTGCTTTATTTGGGGCGCCTGGGTGGCTCAGTTGGTCAAGCGTCCGACTTCAGCTCAGGTCATGATCTTGCAGTTCGCCGGTTCTAGCCCCATGTCAGGCTCTGCGCTGACAGCTCAGCGCCTGGAGCCTGCTTCAGATTCTGTGTCTCCCTCTCTCTCTGCCCCTCCCCTGCTCTTGCAGATGGCTCTTCCTGCCTTGTAGGCAGCTGCCTTCTAGTTGTGGCCATTCCTCTGCAATGTGTGGGGTAGAGACAAAGAGAGCTCTGGTGTCTCGTGTCTTCTTATGAGAAGACACCATTTCCAATCGATTAGGGCCCCGCCATCATGCCCTCATTTCACTTCACCTCCATAAAGGCCTTATCTCCAAATATAGTCACATTGTGAGTTGGGGCTTCAACATGTGAATTTTAGGGGGACATGATTCAGTCCATAGCACCGTGGTTACTCCTCTCTACAAGGGGAGGAAGAGTTAATTGGATGACTGAGAGAGTCGGACATATCCACTGGGCTGATTTTTAGGGGCCAGGCGTGATGGAAGGATGGGGACTCCTGCTCCCGTGGCCCTCTCTGTAGAGACTCAGAAGGCTGGTGCTGTGCTTCTGGACCACACGCGGTGAGCAGGACAGCAGTAGACTTAGGCTGCCGGGGCCAGATCCCCACTCCATCTTTCCCTGCTTTTCAGCCTGCTGCTGGGTGGGTAAATCAGGTCAGTGCTGCTCTGCAGGTCTGTCCATCTGTCTGCAACTCTGAGAAGGAGCCGAACACCTCCCTCAACTCTGGTCAAAGCCACGTTTGCCAATCGGACTTCATAAGAAAGCTCAGTCCTTGGAGTTTTTGAGCTACGTGACTACTCTCTTTTATATTTTTAAAATTTATGTATTCATTTTGAGAGAGAGGGAGAGCAAGCAGGGGAGGGGCGGAGAGATCCCAAGCAGGCTTCGTGTTGTCAGCACAGAGCCCGATGTGAGGCTCAAACTCATGAACCGTGAGATCAGGACCTGAGCCAAAATCAAGAGTCAGACATGCAACCGACTGAGCCACCCAGGTGCCCCATGATCTACCCTATTTTAAATTGCACCCCTTGGCATCCTAGCCTTTCCCATCTCTTGACGTGGCCCCTTTTTCTTTCCTCCACAGCACTTTTCATTTTCTTACATTTCTCCAGTTCAGCTGTAAGAATCTTTTAATACGTTTTCAAATGGCTTTCTGAAAAAAGATACCTTAACTGAAGGGTCCGAGTGTTAATCTGTCGAGGAAGGTGGGGCATACTTAAACTTAGGAAATAATGCTTTTAGGCACAGCTGGGAGATAGTATATCAAGTGTTATCCACTACCTAAAACATGGTTTGGGAGCAGAGATAATACAAACAGGTTCTGTGTCATTGGCTCACGGACAACATGCAGGAAATGATGATGATGGTGGTGAACATTTACTGAATCCTTCAATGTGCGGGACACAATGCTAAGTAATTTACATGCGTTTTCCCATCTAAGTATCCCTGCGATGTAGCTAACACCACTCATTCTATTTTAAAGCTGAGGAAACTGAGGTCCGGTGAGGTTAAGTGACCAGCATGGAGTTCAACTCACATCTGACGTGCACGTTGCTCAGCTTAAGAAAAGAATATTCTAACCATTAGATCTGGCCAGCAATGGAGTGGCAAGGATTACCACGTGGTCTCTTTGCTCTGAGCCTGATCCAGCAGAGGCTGGGTGACCATCTGTTAGGGCTGCTGCAGGAAGGAGATCGATTTAGACAATTTCTGAGTCTCTTTCCAACTGTAAGATCTTGTGGAAACCTGACGGGCAGTCCTGTGGGAAAGGAATTAGATTTGTTTTTTGTAGCTCCTGTTCAATAGAGTAGCATTTTTCAGGCTTTTCCATCTAGAAATCCCTAATGTCAAAGGCAAGTAAATGGATACTCCTGGGAAGTCTGGGGCTGAGCTTCCAGAAACAGAATTCTGAGTCAAGTCTGAAAAACAAATTATTGGAACTTTATATTATACATGAAAATATGCTTGTTTGTTCTAAGGAAAAGTATTTTAAACCAGAAAATCTTTTTAAAAGAAAAAACATTCAACACAAAGCTTCAGTTCCACCCCACTTGCCCAATAAATCTTCATTTTAGTTTGGTTCATCAGGAAAACGTGCCATATTCATTTTATGAGTTTACAAATCCCCAACACATCGCCAAGTCTCCCAGGGGAAACATTTATCTTCATCTGAGAAGTCAAGCAGTAGTGTTAAGACCGATGGGGAGAAGTTATGGAGAGGCAGATCAGATTCTATCCCAATGCAAGCGAGGTCTAAGAGGGGCCATTGCCCAGTGGCGGAAGAGACCCCGGAAAAAGTAATACGTAAGCAGCCACTGAAAAGTTTCCTAGCAGAAATGGGTCATGGGTCTGGGGGAAGTTAACAGGAGATTCCACTTTGGGAATGCTAGTGCCAGAGCAAATGTAAGACCATTGGTGAGAGGAACCGGAGAACCCCTTGCTCTCTGTTGTTCTAATAAGGCTTGCAGAGAAGCCCTTACTACAGTAACAACAACTAACATAGTCCTTACTATGCCTCAGGCCCTATTCCCAAAGCTTTACTATGTCATTTAGTTCTTAGAGTGACCCATATTATCATCAATCCCATTTCCAGATTAGGAAACAGAGGCACAGGGAAATTAAGTAAATGGACTCAATGTCTCCCAGTTGCTAAGAAGCAGAGCTAGATTTTGAACTCAGACTGTTAGGAGTTGGGGCCGGAACTGTCCCGTACCACACAATGTCATCTCCTTGGTTCTTGGCTCTGATCTAGAAGGGATCTTGTCCACAGGAAGGAGGCCTGGTGGTGAGGGGTCTGGACACCTGGACTCTGGTCCACACTCTGCCACTAATCCGGTGACTTTGGAAGGGTCACTTACTTTTCCTGTTGTTGTTTTTTTTCACATGCTAATTCATTATTTCTGAGTCTGACAGGAGACCATAGTTTTTTACGTGTCTTTTACTGAAACTCGGGAAATTGTGCCACATCATGTGGGAGTCCCACCATGCTACCAGTAGAACTGAACTACAGTAAAACAAAATAAAACAAACCACTGAAAAAACAAAAAGCAAAAAACCTATTGGGAAGTAAAAAAAAAAACAACAACCCCAAAACAAGCCAAAAAAACATATTGGGAAGTGCCTCTCTCTCCCTTGGATTTACTTTTCTAGCAGGTGGAATCCTGTCCCCGGGGCCTCTAGACTCTATAGGAAATATGTCTTTCACTACATCAGGGATTGGTCTTCATGGCTCCCAGCACCAACATTATAACAGGATTTACTAAACTCCTCTTACTCACTGTATATTTATGATTTCACAAAAATATGGATAGATTGTGTCCAGATGGCCATCTGGTTTCCAGTTTAAATGGCCACATGATGCGTTGATGTGGGACAGTGGCTTTAGCTGTGAATCATTTCTGGATTCCCTACTGCTATAGTGGGATGATGAGGAATTTTTGGGATCTCCCAGGGAATCTCTGTTCCAATGTTCCCGTCTCCAAAAAACAACGGAGGATGGGGGATGGGTGAAATAGGTCAGGGGGATTCAGAGTACGCTTATCATGATGTATAGAATTGTTGAATCGCTATATTGTACACCTGAAACTAACATAACGCTGTATATTAACTGTACTGGAATTAAAATTAAAAAACTTAATATAAGAAAAAAAAATACACAATAGAGACAGGAGGGGCTCCTGATATGGAGCCACACTGACCACTGAGACTTTTATCTTATCGCCCAGGATGGGTGAGGCAAGTGCCACATAATTCTTTACAGAATGCTCTTTAGATCATGAGAGGATCTCACAGGGAAATTGGGCCAGTGGAGGAATTGTACCCCTCATCTCGATTTCATCTTCAGAATACTCACCTCTGCATGAGAGTCAAATGCACCCAGGCTTGGTGTTTTCAATCTGGAAAATTTGCCCAAGTGACCTGAGGGTCTCACACACTTGTGTTTTGTAGATGGCAAGAGAAGGCAGTGTGTCTCTGGAAAATCTTCCCTGGAATCTGGTGTCCCTGGAAAATTTTCCAAGTCGCCTAGCGAGACTGGAACAGCTCAGAAGAAACAGTCCACTCACTCATACATTCCACAAGCATGCCTTGGGTACCTACTAGGTAGAGATATATCAATATATGTAGTCTGTCTATGTATGTATGTATGTATGTATGTATCATCTATCTATCATCTATCTTTGTATTATCTATCATCTATCTTTCTATCATCTATCTATCTATCATCTGTCTCTATATCTATCTATTATCTATCACCTATCTCTATTATCTCTCTCTCTCTCTATTATCTATCTACATATCTATCATCTCTCTATCATCTATCTATTATCTCTCTATCTATCTACCTATCATCTATCTTTCTATTATCTATCATCTATCTATCTATCTATCTATCATCTATCTTTTTTATTATCTATCATCTATCTTTCTATCATCTATCTATTATCTATCTATCATCTATCTCTATATCTATCATCTATCTATTATCTATCATCTATCTCTATATCTATCATCTATGTATCTATCATCTATTATCTATCTACCTATCATCTATCTATCTATCTATCATCTCTCTCTATCATCTATCTCTCTATTATCTTTCTATCTCTCTATCTACATATCTATCATCTATCTTTCTATTATCTATCATCTATCTATCATCTATCTCTCTATTGTCTATCTATCTATTATCTCTCTCTCTCTCGTCTATCTTTCTATTATCTATCTATCATCTCTCTCTCTCTCTCTCTCTCTCTCTCTCTCTCTCTCTCTCTCATCTATCTATGTATTTGGTCTAGATTCATAGAGAACAATATGGCTAAGTGTATTCCATAAATAAAACTTGGCAATACAATGAGAAAAGTGGAGTAACCGGGGTGGGCTCAAAGAGCTGTGGAGTGAAGGATGGATGGAAAGACAGAGAGAGAAGAGCATTCTAGGAAAAGAGCATGAAGGAAGTAAGGACAGAGAAACACTGAAGAGTGGCCATCACCGTGGGCTAGGAAGGTTCAGTGTGGCCAGCACACAGGGTGAGTTTATGGAATGAGGGAAGTTTCAGGGGCTGGAGAAAGATAGACTGGGACAGCTTATAAACTTGCCCCAGTGACTTGTCAACCTGGCCCAGAGATGGGAATGAAGGTAGTGAAGAGGGGGGAAGCTGAGGGCAGATGGAATGGATTGAGGGGCCCAGGGCCATTAAATGGGAGGAAATGAATATTGAGAAATTTGTAAAAGGAGTGTAAATAATCCTCTCAGCTAACCGCATTGAATACATCCTATGTGCCAGACAGTGAGCTAGGTAGTCCATTCACATTTCATACTTATAGTCACCCAAAGAGGTGAGTGCTATTATCATCTTCTATTTTACAGATAATGAGACTGCGATATAGAGGTAAAATAAATTGCCCCAAGTCACAGACGGTGAGAGAGCTGAGACTGAAACCCTGGCTGTCTTATCCAAGGAAACAAACAACTCGAGACAAGAGATGTAAAGAAAGGCGAAGAAAGTAAGTTTACTCGTCTCGAGTCATTTCTCTATTTCATTATACACTCAGTACTCATTATAAAAAATGTTTTATTTGTCCCAGATGACCTTGCTTTCCAAAATCTCTGGTAAGATTTGCTTCTTTGCCCATACCTTTTATTGTTCCTCTCTCTGCGACCAGTCCTACATGTAGACGGTTTATTGTGAAAATCTTTTTAGAATGCAGTTGTATTCGTCTGTGAAATATGTTAACATGGTAAGCAGCATCTCCTGGTGGGTCTTCCTGCACAGGTGGTTTGTGTCTCAGTGCTGGGGTTTGGAGAGAGGATATTCATAGCGGCCGCTTTGTTTTTTTCACATTTCCCGAGCAGGATGTGGGGACTTTAGGAACTCATGCCTATCCACCCATATCTCAGCATAAACTGAGATGCAAAGTAATTTGAACAGGATAGAGAAAAAAAAAAAAAAAAGAAAGCAGGAAAAGAATATGAATGAGATACTTGTCCCTGCCAGGAGTCTGACTTGTGCCTCTAAGTGATTTATCAATAGAGTCAGGTTGCTTAGTGGAGGAGTCCCTCTTTCTCCACAAGCAGGGCGAGGAGAGAAGGTTGTGGTTGCATATGCGTGGCCGATAAAGATACCCTTTCACAGGTGAGATGCTCTGAGAAGAGTGTACCCTTATTCCTTCATGAGCTCCAAGTTCTCTCCCTCAGGGGGATCTAAGCATTCATGCAGAGACCCTTACTGCAAACTCTAATATGTTTTCAGGAGAGGAAGAGGTGGGCTGGAAAGCTATTCTTGGCCCACACTGTGACTCCTCGGTCCTCCTAACAGCTAGAATTCTGGTGAGCTGAGTGGAATCCACGGGCAGTCCGAGGGTCGGGGTCCTGAAGGAAGGCTCTTTGTTCCTCTCTTGCCTTGACAGTGCTCGCCAGGGAAGGAAGGACTCAACATGATGCTTATGCATCTCTTTAGAAGTTGTCAGAAAAGACTTCTAGATTGGGCATCTTACCTGTGCAGCATTCTTAAGACTATCACATGGCGGTAGAAACAACAGAATTGCCATCACCTCTTGAGCTGGGTCAGTCTGCTTGGCTCCAGATCCTAAGGTTCAGGACAGAGAAGAGAAAGGCACCCTAAAGCCATGGGGGAACCACAGAAACCGCCGCCAGGAACTGAGACGTGAGGCCTCTCCTTGGCCATTCCTGAAGTAATGCAGCATCTCTAGAGAGGAAGGACATTTAGCCTCTTGCTAGCAGAGTCCAGGGGCTCTGACTGGAGTGGCTGAGAGAGTTTGACACAACTTAGAGAGGATGAAAATAGACAGCACTTTCAGGAATTTTAATTGCAAAGAGAGCAAAGAGAGAAGAGAGCAAAAGAGAGGGCAGTAAGTGGCTGGCAAAGTGAATGGGAGATTTTTTTTGAAGATAGGAGATATGATAGTGGCTGGGAGGTAGGATTCAGAGTTGCGTGTATCATCACGGATGTATCGCAAAAGGATAAGGTTCAGTAAAAGAGAAGTGCGTAATAGAACACACAATATGACATGATTTTATTTAAAAGGTGAAATATCAAGAAATCCCCATCACTTCTTTATGAGTATATATGTAGTCCATTTTTATTTTTATTTATTTATTTTTTTAAAATGATTTTTAACGTTTATTTATTTTTGGGACAGAGAGAGACAGAGCATGAACGGGGGAGGGGCAGAGAGAGAGAGGGAGACACAGAATCGGAAACAGGCTCCAGGCTCTGAGCCATCAGCCCGGAGCCTGACGCGGGGCTCGACCTCACGGACCGCGAGATCGTGACCTGGCTGAAGTCGGACGCTTAACCGACTGCGCCATCCAGGCACCCCTGTAGTCCATTTTTAAAATGTATACTTATTTATTTTGAAAGAGAGAGAGGGAGAGAGAGGGAGGGAGGGAGAGAGAGAGAGAGAGAGAAAGAGAGGGTGAGGGAGAGAGGGAGAGAGAGAGAAAGCATGAATGGGGGAGGGGCAGAGAAAGAAGGAGAGAGAATCCCAAGCAGGCTCCACTCTGAGCACAGAGACCGACGTGGGGCTCATCTTATGTCTGTGAGATCATGACCTGAGCCAAAATCCAGAGTCAGATGCTTAACTGTCTGAGACACCCAGGCACCCCAGTAGTCAATTTGTTTTGACTGTTCTAAATTGTTTATTAGGTAAGAATTTTATAAACCTTCCTTATATTAGTAGTAATGGTGGAGCTGGAGAGTACTGTGCTTTCTCCAAGCTGCACGGAGAACCACTGAGAGTATGGTGGCACTTGAAACCCTTTCTAAGGCCGCAGCTCTTGTGGCCTGCATGTGAGCCCTCGAATCTCCCTGGCTTGTGGACTGGTTTTGTGATCCACTGGGTGTCAGGATTTCTTCTCCTTCTCCTCCTTCCTCTTCCTCTTCTCCTTCTCCTTCCCTTTCCCCCTTCTCCTCCTCCTCCTCCTCCTTCTCCCTCTCCTTCTTCTTCTCCCTCATCTTCTCCTTCTTCTCCTCCTCTTTCGTCTTCATCTTCTTTTTTTTTCTTTAACATTTTAAGTAATTACTACACCCATCATGGGGTTCAAATTTGCAGCCCAGAGATCAAGTCGCGTGCTCTACTGACTGAGCCAGCCAGGTGCCCCAGGATTTCTTCCGATAGCTGAATGGAATGGGTCAAGGAGGAGAACTTCAAGGAGTTTGTATGTAGAATCTTCGTCAACCCAATAAGAGTTCAGGGCTCTCAGAGTCCCCCGTGGTGCCTCCTCAGCAACAAACTGGAGGCTTTGAACGAACTAGCTGGTTAACACCGTGATGGATAGGATTGCTGTAGGTCACACCCCAGAGCACAGGAGTCTGATATATGACATAACCTTGCCTCACCTTGTGTCCCAGTCTGCGTGCTTTATGGAGCTGGTAGAACAGAGAGCTGGTGGTACAGCCCGCAGCACCTGGAAAAGAAAACGCATTACTTGGGACTGCTTCTTCCTCCGTAGCTCCTGAATGTGCTTGTAAGCACCCGTCTTGCTTACATGGTGGCAGCCGCCACACAGAAAGCTGTATTGAATATTTTTCACTCTGCACGGGACTGATACCGTTAGCCTCAGGCCAATGGTTGCGTAAGGAGTGGAAGATCAGGGAGGAACACACATGACATGTATCTAAATGCCGTTTGTTTGTTTTAACAAAGGGAAACTGAACAAAACATAGTAAATTGTTAATAATGTTAAAGCCAGGGGAGCCCAGGTGGCTCAGTCACTTAAGCTTCTGACTTTGGCTCAGGTCATGATCTCGCGGTTTGTGAGTTCGAGCCCTGTGTTGGGCTCTGTGCTGACAGTGTGGAGCCTGCTGGAGATGCTCATTCTTCCCTCTCTCTCTCTGCCCCTCCCCTGCTTGTGCTCTCTCTTTCTCTCTCAAAATATATAAATAAATTAAAACTTAAAAAAAATAATGTTAAAGCTAGATGGTGGATACACAACTTCTTATTTTATCATAGTCTACGCTTCTTTTTTTACATTGAAATAGTTACTGATGTGAAACAAGCAAATACAAAAATATCATCATCGTCATCACCAACAACAATAAAGGAATCCTCTCCCCCTCGGTTGATTTTAAATATAGATCTAGCAGAATACTGGGGTATGGGTATGATTTCTTAACCTCTCTTATTTCCAGCCCCTGGATGCTGTGAAAACAAAAAGCCCATTCAATGCAAATATGTTGAGTGAGAAGGTTATCAGTTGATTAAGGTTCTGTCCTCCACCATCTATCTCCCTTCTGCCTTAGGGGAGTGTTTTGGTATATGGGGGTGATCTTGAGAAGATGGGGTGATTTTCTGATGGCAGTTCACACCAGTAGGGTATACCTGTGCATTTTATTTGGAGCGATGTTGACAGGTTTGCTCAAATCATTTTGGAGAGAAGTGAAAGCTATGGGTCAATGCCTGGAACGAGCTACGTGATCCCATCATTGGAAAAGGTAAAACTCATCGTTGCGCGTTTTATTTTGGCCCTAATAAGCATTGAGACGCGGCCACAGCTGCCTTTTTCTTGTTGCTCACAGTCACTTATGTTGGCCTTTGCCCCGAATTCTCTGTAGTGTGTGCACACGCTGTATACTGCAGTGGTTGGAGGGTTATGTGATCTTCAGGAGGACAGGTGAGCGGGTACAGGAAAAGGGGTCCTCTAGAGAAAGCCTTTTATTGATCAAGATGTGAGTTGGAGGACGTGACTTTTTACAGTAAGGCAGAAAACAAGCTAAAACATCTCAGGTAGATTAGGTAGGAGGATCCGGAAGGGATTCTTTTGGCCACTCATATTTTCTGAAGCTATGATACAAATCTGGTATATCTTCTGGACCAGTGGAAGAAAGTTCTAGAGAAGCTGGTTTCATTTCAATATAAGGAGGTTTGTTTGCTTTTTTTTTTTTTTCTTCAAGTAATTGAAAGCATATCAGGGCATGAGGCTGCCTCATTGCCTCAACTCCAACTTTAAATAGACCAAGCTGGGAGGCTCCCTGTTGATGATGTCATGAGTGGTTTCAATTTGCCCTTGGGAGCAGGTTTTACCAGGAAGTCTAGTCCAAGGGTGGAGGGCTGATTCTCTGAACTGTAGGGGCTCTCTTCCTTGTTCTCAAGGCACTGCCTCCTCTCCCTACCATCCCACAGGCACCAGGGTGGGAAGGTGAAGAACATGAATGTCACAGTCTCCCCACCATGATACTGTAGAGACATTGCATAGGCAGATGAGCCAACCTACAACTTTTCTTGAGTTGGAGGACAAGACTCTAGATTCAGTGAAATGTTATTGGGTGCTCATCCCTGGAGACCTGTGGGCAAATTGTCTACATTCTTTAAGCAACTTGAGATAGCTAAGAAGGAAGGAATAAGTCACACTGAAGATCATGTTTATACAACACCCCAAACTGACGTTCAGAGTTTGGCTCTATTTCTTTCTGATAGGTACAAGAGTTTAGAGCCAGGCAAATAAATCTGACGGCTCATCTGTCACATCTGATCTGGTTGTTGAAAGGACTGACCTTCATGACCTGTCTCATCAGGAGCTCAGCAGCTGGCCGCTGATGGTCACACATGCAGTCCTGGCCCGAGTCCACAATGGAAGGTTGGAGTATTTTGCTTGAGGACTGCTCAGGATAGAGCCCTTTGGAAGGACACCAGCCAGATGTCCAGGCCCATTCAGCTGGTGGGACAGCAGCTGCTTTGTTATTCTGTGAGACGAAGCAGCATTCCCGACCCGCGGAGCTCAGTGGGCAGGCCACCGTCATTCAGATGCAGAGTCCAGGCGGAGTCACAGGCAGGATGGCAGCACCTGCGGGGTCGAGGAGCTCTAGTGAAGCTAACTACTTCAGCAGTTCTAGCGAAAGTTTAAAAAAATCCCTCCTCTTCCCACCCTGCTCTTCATTCATTGGAACTACCCAAACTTCCAACTTGCGTTATATAAATCTATACCCAAAAAGAGATGATGGAAAGAAGGAGGTGGCATGGAAGGATGCCTGGCATTTACTTTTCTTTGTGGCCCTTCACCTTCTGCAATACCACTTCCCATCGAGGCCAGAACCATGTGAGACACTCCCGCAGGCAACACAGGAGCAGCTGGGGAGATTCAAAAGTACTATTTCACAGAGCCTCATGGATTGATGAACACACAACCTATCCTGGGTCTGATTAGCAGAAACGGACAAGGATAATAAAAGTTAACTTTCATTTAGTATGATTTTCAAGGCACTTTTGGGTGATGATTCACAGGTACTTTCTACTCAACGATATCCCCATTTATAAGCAAAGAGACTGATTTAATGGTTGAGGGACTTATAGAAGGTGACAGGCCTAGTGACGATGAAGCCAGAACTGCTGGGATTCTTCCTCCAAATCCCTGTTCTATCTCTTTCCATGCAGCCTGTCCACTGCCCACCAGTTTCTGGACACTCAAGAGGGTTGGTCAGGGAGTAGCTGCAACCAGGACATCCAATGGCAGGAATATAAGGGGATCCAGCACCAAGAGCTAGTGAGGGGCCCTGCAGGGCTTCCGGCATTGGGGCTACAGTGTGCACACAGTACTCATAGCTGCTCCCAAGAGCAGGGCTTTGTCTCTCTTGTTTATCTGTAGATCCCCAGAACCTTGAACTGAGGTAACCAACAAATACTTGCTGTATTAATTTGTTGCACTATTAATCTCTCCTACAAGGTTAGAAGGGAAAGGTACCTTGTTGTGGTCAGTGTTGTATCCCTATGTGAACTATGAAGGGGAATATTTTAATGACTGTTTTGATGGCTTTTAAGAGGTAAATAAGCTTCTAGTCCTGGCTCTCTGCATTAATAGCCTTGGGACCTTGGGCTAGTTACTTATGCCCCTCCAAGCCTTAGTTTCATTCTGTATCAAATGGGGAACACAGGAGTGTCACAAGGATTAAAGGAGATAACGTGTGATGGCTGTTCAGCGTTGAAACATTTAACGTGTTTGGGTTTCATAATGAACTTGAATCATGGATTGCAAGGCTGGTCACTGCATGGAAAAAGATGAAACCACCGCCTCCACTCTATATTATCATTCCATATTTGAGGAGTCAGGGCTTTCTTGAAATTTATCCCTCAGGGTAGTCAAGATTCTACTGTATAGGACATGCTCTCAAAAATAGTCTTTTCACCCCATGGTCACTTCCCACTGCGTGAATGTATTTATTGGTGGATGTATGAATTCCACAGGCACTCTCTCATCAAAATAATTAATATTTCATGGTCTCCCTTAAAATACTCTTTTTCAATGTTTATTTATTTTGGAGAGACAGAGAGAGACAGAGCATGAGTGGGAGAGGGATAGAGAGAGAGACACACACACACGGAATCTGAAGCAGGCTCCAAGCTCTAAGCTGTCAACACAGAGCCCAATGCTGGGCTTGAACCCACAAACTGTGAGATCATGACCTGAGCCGAAGTCAGATGCTTAACTGACTGAGCCACCCGAGGCACCACTCATGGTCTCCCTCTTAAGTGGACTGTCCTGTTGACAAACCAGAGAAAAATAAAATGCTATTTATAAATAAAGGGGTATATATTTATTTTGCACAATGTATTTAAGTTAGACTCTGAAATTCCATTGGTAGTTTCATACCCAACTCAAATAACACAGATTTTCTTTTCCATTATTCCTGAATCCCAGTTCACTCAATCTATCCCAACTCTTAATGCTGTTTGGACTCAGTTGGCTTTCAGTCTTATTTTTGAATTATAATTACTTGCATTTGCTGTGTGTGTCTTTATAATTACCAAATATTCTCATTGATATTACCTTGTTTACTCCTCAGAACAACACATGGTGAGGCTGTATTATCCCCACTTTATAGTTGTAGAAAGGGATGTCTGTGGAGGTATAGAGAGCTTGCCCAAAGTCACAGCCAAGAAGTAGCCACTCCACTGAACTGGGAGGGGGGAAGATTCTGACTCCCGAATTCAGTGCTTCCCCCATTATACTCCAGCTGTTCCCTCTCCACTGTCATCAAAGTCCTCCTCATTGGCTCTTACAGAAAGGTATCTATACAGCCAAGTTATTATCTATTTCTCTTTGTCTCTGGAGCCTTCTGGTTGTCACTTGCAGTTTTCCCTAGCTATTTCAGCCATTTGTCCCAAGTCCCAATCCAGCTGACTTCTCTTATTACATCCTGAAAAGAATGTAAAGGAAAAAGCTGTGTTTGGGTCCACTTCCCCTGTAACTTCCCCATCTTTTTGCCTAGGCTTCTTAACCATAATCGTGATTGTTCTTTCAGAACTTGGAAGGTCCTCTTCCATTCCCTGCATCTCCCCTGGCACAGCTGACAGACCATCCATGTGGGTAGAGTGATTTTCGCCTCAATTGTAATAAAGATTTTAATTATTCATCAGTACAGTAGCTGTTAGCAAATGCCCAATTATTATTCATCCATAGCTAAGTAACCTCCTGCTTTTTTTTTGGAGCTGTGACAAACACAGCCCCTCCAGAACTGGCAGAGGGCTTCAGATCAAAGAGCGCTTTGTGTCTCGCTTAAACCAGGAAAGGCAAGGCAAGGCAAGACGGCGCTCTCTGCATGTGCCTGGGCCTCCTGCCTACCTGTCCCCCAGCCTGAAGAGGGGAAACTGAGCCCTGCAGCCGTCAGGCTGGCAGCTGCGAGGCATCTTGCCTGGCCCCCCCGGTTCACCTGGCAAAGGCTCTCTGGGCGGAACAGCTGCACAGGGACTTTTGCCAAAGGAGCAACTGAATTGCAAACGAGGCTATGGAAAGTGGTTCTGGATTAGATCTACTTTGTGGCTTTTTCCCCTCCTCCCTACATGGCCAGCAGGCCCAGGTCACCAGGAGGGCTGCTGCAATGGAGGGAGTGTCCCAGGTTGCTGCCCTTCACTTCCTCCTTTTCCTTTTTCCCGGCAAACTCCTCCTCCCTCCTGGGCACACCCATCCAGGACCTTGGGCCCACCCAGATGCCCTGAGACAGGGGCTTTCCCGGGCTGGACAGTTTTGCAGGGGCCCATTTTTTATCTACCCTTTTCCCTCAAAATTTACCTGGAGACAGATGTTGGCCAGAAAGTCCCTTGCACTCTACCTTCTCTCCAGGGTACTGTTCTGCACATTTCAGGGGTGTTCCTGCCCTGCTTCCCTGTGTCTCACTCCCCCTGCCATCCCAAAACCCACGGGCACTTCTGGTGGCTTCCTCATTATACCGTGGCCCTTTCTGCCCTCTGTGGACTGCAGGGAGCCCTCCTGATGCCTCTGACTCCTGATCCCATCCTGCCTCAAGCATCTTGGTCCAGTGTCTCCCTACTCCTTTAATCTTGGGTGTCCAGGCAACCACCCCCATCTCCTATTTTCTCTTGCCCCTTCTTCACCCTGGCCCTCCCTACCTCTCATGCCACTGTGCCTATGGACCTTCACTTAGTACACTTAGTCAGTACACTTAGTACACTTAGTCAGCTTTCTCAGACCAGCCTTCCTCCACCCCTCTCTTCCTTGCAACCCACCTCTTCTCTAAGGAACACTACATGTGTGACTTCCTCCGTTGGAGGTTTTCCATTCTTGCATTTCTGGATCATGTCGTTTCTCACCTCTTAACCAAAGTAGTCTCCACCTCACTCAGAGTAAGAACTGAAGTCTTTACAATTCCCTATGTGGTTTGCCCACTATTATCCTCCAATGACAACAAATCCTACCATTTGCCTTTTCATCCCTCTTCTCTAAATTCACAGGTCAAACCTGATCCTGCCTCAGGGCCTTTGCACTTGCTGCTCTCTCAGACCGCAACACTTTCCCACCAGATATTCCATGTCTCACTCCATTCTTCCATATCCATTTGATGCACAGTAATGTTCTGGCTCTCTGTCACCTCACTAACATAAGTTTTCTTACAGCACTTATTACCCTAACATAGTGTGTGTGTGTGTGTGTGTGTGTGTGTGTGTGTGTGTGTGTTGTCTGCCTCTCTCTGCTAGAACATAAGCACTGTGAGAATAGGGATTTTGTTTTGTTCCGAAACAGTGGAGTGTTATGGACTAAGTGCTATGGACTGTGTCCTCCCCACCCCCAACAAATTCATATTTTGAAACCCTACCTCCCAAAGGAAGGTTACATTTGGAGATGGGGTCTTTGGGGTGATTAGGGCTAGATGAGTTCATGAGGGTGAGGCCCTCATGATGGGGTTGGTGCCATTATAAGGAAGGACACCAGAAACCTTGCCTTGTCTCTCTGCCATGTGAGGACACAGGGAGAAGGCAGCCATCTGCAAGCCAAGAAGAGGGCTCTCTCCAGAACCCAAATCATGCTGTCAACTTGACCTTGGACTTCCAGCCTCCAGAACTTTGAGAAATAATACGTTTTGTTTTTTTTTTTTTTTTTTTTTTTAATTTAAGGCCCCCAGTCTTTAGTACTTTGTTATGGTAACCTGATATTCACTATTTGCTTCAGTGAATACATCGGTGTCCCAGGGAGCAAGGAACAAGGAGCCGGGAAAGGGAAGCTGGGGATTTGTTATTTGTTTGCTCCCAGCCTTGCGTGAAGTCCTTCCTACTTGAGGTGATTGCCTCCTTCTTGTCCTCCTGGGTGCCGTCACCCACTATTTCCCTGTAACTGTCTCACGGACAACTTTGGAATCTGGCTCCCTTCTTCCTCTTCCTCCATCTTCGTTTTTAGTATCCACATAGGTGATCTGTCTCTGAAACGGCTTCCTCAATTCCAAGGCCTCTTTAGCTCCCTTGCGCTTACTTCACCCACTCCACGGGGACGTGTTGTTGCCACACTGACAGCTCCTGCCCAGAACTCTCAGACTCCTGGGTTTCATGCTCACACCTGAACGCTTATCCTTCTTGCTCTCCCTCCTACTGCACACGCTCTTTGACTTTGTGGGGACTTTTTGGCCCTTGGCCCCTCTATTTCTGCCCAGGCAGTAGGCTCCTGAATTGTCTCAAAGGGTTGTGCCTGTTGTGCATTGCACAGAATCCACCCCTTGAGGAGGTTGGGTGGGAGCTGAAACCCAACCTGTACTTTGCTCCGTAAACACTGCACCGGTGCACGGGGGCAGGGCATGCCCTTCTTCCCCAGGAGAAGAGGCATCTCCCGTCCCCTCCCCTCCCCTCCTCCCTCCCCTCCCCCTTCCCCATCGCTCCCCTCCCCTCCCTCCCCTTCCTTTCCCTTCCCTTCTTTTCCTTCTCATAACAAACAGATCTTGCCAAGCCATATGCACACAGAATTGCATGTACCCAGTAGGGCATTAAAAAAAAAGTACTCACAGAGGCACCGTGTTGGGCACGTGGGTGGTACAGCCAGTTGAGCCTCTGACTCTTGATCTCAGCTTAGGTCATGATCTTACAGTTTTTGAGTTCAAGCCCTGCACTGGGCTGTGCGCTGATGGTGCAAAGACTGCTCGGGATTCTGTTTCTCCTCTCTGCCCTTCCCCACGTGTGCTCTCTCTCTCTCTCAAAATAAATAAATAAACTTAAAAAAATTCAACAAAAAAGTCACTGTGTAGACGGCAGCAGCCTGGATATACCTTACAGAGGACGGCTGTCCCAAGCCTCTTGAATTCTTTCTTACTTCTTGAACACTTACCCAAAGTGCAATAGCAGCCTTCCCCCTGGGGGTGCGCAGAGGGGAAGGGAGACAAAGCACACAGTTAATGTGTCAGTCTCCCTTGCTCCCTTGCTGCCAGGGGCAGTGACTTCGGTTCTACCAACCTAAGGCACCTACAAGAGACTTTTGACTCAACACGGGGTTCTACAGAGAAGGTGGAGCAGGGGCGTCTGTTTTCCCAGGAGCATGTGATGGAGGGGGTTTTGTTCTATAGCTTTCGTGATTGTGGCGAGGCTCAGCCCCTGTGATGGGCCAGTCCCCCAGTGTGTGGGGGGAGTCATTCCTGGACGCTGAGCCAGAGTCTGTTTCTTTACATTGCTTGGTGATTTTTTGAGCTATCTATATCCCTCTCTTTTTCAGCCAGCTGGAGTGGATTCTGTTCTAACTAGAATACGGGCCACTGTGAGCACAACTCCTGGCCTCTCTCGCTTCCCCTTCCAGCCCAGGTCCTGTGATCATCTGAACTCCTCGTCTCCCTCCTCCTCACATCCCCTCCTTCCTCTTTACTCCCCCCCACCCCCCAGCGATATACCTATCCCGCTCTCCTCTCCCTCTCCACCTGTGTAGCTGATGGGGGGAAATCATATGGTTGTGCAGACTGTCACCCTTTTTGTCTCAGCCTCAGCTGGGTCTTTGTGGGTGCCCAGCAGTGTTTTCTTTCTCTTGCCTGGTCCATCACTCATTCTATTCAATAATGTAAACCTTCCACCATCCCTTGAATACGTGAGCTCTTCCCTCTCAGCAGACAGCCCTCTAACTTCCTGTTCCACTCCCCACTTTACTGCATCTCCCTCCCCCCCCCCAACCTTATGCACATTCCCCACATTTCCTCCAGGGTCAAAGCATAGGGGGATCCGTGCTCCTACTTAAAGACAACCTCACTGGGATCCCTCTGACCCCATCCCCTCCCACCATCTCTGGACCTTGCTTCATTAGTCACCATCCATCACTTGTTCCTACTCCTGCCTTTCTTTCTCTTGTGAAAAAATAACTCAAGAACATTTAGTTAGTTTATAGGTTGATTAATTATTTTGTATGCAAATTGTTTCCTCATATGCGAGCAAATCCCTTCTTCCTTTTTTTTTAAACTAATCTCTACACACAATGTGGGGCTCGAACTGACTACCCCGAGATCCAGAGTGGCAGGCTCCACTGACTGAGCAAGACAGGCGCCCCAAGGAATCCCTTCTTAAGGGGAGATAAGGATTTATACATAAGAGTGAGGGCTGAGGAAACACTGCAGATGGTCCGTCCACGCTAAACCTGGTTTGCACTTTTTTGGGGATAAACTGATTCGCCAGTCTGGGCCTCCTGTCCTTGACTAGGTTTAACAGGGAGACGCAAGACGACGATCGAAGCTGTTGGTGGCTTCTTGAGAAAACTTTGAGAGGCTGGCTGAGGAACACGCGTTCCGGGCTCTCTCTGTAGGATGTCTGCTACTGTTCTGCCATGAGCTCCTCCGTCCCCGTTATGACTTCTCACTCCCTACTGGATCTTTCCCCTGAACCTCTCATCGCACTCAAATAATTTCCATCTTGAAAAAAAATTATGCTCCCTTGACCTTCCCCTACTTGCATATTCAAACTTCTCTGAAAGCTCACGTCTCTGCTTCGTCTCCATGTCCTCCCCTTCTTTGGCTCCTTGGTACATGTGGCTGTGTCTTCTGAACCCTACCACTCTACGAGAACTTCCATGCTAAGGTCACCCATGACCTACGTACCAAACTCAGGGGACATGTTTCAGTTGTGCTCTTCCTGGATTTTCTTACTACCTTGGACCACAATCTCCCGGGACACCTTTGGGTCCTCGTTCTTTATGGACGCCCATGGTCATGTAGAGTTCAGGGGTACACCTCCCCTCCCCATGACAGCCTCAGATGTTGGCACTCCCCAGGATTTTTCTTGGCCAGTTCTCTCCCCTCTGGACTCTAAGTATCATCGCTGTCATTTTTACAGCTAATGACTATGTGCCTGTGAGTCCCCAACCTGCCAAGTACTGCTAGAAAATTATACAGAAGGAAATTACAGTCGGGGGAAGGGAGAGGATTTGTTTTATCCTAAGACAGAAATGCTAACACTTCACTGGACTCCTGCCATTTGTTTTCCACCTTTCACTGGGTAGTTCCTCCAATGTTTAAGGGAGGTGAACAAGTTTGCCAAGGTGACAGTGGAACACCACTTTCCCTGAATCCCTCCTTCTTTTCTGCAGCAGAGACTTCAAAATGAAGACAGGGAAGTGGCTGCCTTTTGGTTCACTCCATCCATCTGTTGTCCCTTGGGTTCCTCTGTAAATATTGACACTAGTTAGGCCCATTATAGGCATGGGGAATACTCTCTGCCCCTGGAGAGCTGCCATTGCTCAGATGGGTGGCTGGGCCTTGGGAATGGCAGCCACCTCTTATGTCCACAGTAAGTCAGGCCACCCAGGGCCATTTGTCTGCTATGGAAACCTAATCAGGGCACCCTGCTGTGCGGCATCAGATAAAGAGAATCCTTGGGGGGCTGTTGTTGTAGTTTGCAGAATTTGTCTGGGAGCTCCTTGGAGGCAGCCTGAGGGACCTGATGCTTTAAGAATGACATATTCCCCCCCATGACACTGCTGCCCCCTCACCTTGTTCCCTCCCCAGCACCAATTATGTCTGCCATAGATTGGGGCATTCACCCTTTCTTTTGGCGTTCTCTTGTCCCCTGCCATCTTGTGCACATGGCTTTCTCCTTGAAGGCCAAGGCCATGGAGGTTACACACGACATACGTGACACGTCTGTAGCGTGAAGAGATATAGGAAAGCGAGCTCACGCTGTTAAACAGAAAAACATGAACTTTGAGTCAGAAAAATCTGTGTGTGAGTTCTGCCCAGTCGTTCACAAATTGTGTGACCTTGGGGTAATTACTTATCTGAGACTTCCTGGTTAACTATAATATGGGAATAATAAGTCACTTAATCACACGGTGGTTGCAGAAATTAAGCGTGAACGCACAGGTAAAACACTTGGCATTGTTAAATGTCCCCAAATGGTAGCTGTTAGTATAACATTAGTAGATGCTTAATAAAGATTTCTTGCCTCTATTGCTTTCTCCTTTCTCCCTGGAGAATTCACCTAGGCCTGTGATTCATCTGTCACAGCTATATAGTGCAAAGTCCCCCTCTCTACTCTCTGTTGGCTGCCTCTCACACTTGGCCATTTATTGTTGCTAGTGAATATTGATGCATGTGTTTTTTGTTTATGGTTTGTGTCCTAAACTCTAGTGTAAGGTTCCTGAAGTAGAGACTCTGTATTATAGCTTTTGAATCCCTACTGGCCTGCACAGTGTCCCAATCATAGTAGGTGCTCAGTAAACATTTGGTGACACGGATGGATCACATTTCACCTGAGAATATAATCAGATGCGCGCTGGGGTGAAAATACTTCTTCCCCTTCACTCTATATTCTAGGCCCAGCCCTGCTCTTTACATTCCTTTATATAGCCTTGACCCCACCCAAGCTGGGGCCTGCTGTGGTAGCCGAGGCTGGAACAGATTGCCGTGCAAATACTTGGCAAAGCAACAATCTATTTGTGGATAAGCAGAAATTGGCTGTATTCTCGGTAGAGTTATGAACTGTCACTATTAACACCTATGAGTCACTAACATCATGGTGGGCTGAGCGATTTTTCTGCAGGCTTATAAGGCATATTATACTAAAAATGCCACTGTCCATCTGTCTAATCAGTGTCTGTTCCATTGATGTCACAGATATTTAAATGAGCTTCTTCCTTTATGCCCCAACACACAGGGGCTTTATGTAATCCCCAGACTCCACTTGTGGGTGAGGTTGAGGTATTTAATAATGATGGGGTTTTTGTTGTTGTTGTTTGGTTTTTTCAATTTACGGTTTCCAGGAAACGCTATGGCATGCTGGGAGAAGTTGAGGAGGAAAGTAAACAAGTGAATCATGTGCTTCTACTTCTTCAGACAGACCCCTGGCTTCACATCCTAGAAATGGAAGCAGTGAGGACTGGATGACATTGCAGATGGGTAGTAGAATGGCCCTTCACCCAGTGGAAGGTCAGCTCCAGAAAACTATAGTTCATTGACTGTGTGCCTCCATGTCCACTTTCTGAATTACTCATAAACTTCCCTTGGTGACCAGCTTTGCTTCAGGACATATAGGGAAGGGAATTCTGGGAAACAATGGCTCCAGCTTGGCTAAGTAGATACAGTATGAAGCCACCACAGATACTAAGTTTGGTTAGCATCCTAGAAAAAAAGAAGATCCTAGAGGAGGGAAAGAGAAAATATCAATCATGTCTCTCAGCCATCAAAGTAATTCACCCCTTCATAATTAGCAATCTGTGGGTAATACTTTGAATTGGTGTGAATATCCTGATGCCCAACAAGGTCTACCCAGTGTTATCAGTATCTATTGATAATTCCTGTCTGAAATCAATTTTTGCAAATTGCACGAGTTGACCCATATGTGATCAGTGGGGGCCCCTTAAGGCCATGCTCTGAGACTCTTTAACATGATTCTTGGTCTTTATGTACTTCTTTACTGTGAGCAAAATAAGAGATCCAAGGCTCAACTTGTGTTTTTCTGGCCCCAGACCTGGGAATAGATGTTTCTCCAAGGAATCCTGGTCTCTTTTAGTGGGGAATGGTATTTAGACACCCAGCTCTGGTTGGTGTGGGTGTTATTGCACCTAGGCCTTTTCAATGGAAGTAATAGAAAATATATTTAAAAAAAACTCTAAGTTCACCGATATTTACAATTAAAATTTTAATGTTTATTTATTTTGAGAGATAGTGAGGGAGAGGA
The DNA here is from genome assembly GCF_014898765.1 of Herpailurus yagouaroundi. NCBI lineage: Eukaryota > Metazoa > Chordata > Mammalia > Carnivora > Felidae > Herpailurus > Herpailurus yagouaroundi. The sequence goes on from NW_024412407.1 coordinate 35,930,300, forward strand.
AGTGCATCTGCAAGCAGGGAGGGAGGGGCAGAGAGAGAGAGGGAGAGAGAGAATCCCAAGCAGGCTCCGTGCTGTCAATGCAGAGCCTGACTCAGGCCTCAATCTCATGAACCGTGGGATCATGAGATCATGACCTGAGTCTCAGGTCATGAAAGTCCCAGAGCCCAGATCAAGGGTCACTTGATCAGGCATTTAACTGATAGAGCCACCCAGGCACGCCTCTTATTTTAAACTTTTTATTTCTATTCTCTCCTAGTGAGAATCTTGGTTCCTGTTAACATTAATATACGTATTTATTTACTTTATCCTATGATATACATAAAATATTTCCAGATATTAAAAATTTTTTAATGTTTTTATTTATTTTTGAGACAGAGACAGAGCATGAGCAGGGGAGGGGCAGAGAGAGAGGGAGACACAGAATCTGAAGCAGGCTCTAGGCTCTGAGCTGTCAGCACAGAGCCTGACACGGGGCTCAAACTCACGGACTGTGAGACCATGACCTGAGCTGAAGTCGGATGCTTAACCGACTGAGCCACCCAGGCACCCCGATAGCTCATCTTTTTAAAGTGCTGAATAATATTCCATTGTCTGGATACACCAAAGGTGAATATGCATTCACCTACTGAAGAATATCTTGGTTGCTTCCAAGTCTGGGCAATCATAAATTAAGCAATGTCAAATTTAATTTCACATTTCAAGTGTTTATAGCAATAAACACCCATGTGTAGGTTTTTATGTGGATATACATTTCAGTTCTTTTGGATAAAAGCCAAGACATGAAATTGCTAGACTTTATGGTAAGGTTATGTTTAGTTACATAAGAAACTTCCAAACTCTCTTCCAAAGTGGCCATACCACTTTGCATTCCCACTGGCAGTGAATGAGAGCTCCTGTTCTCCACCTATTTCCAGGATTTAGTACTGTCAAAGTTTTGGATTTTGACTACTTTAGTAGGTGTATAGTGATATCTCAATGATGTTGTTTTAATTGGCAGTTCCTTCATGATATATAATGTTGAACATCTTTTTGTATGCTTATTTGCCATCTGTACATCTTGGTGTGGTATCTGTTCAGGTCTTTTGCCCATTTTAAAATTGAGCTGTTTGCTTATTGTTGAATTTTTTAAAAAAAATTTTTTTTTCAACGTTTATTTATTTTTTGGGACAGAGAGAGACAGAGCATGAACGGGGGAGGGGCAGAGAGAGAGGGAGACACAGAATCGGAAACAGGCTCCAGGCTCTGAGCCATCAGCCCAGAGCCTGACGCGGGGCTCGAACTCACGGACCGCGAGATCGTGACCTGGCTGAAGTCGGACGCTTAACCGACTGCGCCACCCAGGCGCCCCTTATTGTTGAATTTAAAAAATTCTTTGTATATTTTGGATAACAGCCTTTTATTAAGTGTGTGTGTGTGTGTGTGTGTGTGTGTGTGTGTTTTGCAGATATCTTCTCCCAGTCTGTGACTTGTCTTCTTATTACCCTTTGACATTACCCTTTGCAGAGCAGAATATTGTTAATTTTGATAAAGCCCAGTTCTCTCTGAGATTTGATAAAGCCCAATTCTTTCTTTTGTGGAAAATGCCTTTAGCGATGTATTCAAAAAATCATCAACATGCCCAAGGTCATCTAGGTTTTCTCCCATGTTACCTTCTAAGAGTTTTGTAGTTGTGCATTTTATATTTAGACCTATTATCTATTTTGAGTTAATTTATTGAAGGTGGAAGTTCAGTGTCTGGATTCTTTTTTTTTTTTTTTTTTACGTGTGGATGTCCAGTAGTTCCAGCATCATTTGTTGAAGAGACTATCTATGTTCCATTGTGTTGCCTTTGTAGAGATCAGTTGCCTATATTATGTGAGTCTATTTTGGAGCTCTTTATCTGTTCCATTGATCTACTTATCTATTCTTTTGCCAATAGCACACTGTCTAGATTACCATAGCTTTATAGTAATTTTTAAAATCCAATAGTGTGAGTTCTCTGATGTTGTCTTTTTTCCAATATTGTGTTGACTATTTTGGGTCTTTTGTCTCTTTATATAAACTTTAGAATTAATTTGTCTGTATAGGTAAAACAGCTTGCTGAGATTTTAATTGGGATTGCACTGAATCTTTGGAAAAATGTCTAGTCAGATCCTCTGCCCATTTTTAATCAGATGTTTTTTGGTGTTGAGTTGTTTAAGTTCTTTATATATTTTGGATATTAACCCCTTATCAGATGTATCATTTGTAAATATCTCCTCCCATTCAGAAGGTTGCCTTTTAGTTTTGTTAATGATTTCCTTCACTGTGCAAAAGCTTTTTATTTTGATGTAATTCTAATAGTTTATTTTTGCTTTTGTTTCCCTTGCCTTAGGAGACAGATCTAGAAAAAAATGTTACTGTGGCTGATGTCTGGGAAATTACCACTTGTGTTCTCATCTAGGATTTTTATGGTTTCAGGTCTCATATTCAGATCTTTAATCCATTTTGAGTTTATTTTTGTGTATGGTATTAGAGTGGACCAGTTTAATTATTTGCATGTAGCTGTTCAGTTTTCCTAGCATTATTTATTGAAGACTGTCTTTTCCCCATTGTATATTTCTGCCTCCTTTGTCAATGATTAATTCATCCTATAATCATGCATTTATGTCTGGGCTGTCTGTTCTATTCCATCGATCTATGTGTCTATTTTTGTGCCAGTACCGTGCTGTTTTGATTATGATAGCTTTGCAGTGTATCTTGAAATCTGGAATTGTAATACCTCCAGGCTTGTTTTTCTTTCCCAGGATTGCTTTGGCTATTTGGAGTCTTTTGTGATTCCATACAATTTTTTTTTATTATTTGTTCTAGTTTTATGAAAAACGCTGTTGGTATTTTGATAAGGATTGCATTGAATTTGTAGATTGCTTTAGGTAAAAACATATATTCTTTTATTGGAAATTGCCAAACTTCCCTCCATATAGGTTGCACTATTATTCACTCCTACAGCAATATATAAGAGGGCCTGTTTTCCCCTGACTTCATCAACACCTTGAGTGTGTTCTCAAGAATCTGAATTTTTGCCATCTTGATAGGTGAGAAATGGTATTCAGGGTGAGTTTAGTTTGAATTTCTCTCATTATAGTGAAGTTGAGAATATTTCCATGTGCTAAGGCAGGTCCTTATTTCTTGACTAGATGATTACAGTGGCCTTCTGACTTGTTTTCTTTGGTCTTTTAATTTTCTACAATCCCACCAGGGAATTCCTTTTAACACAAGCAATCTGATCATGAAGTACTTTTGGTTAAAAAGTCATTCAATCATGTACCTTGTTTATAGGAAAAAAAAGAAGCTTTCAGCATGGTATACAAAATTCTTAACGGTTAGTTTCCTGTATGTCTTGATTCTAATCCCCTATTCCTATGTATTCCTGCTTCCTTTACTCCAAATATTTCCTTTTTCTTTTTCTTCTATGCTCCTTCATGTCTCTAAGCCTTTATGTTTTCTATTCCTTTTTCTTAGAATCCCCTTCCCATTCTTCACTAGAAAACTCCTACCCATCCTTCAAAGCCCAGTTCAAACTATTATCTCCTTGATAAAGCCCTTCTTAACTTCCTCAGTAGAGCTACCCAGCCCTCTGTGTTCCTCTAGAATTTGTGGCACTGAACCCTACAATGAATGTTATTATATGGTGCTAAATGATGATGGTGCTAAAATTGTTTATTTTTGAGTCTATCTCTACTACTCTTTGAACACAGGGAGTCATTTTATGCATCTGCCCCATTTCAAGCACGGGGCCAGTTACATAGTGAGTGCCTAATGAGTAAATAAATCATGAGTAGTAAGTAATTCATCACTCCTGGTTTCTGCCTATATAGAATTTGGTATTTTCTTTCTTTCCTCTGGACTCTCCTTTTCATAGGATGCCAGTGTATAGGTTTAACAGTTCTGTAAGTATGACCAGGCTTATGAGCATTTCACAGCTTACCGCCCTATCTCCTAAACTAATTTCCTTCAGCAGATGATGAGTCATCCAATTATTGGATCTTAGAACTGGGAGAAATGTAGAGGAATCATTTGATCCCACTTTCTCCTCAACGTAGGACTTGAGCTTCTGCTCCATGAAAAGAGGGAGAAAAGACTGTGTGATTTAAGATCTCAACATCAGCAGAGTTCATAGCTCTCCTTTTGTTTTTTTAAAAAAAAATTTTTTTTTTAACATTTATTTATTTTTGGGACAGAGAGAGACAGAGCATGAACGGGGGAGGGGCAGAGAGAGAGGGAGACACAGAATCTGAAACAGGCTCCAGGCTCCGAGCCATCAGCCCAGAGCCCGACGCGGGGCTCGAACTCACGGACCGCAAGATCGTGACCTGGCTGAAGTCGGATGCTTAACCGACTGCGCCACCCAGGCGCCCCGATAGCTCTCCTTTTGAATATGTGTCCACTAGTGCTCAAAATAAGTCACCATGATTTTGGATTGTGACATGGATTGGGTGACATGGGGTGATATGGATTGAATTTTAAGGTAGCAAAGTAGATATTTCTTTCCAGGTCAGACAAAGTGCAAACGTCTTGTCATTAACATTATCCTAACCACCTGCAGATTTTTTTTTTTTTTTTTTTTGATGAAGATATGGTTTGGATGTAACTAAAATGTCTGGAGAACACAGCTGAGGGCATTTAACCTGCCTATTCCTTCTCATTTTCTGATTTTCTGCTCTCTTGCATTATTACAATTTTAATAGTCATCATTACTATTAAGTACTAAGCTGTTTTGTTATCCACACTAATGTGATTCAAATGAAAACTGGCATTTGACTCTCAATCTCCAAAGCCCATCAAGATAGGGGGTTCCTCCCTATTATCTAAGGAAGATTTATTGAGCCATTTAAATAAATAGTACTCCTCCTTATCCCCTCTGAGTCAATTTGTATGCATTCTTTTCCCGTTTCTGCTCCCTCCAATATAAAGAGAGAAACTGTTACTCAAGCCCCATAAGGGAGATGTCTTAGCAGTTTGGAGTGGGGCTGATGTGTGCCACATATTGGGGGGCATCTGTTGTCCTACATCTTTAATCTTTAACCACATTAGTAGTGCTTACTCTGAAGACTAGTACAACCTGGAAAACCTGCCCAGGGAGATGGGAATTGAGATTTGCATTCAGTTTAGGACATAATTTATTCAAACAGGTACTGTGCCAGACGTCCTGCTCTGGTCCTTGAGATAGGGCATGGTCCTTGCCTTCATGGAACTAATTTTCTAGTAGGGGAGCAGAATAATAAAACAAATGAATAGATAAAAAAATAAAAACAATTAAAAATGTCATGAAGGAAGCAAGTAAGAGGATAAATTAAGGATAACTGGGGTGGGTCGACTGGGTGGCTCAGTCAGTTAAGTGTCCAACTTTGGCTTAGATCATGATTTCATGGTTTGTGGGTTTGAGTTCTGCGTTGGGCTCTGTGCTGACAGCTCAGAGCCTGGAACCTGCTGCAGAATCTGTGTGTGTGTGTGTGTGTGTGTGTGTGTGTGTGTGTGTGTGTCTGTCTGTCTCTCTCTGTCCCTCCCCTGCTTGCGTTCTCTCTCTCATAAATAAACATAAAAAAATTTTTTTTAATAAGAAAAAAAGATAATAGGGGTAACCAACTTTTGATAGGTTGGTTGGTGAAGGCCTCCCTGGGAGGTGATATTTATGTGGAGACAGAAAGGACAAGAAGGAGCCAGCCAGATGAAGAGCAGGACAAAAATATTCCATGGATATGCGAGAGCATATCTAAAGGCCTGAAGCAGCAAAGACCTTGGCTTTTTGAAAGGAATTGAAGGAGAGGAAAATGGTGAGGCTGGAGCTTAATGAACAAGGAAGAGAATGGAACAAAGTAGGATGAGGTGGGAGAGGCAGGCAGGGTCAGATCATGCAGGGTCTTGGGGGTTACCGTTGGACTTTGTGTTACTTACTGAAGATCATGGGAAGATGTTGCAGAGTTTTAAGTGACCTGGTTGACATTTTAGGAAGGTTACTTTCAGTGCCCTGTGAAAAATAAATAAATACATATATTTAAAAATCAAATAATACAAAATCAAATAATACTGAAAAAATGTACAGCTGTCCCCTCCTATTCCACAGTTTTGCTCCACAGAGGCAATCATCTCTGACTTTTTTGCCTTTTTTTGGGGGGGGGGTATTTGTCTCTAAATTTCTAGATCATATGAGTACATTGCTATATTCCTTAAATGCCTATTGATCCTTGCTTGTTTATTGACATTCAAGAGGTAGACCCTTATGCACAGGTTTAAAGCTTCGTCTACACAGCCAGCCTTGCTCTTGATGATGAGAAGGCCTCTCAGGATAGGGAACAGTGAACCAGTCAAGTATCAGTGTCCAAAGGTTGTTTTTTCCAGGGAAGAGCATTCTGATCTTTTCCCTGAGAACTTGCATTTGACTCCTGTTGTTCTGGGAGTGTGGCAGGGGAAGGGGGCCGGGTCAGCTTCCGACTGTAGAACATACAGACTTTCTATGATTAATTACCTATTTTCTGCTCTGAATCTCACTCTCACCATCCTTTGTGGCTGGTATCTAGAGGTAGAGTGTTAAGCTTCAGTGTCTTAAAGACTAAGCCTCTAGTCTCTTGGCTGGTTTAGGGGAGAGCTCTGGTCACTTTTACCCTGAGAGTGGAGGGGTGGGGACAAATAAAGAAATCTGGTTTTGAATTGGTTATGAGATGTTCATAAATAGAGCTGTGACAGATGTAGGCAGGTATAAGGTTTGGAGCCCTAAGCCGAAGTCTCGTTTGGAGAAATATGCCTGGGGATGCCTCGGTTAAACATCTGACTCTTGATTTCAGGTTAGGTCATGATCTCATGGTCCGTGAGTTTGAGCCCTGCTTCGGGCTCCCTGCTGACAGTGTAGAGCCTGCTTGGGATTCTCTTTCTCTTCTTCTTTCTCTCTCTCTACCTATCCCCCACTTGCTCTCTCTCTCTCTCAAAATAAATAAATAAACTTTAAAAAATGAAATAAAATGAGTGGAGAGATAAGCCTGGAATCATCATCCCTGGAAGGTATTGAAGGCCATGGAAATAGTGCCATTTTGGGGGCAATGTGGAAAGAGGTGAGATGAAGCCACAGGACCCAATCCCAAGGTGCTTTAGCAGGGAAGGAGGTACCCGCAGGCCAGGAATGAAGGAGTTGGCGGTGAGAGGGTATCCTTGGTCTGGGGCGAGGGGAGGAGAGGCCTACTTCACTTTGGAAAAAACGGATAGCTGAGAACTCAAGTGTCCACCCGCGGATGAGTGGATAAACCAATCGTGGTTTGCATAAACCATGGAATATTATTCAACCCTGAAAAGGAAAGGAATTCTAACACAGGCTGCGACATAGACGAAATTAAAGAAGTTATGCTAAGTGCAATAAGCCCATCACAGAAAGGAAATTACTGTATGATTTCACTCATAGGAAATACGTTTCACTCATAGGGAATACCTAGCCTAGTCAGATTCATAGATACTGAAAAGTACAAATGGCAGTTGCCAGGGGTTTGGGAATAGGCAATGGGGAGCTGGTATTTAATGGGTTCAGAGTTTCAGTTTTGGAAAATGAAAAAATTCTAAAGACGGGTGGTGGTGATGTTGCACAACAATGGGAATGTACTGAACTGTATCCTTCAAAATGATTAAAATGGTTCATTTCATGTCATGTGTATTTTACTCAATAAAAAAAGAGAAGGAAATTGGAAATGATCATGTCATCCTAAGACCAATGATGAAATAAAAGGAAGTGATATGGAAAAAAAAAAAAAGAAAACCCAAACTGGTAGCTGAGAAAAGGCAACAGAGCCCTGTAAACCCATTTTGTTGATTTAGGGTGGTCCCCCCACCCCCTTATATAACGGTCCATATGAAAGTGGGTGTAGTGTGGGAAGAAGATAAAAGGTGAGGGGCGCCTGGGTGGCTCAGTCAGCTGAGCGTCCGACTTTGGCTCAGGTCATGATCTCACGGTTCATGGGTTCGAGCCCCATGTCGGTCTCTGTGCTGACAGCTCAGAGCCTGGAGCCTGCTTCGGATTCTATGTCTCCCTCTCTCTGGTCACGCTCTGTCTCTTTCTCTCAAAAATAAATAAACATTAAAAAAATTTAAAAAAAGAAAGAAAAGAAAAGGTGAGAGGAGAGAAAGTAGGCTAAGAAAGAAACATCTGGGAAGGGTGAACGTGTGCAGAGAGACAAGAATAAAGGTAGGAGGGAGGACAAGGAATAGGGAGAAAAGCTTCCCGTAAAGGCATGACAGCCAGGGGGGCAAAGGACAAAGGCAGGCCAGCCCCTGGTCGTCTTGGGCTCACCTCATACCCACACACAAGGACTCGGCACGTACCTCCCGCAGAGCTGTGCCACACAGCTGGATAGGGTCCAGGTAAAGTCAACGGAAGCCGTGTTTCTCTGAGCCTGCAGAACCCAATTCTGCAAATTGCGACAGATGAGTATGGTGTCCTTCCACTCGCGCGGTCGCATGCAACCATAATGTTTCTCATATGGTGCGTCACTGTGGAGAGCTTATGGAAAATACACATGGACCTATCTCTGAACTCGGTCACTATCCCAAGCTCACAAGGAAACGCATGGGAAGTGTGGCTTTGCTGTGCTCCATAGAAGAGAATTTTAAGAGAGATCCTTGATTTTTTTAAAACACTTTTTTTTTTTTAACATAGGCAGTCCTTCCTTATTTAAAGAAATTAGGAGCTAAAAGTTGGCAAAAAGAGGAAAATTAAAATCTCCCCAAACTCCACTCCCTAGAGATAACCACCATTATTGAATTGATGCACAGTTTATTAGAAATGTTTGCTCTTGGGGTGCCTGGGTGCTCAGTCAGTTGAGTGTCCAACTTCAGCTTGGGTCATGATCTCCGGGTTCCTGAGTTTGAGCCCCACATGGGGCTCTGGGCTGACAGCTTAGAGCCTGGAGCCTGCTTCAGATTCTGTGTCTCCTTCTCTCTCTGCCCCTCCCCACTTGTACTCTGTCTCTCTGTCTCTGTCTCTCAAAAATAAATAAACATTAAAAAAACTAAAAAAAAAAAAAACAAAAACGTTTGCTTGTCTTGGGGAACACACGCAGAACAAGTTACTCGCAAACTAAGGTTTTACTGTACTTCAGTTTTCATTTCCTGGCATCTCGAGTCTGGGCGGGTTTGTGACTGCTTCTACCCACAGGGTACAGTAGAGGTGATGCTATGTGATTTCCGAGATGGTCGTAAAAGGCCGTGCAACGTCTGCCTTGCGTGTCGCAATGCTTGCTCTTGGAGCCCTGAGTTGGCTTTTGGAGTTCTTACTGCTCTAACTAGTCTGCCAAGCTGTGAGGAAGCCCCAGCTACGTGGAGAGGTCGCTTGTAGGTGTGCTGTCATCGATGACAACTGAGTCACCAAGGCAGACGCCAGACAGGGGCGGGAAGAAGCCTTCAGATGTTTCCACCTCCGGCCATTTGAGTTGCATTCTGCCAATCAATTCTCACAGCTTGAGCTCCAGACGTCAATGATCAGAGACCAGTTGCCCTCTGGTCCCTGCCTTCAGCCTTGGCCAATCCTTGACCCAGAATCTGTGATTTCCGTCAGAAGGATGTGGTTTGATGCCACTGACCTTGGGGTGGTTCAGTGTACATTACAGATAACTGGAACACCCAGAAAGTCATTCAGTGCCCGCTCTCAGAGAAAACCACCATTACCAGGGTCTTGTGTAGTCTATCAGGGGTATTTTATTAATATAAAATCACATATTTTTCCTTCAGATGTATTTTCAGTACAAGGGGTTGCATACCCCGCACGTTGCCTTGCACTTGGATTTTTGTCATTTAACAACCTATCTTGAAGAGTCTTCAATTATATACAGAGAGCTTCTTCAGTCCTTTTTATAGAAGTGTACTATTTTATTTTATTTTTCAAATGAGAAGGAATTTGTATTTCTGTTTTTTTTCGATGTATTTATTCAGCTTTATTGTATCAGAATTACAAACCTGCTGATCGGACAAGTCTATACATTATGCTGTGCTCACCACAAGTGTAGCTACTATCTCTCACCCTGAACACTATTACAATACCACTGACTACATTCCCTACGTTATGCCTTCCATCCCCGTGACTTACTCATTCCATGACTGGAAGCCTGTGTCTCCCAGTCTCCTTCACCCACTTTGCCCATCTCCCCTGTCCCGGTTGACAACCACCAGCTGGTTTTCTGTATTTATGGGCCTGTTTCCACTTTGTTTGGTTTATTTATTTATTAATTTATTAAATTATTATTATTTTTTTTAGCGTTTATTTATTTTTGAGACAGAGAGAGACAAAGCATGAATGGGGGAGGGTCAGAGAGAGGGAGACACAGAATCTGAAACAGGCTCCAGGCTCTGAGCTGTCAGCACAGAGCCCGACGCGGGGCTCGAACTCACAGACCGCGAGATCATGACCTGGGCCGAAGTAGGCTGCTTAACCGACTGAGCCACCCAGGCGCCCCTGTTTGGTTTTTTTAGACTCCCCATACAAATAAAATCAGATGGTATCTTTCTTTATAATACTTTATGAATAAATATTCCATAATTTAAATATCCCTATTTTGGTGGACATTTAGATTGTTTTCCAGCCCTTTAATTTTGTAACCGGGTAGCAACTGCTGGGGTGGTGTTAGTAATTGTGACATTGACACATTGTTCTCCTTGGGGGTTATTCTGGTTTTCTTTCTTTCTTTCTTTTCTTTTTATTAAAAAAAAATTTTTTTTAAGTAGGTTCCATGCCCGACATGGGGCTAGAACTCACGACCCTGAGATTAACCGACTGAACCAGCCAGGTGCCCCCTAATTTTCTTTCTTAGTGGAAATGCCAGATTATGGGATTCCTGAGAAATATAATGTGCTGTCCAATTTTGTTATAAATATCTGCCAAACAAATTGATAGGAATGACATTACTACAACATAAATTATTTTATCATTTATTTTATTATGAGTAAAGTTGAACATCTTTTCATAGGATTAAGAGCCATCTGTATTCTTTTTTTATGGTGAATGCTCTGTTAATATCCCATGACCATTTTCCTACTAGGCTATGATTTTTTTTTCTTTTTTAATTATTATTATTATTTAATTTAAATATTAGTTAACATACAATGCAATATTGGTTTCAGGAGTAGAATTCAGTGATTCATTCCTTACATACAACATCTTTGTGCTCAACACAAGTGCCCTCCTTAGTACCCATCACCCCTCTAGCCCATCTCCCACTGTCTTCCCTCCATCAACCCTCAGTTTGTTCTCTATCGTGAAGAGTGCCTTGCAGTTTGTTTCCCTCTCTTCTCTTTTTTCCCACCCTTCCTCTGTGTTCATCTGTTTTGTTTATTAAATTCTACCTAAGAGGGGGCGCTTGGGTGGCTCAGCTGGTTGGGCATCCGACTTCAGCTCAGGTCATGATCTCACAGTCTGTGAGTTTGAGCCCCGCGTCGGGCTCTGTGCTGGCAGCTCAGAGCCTGGAGCCTGCTTTGGATTCTGTGTCTCCCTCTCTCTCTGCCCCTCCCCTGCTCACACTCTGTCTCTCTCTGTCTCAAAAAAAAAAAAAAAAATTCTACCTATGAGTAAAATCATATGGTATTTGTGTTTCTCTAATGGACTTATTTCACTTAGCATGATAACCCTAGTTCCATCCACATCATTGCAAATGACAAGATTTCATTCTTTTTGATGGCTGAGTAATATTCCAGTGTGTGTGTGTGTGTGTGTGTGTGTGTGTGTGTGTGTGTGTGTGTGTCACATCTTCTTTATCCATTCATCAGTTGATGGACATTTGGACTCTTTCCATAGTTTGGCTCTTGTTAATGCTGCTATACACATTGTAGTACATGTGCCCCTTTGAATCAGGATTTTGCTATCCTTTGGATAAATACCTAATAGTGCAATTGCTGGATTGTAAGGTAGTTCTATTTTTAGTTTTTTGAGAAACCTCTATACTGTTCTCCAGAGTGGCTGCACCCACCAACAGTGTGGGAGGGTTCCCCTTTCCCTGCATCCTCACCAACAGCTGCTGTTTCTTGTGGTGTTAGTTTTAAACATTCTGACAGGTGTGAGGTGATATCTCATTGTGGTTTTGATTTGTATTTCCCTAATGATGAGTGATGTTGAGTGTCTTTTCATGTGTCTGTTAGCCATGTGGATGTTTCTTTAGAAAAGTTCTATACATGTCCTCTGCCCATTTCTTAGCTGGACTGTTTGTTTTTTTGGGTGTTGAGTTTGATAAGTTCTTTATGGATTTTATATACTAACCCTTTATTGGATATGTCATTTGCAAATACCTTCTCCCGTTCTGTAGGCTGCCTTCTGGTTTTGTTGATTGTTTCCTTTGCTGTGCAAAAGCTTTTTGTCTTGATGAAGTCTCAATAGTTCATGAGCTATTGTCTTTTTACTTTTTTTATTAAAAAAATTTTTTTAATGTTTATTTATGAGAGGGAAAAAGAGAGAGACAGTGGGAGAGGGGCAGAAAGAGAGGGAGAACAGAAAGAGAGAGAATCTGAAACAGGCTCCAGGCTCTGAGCTGTCAGCGCAGAGCCCAGTGTGGGTCTTGAACCCACGAACTGTGAGATTATGACCTGAGCCAAAGTCGGACATTTAACCGACTGAGCCACCCAGGTGCCCTTTTTACTTTTTATTTGGTGAGCTCTGCATATAGTAAAGATATTAACCCTTTGGCTATGATGCAAACTTAAAATATCTGTTTTTTTTTCCTTTGGATATCTTTTTTGGGGGCATACATTTTTTAAAAATTTTAAACGTGGTCAAATTGCTCAGTCTTTTCCTTCAAGGTTTCTGAGTTTTTTGGCATTCTCAGCATGTCAGTTAGGATTGCAAGTATCATACAACTGTAAGAAACAGTCTATACAAAGTCTATACATAGTAGCTCAAGTAAATTGGATTTTTTCTGCCTCTTAGTGAAAACTCTAGAGATAGGTGGTTGTTAGCATTGATTCAGTGGTTCAACCAGGTCAGGGTCAATGTCCCTTATTCTACTCTCTTAGCCTTTCCCTTCTGGTCCTAAGATGATTTCTTTAGGACTAGGCTTCGAAAGGGGATGGGGGTGTCAGTATGTTTGTCCATTTTTATTCGGCAAGCTAAGAAGTTGTTCCAGGAAATTTTCACTTGAGTTTCATTGACCAAGTCACATCGCCACCATAGCTGCAAAGGCTGAAAACGTGGAAAGCAACCCTGCCATCATGACCCATTTCTGGGGGTTGGAGTCTACTGCTCCCCTGAACAGAACTGGGGTTTTATTTAGCAGGGAAGAAATGGGGAAATGGGTACTGACTATAATGGACAGAAAGCTTAGCATCTGGCACACTCAACAGGGTTTCCTCCCCTACAAGATTATAAAAATAATTTCCTCATGTTTTCTTCTAACACTTCTAAGACTTATTTTTTTCCCCACATTTCAACCTTTCACTTAACTTTGTTTTTATTTTATTATGAATTCTGGAATGCGTATATAATTTTTTTCCCGAGGCGACAACCTAGTTGTTGTAACACTCTTTGTTGAAGCATTCATCTGATCTTCTCTGATTTAAAATTCTACCTTTATGGCATCCAAAATTCCCATATGAATTTGAGTCGACTTCCTGATTTTCTATTCTTCAGTTGCACTGCTGTATTCATGAACTAGCACCATACTGTCTTAATTAGCTAAAATTTGGCAAAATAGGCTTCTTTCACTATTCTCCCCCCAGAATTGTCCTGACAAGTAAAAAAAAAATTTTTTTTTAAATTTTATTTATTTCGAGCGAGAGACAGCATGAGCAGGGGAGGGGCAGAGAGAGAGAATCCCAAGCAGGCTCCACACTGCCAGGGCAGAGCCTGACGCAGGGCTCAAACTCACGAACCGTGAGATCATGACCTGAGCCGAAACCAAGGGTGAGACGCTTAACCGACTGAACCACCTAGGCACCCCCTGATAATTCTTACATGTTTATTCTGTGAATAAACTTTAGAATCACTTTGTCTACTTAAAAAAAAATTCTGTTCATATTTTATAAGGATGGCATACATTTTAGATTAATTTAGAAAGAATTAACACCTTTGTGATGTTGAGTCTTCCTGTATAAGAATAGATATGATTTTTTCATTTAAGATTTTTTTGGGATTCCCTCAGTAGCATTTTACAATTTCTTGCATATTTTTTTAGAATTACTCTTACGTGTTTTATCGTTTATTCTCATTATCAATGGGATCGTTTGTTTCATTATAAATTCTAAGCAGACGTTGTTTACATACATGGAGACTTTTGATTTTTCAGTATTAATTTTGCACCCAGAAAACTTCAATTTCTTATTATTTATAATAATTTTTAGTGGATTGTTGTGGGTTCTCCAGGTAAATATCATAGTATCACCAAATGTTGCCCTTTTCTTCTTGTTGCTTAAGTCTATCTACGGAATAATATTAAATAGAAATAGAAATGGTGGGGGTGCCTGGGTGGTTAAGTGTCCGACTCTTGGTTTTTGGTTCAGGTCATGATCTCACAGTTTCGTAAGGTGGAGCCCCATGTTTGGCTCTGTGCTGGCAATGCAGAGCCTGCTTTTGGGGCTCTTTCCCTCTCTCTCTGAGCGCCCCCCCCACTCGTGCTGTCTCTCTCAAAATAAATAAATAAACTTAAAAAAAGAAAAGAAAGAAATGGAAATGGTGATAGTTGACAGCCTTTTCTTATTCATGAATTAAGCAGAGAACGTACATAAATATATATATTCCTTGATGTATGTCTGTGCGTATGCATATGTAACGGTCTCGAGGAAGAATCCATATATCATTCTAAGGGTTTTTGACGGATGCCTTTTTAGAAACCGTATTTTGAAAAATAGAATTAGGATATAAGCTCCTGAATTTTAGATTTATTCACCAGATGGGATATATTCAAGCAGTACAGAAGAGAGGTTAGTGAAGAAAAGATATCTTCTTCAGACAGTAGTGTTTATTAAGCTTATGAGGGTCAGGGGAATGTTTTCAGGATGGAATGTGTTGCAGTAAAACCCATTTTTATTTACTGGCAAATGGGATTCATTTCTGCGTTGCCCAGATACTTAATTGTCAGACTGAATCACTGCTCATAATTGAAGGTTAAATTCAACCTGATATCTTTTGAAATGACCCCACGTTCTTCCATATATGTGAGGTGCTCAGATCCTCCTGGAAAGAAAACATTTTTTATAAAAGAATGTTCACCCAAAGGATACAAAAATCTTAACCCAAAGGGATACATGTATGGGGTGCCTGGGTAGCTCAGTTGGTTAAGTAACTCTTCACTTCCACTCAGGTCATGATCTCACAGTTGGTGAGGTTGGGTCGCGTGTCAGTCTGAGTGCTCCCAGCCTGGAGCTTGCTTGGGATTCTCTCCCTCTCTCTCTGCCCCTCCCCCACCCCCACACTCATTCTCTCACTCTCTCTTTCAAAATAAATAAATAAACTTAAAAATAACAACCACACATCCCCAAAACGAAACCAAAACAAAACAAAAAACAAACACCCCCCCCACAAAAGGATACATGTACCCTGTACCCCGAGGTTTATAGTAGCATTATCTATGCTAGTTAGATTATGGAAATTATAAATAGTCAAATTATGGAAACGGTCCATATGTCCATCAGTGTTAGAGAAAGACAAATACCATGTGATTTCACTCATATGTGGAATTTAAGAAACCAAACAAACGTAGGAAAGGAAGAAGAGAGAGGGAAGCAACCGAGTAACGGATTTTTAACTGTAGAGAACAGACTGATGGTTACGGGAGGGGTGTGGGTGGGCGGAGGGTTGAAATAGGTGATGGGGATTAAGGAGGGCACTTGTGATGAGCACCTGGTAATGTATGAAAGTGTTGAATAACTAAATTGTACACCTGAAACTAGTATTACACTGTATGTTAAGTAACTGGAATTTAAATAAAAACTTAAAGAAAAAGAAAGTGATGTTTCCATTCTTGTTTGCATTTTTGTTGGCATCCTTACCTTAAAATCTGTAGAACCTTTGTAAAGCTTCCTTTTTGATATGAAAACTAATAAAACTTAAAAAAAATTTTAACGTTTATTTATTTTTGAGAGACAGAGAGAGAGAGAGCGCGCGCAAGCAAGGGAGGGGCAGGGAAAGAGAGAGGCACAGAATCTGAAGCAGGCTCCAGGCTCTGAGCTGTCAGCACAGAGCCCGATGCGGAGCTCGAACTCACGAGCTATGAGATCATGACCTGAGCTGAAGTCGGACGCTCAACTGACTGAGCCACCCAGGTGCCCCAGAACTTTCGATGTGGAATTAATGAAGGAGAAGAATGTAGAGAATGTAAAGGAAAAAAAAATGTTTTGGCATCTGGGGAAAGGCACGATAATGCTGCCTGAAGACTTGGGCCTCTGGATGATGGTTTCACGTTTGCAAAATCAATACGCACTGTTATTACTCTACTATTTACAAAGAGGCTGAGTTCATGCTAAACCCCCCCGGTTGTGCTTTGCCACTTGGGATGCTGACATAGGTTTTTATGTTATTTGCTACTTCCTGGAGTGAGCTTTTAATGGGCTTGAAACAAACAGCTGCAGCAAAGAATGAAGAATGAACCATTTTGAGTGAAATGTGCACAGGTGTCAAAGATGGGAAAGGTGCACCCAAGGGAGTTAGTGTTGATAAGGATCACACATGCTTTACTGTCACTCAAGCTCTCCAGGGAGTTCAAAGGATGTTACCAGACCGTCTGATTACCTCTCCCAGCAACTCTGGGCCATAGGTAGTGAGTAGAAAGGAAGCTCTCATCTGTGGTAGTTAAATGCTGGACGTAGAACAATGAGAGCCCTGTTCTTCTAGCATTCCCCAGATACTGTACAATGGAAATCCCAGTCTCCTCTGAATTCCCTCTCCAGGTGAGGTGACACCGGCCATGACTCCTCTTGCCCTCCCCTCAGTGGAGTCAGCTTTGGTTTCCCTCTTGTGTTAGAGAAAGTGAATCCCACACTCTTTTTCATCACAATGGACAAGACTGGCTTTGTGGATTCAGCCATCTCTCCAGTGCCTCTCTTGATGAAGGGTGAAAAGTGATAAGTTAGAAACTGGACCCACTGAGCTGGCTTGGCTACTAATCAATGACCCCAGGCCAACAAGTCTTATCAACTTTCATTAGATCGATTCTAATCCTGAATGGGATAATTCTTCCTGAGCTATGGTCCTTCCCCTATCTCTAGATGCAAAGAAACATTGAAAAGTAAACTGCAGGTGTCTGGGTAGGAGATTTGGGGAGGAATGTGTCACTGATAGATACAGGTTTTGGTGACTGTTAATAGTGACATCTATTATACAGTCTTAAAGCTACCTGAGGTAGCTCAGGTTCCTTATTTTTGTAAAAGTGAAGTGAGCAAAAAGGGAAAGGACGGGGAGAGATTCCCAGGAATTTAGTTTTTGAAGAGAGAGATGCACTTAGTAGTTTCCTGCTAATTACAGTTGTAATTATTATAGTTGTATCAGAGAGTGCCCCACATCTTGAGATGAGGATTTTCAGTAGTGCGGCTGCCCAGATCATGCCTTTGAATCTAGAGCTTCTGAGAGTGAGTAGTTCACTCCACAGAAGGGATACAAAGTCCCTCTCAGGGCTTTTTATCCATTTGTTTTAAAATGAGTGTAAAATATAGTTCCTTTGGACATTGCAACTTATTCCCACTTACTTCGATGGTGTTGGGTATGAAAGAGAAAGGATGGAAGGGAATGGAAGGGATAAGGAAGAGAAAGAAGTTCTAGAAACAGTAGAATCACCGAAGTATAATGCAATCGGGAGTCCTCTTTTGGGGGGTGGGGGAATCAATAACATATATTTTTGGAGTCAGCAAAAATTTAAATATGGTACATTTAGTAAGCCAAGGAATTGTAACAGCAGTAAAGCTTCTATACAAAAAATAAATTTTAAATAAATTTTAAAAAGTCATTCAGCCAACACAATAATGAAGAAGAAGAAGAAAGCTGGAAGACTGACATTACCTGACTTCAAGACTTACTATAAAGCTACAGTAATCAAGAGAGTGTGATATTGGCATGAGAATAGACAAATAGGTCAATGGAACAGAATAGAGAGCCCCCAAACAGATCCACATAATATAGCTGACTGATCTTTACAAAGGAGCAGTGGCAATTAATGGGGCAAAGATAATCTTTTCAACAAATAGTGCTGGAACGACTGGATATCCACATCCAAAAAAACTGCATATAAACAAAGACCTTACATGCTTCACAAAAGTTAACTCAAACACACCTAATTGTGAAATGCAAAACTATAAAACTTCAAGAAGATAGCACAGGAAAAAGCCTGACACAGGAGGACCTTGGGTTTGGTGATGACCTTTTAGATACAACACCATGAAAACAAGAATTGAGAAGCTGGACTTCTTAAAATGAAAACATTTTGCTCTGAAATAATCCGGAAGTTTGTATGGAACCACAAAAGACCCCAAATAGCCAAATAAATCTTGAAAAAGAACAAAACTGGTCATCACAGCCCCAGGTATCAAAGTACATTACAAAGCTGTAGTAATCTAAATAATATGGTACTGGCACAAAAATGGACACATAGATCAATGGAACAGAATAGAGAGCCCAGAAACAAACCCACGATACTATGGTCAATTAATCTGTGACAATGGAGTCAAGAAGATACAATGGTGAAAAGACAGCCTCTTCAACAAATGGTGTTGGGAAAACTGGGTAGCTACATGCAAAAGAATAAAACTGAACCACTTGCTCATACCATACCCCAAAATAAAGTCAAGTGGATTAAAGGCCTAAAGGTGAGACCTGAAACCATAAAAATCCCAGAAGAGAATATAGGCAGTAATTTCTCTGACATCAGCTGTAGCAACATTTTTCTAGATATGCATCCTGAGGGAAGGGAAAACAAAAGCAAAAATAAACTACTGGGACCACATCAAAATGAAAAGCTTCTGCACAGCAAAGGAAACAGTCAATGAGCTAAAAGGCAACCAATGGAATGGGAGAAGATAATTGCAAATGACATGTCAGATAAAGGGTTAGTATCCAAAATCTACAAAGAACTTACCAAACTCAAGGCCCCAAAAGCAAATAATCCAGTGAAAAAATGGGCAGCAGACACGAATAAACACTTTTCCAAAGAAGACATTCAGATGGCTAATACACACATGAAAAGATACTCTACGTCATTCATCATCGGGGAAATACAAATCAAAACCACAATGAGATACCATCTCACACAGTCAGAATGGATAAAATGAACAACTCAGGAAACAGCAGATGTTGGTGAGGATGTGGAGAAACGGGAACCCTCTTGTACTGTTGGTGGGAATGCAAACTGGTGCAGCCGCTCTGGAAAACAGTGTGAAGCTTCCTCAAAAAAATTAAAAATAGAACTACCCTATGACCCAGAAATTGCTCTACTTGGAATTTATCCAAAGGTTACAAAAATGCCTATTTGAAGGGGCACATGCACCCCAGTGTTTATAGCAGTGCTATACAATGGAATACTGCTTGGTGATTAAAAAGAATGACATCTTGCCATTTGCAACAACATGGATGGAACTGGAGGGTATTATGCTAAGCAAAATAAGTCAGGCGGATAAAGACAGATATCGTATGATTTTACTCATATGTGGAATTTGAGAAACTTAACAGACAGAACATAGGGGAAGGGAAGAAAAAATAAGATAGAAACAGACAAACTATAAGAGGCTCTTAAATACAGAGAACAAACTGAGGGTTGATGGGAGGGGGTAGTAGGGGGGGTGGGTTAAATGGGTGATGGGCATTAAGAAGGGCACTTTTCGGGATGAGCACTGGGTGTCATATTTAAGAAATGAGTCACTGGGTTCTACTCCTGAAGCCAAGACTACAGTGTATGTTAACTAGCTTGAGAATAAAAATAATAATTATTAAAAAAATAAAATAAGTATATTAAAACAAGAAATGAAAATGTCATTCAGGACTAAAAATAGTAATTTCAGGAAATTTTATTCATGTCACCAATATGTATGACATGAATTATTTACTTATTAGGCAGAATTTTGAATTCTAAAAATATTGAAAATAGGATGTTTGGGGATTTTGCTGAACCTTCTAGTTTTGGGTTTCACTAGGGTTACAGAGAATCAAGTAGAAATCTTACAGATATGCATCAGGGAAGAGAGTAAGAATATTCTCTTGAATTAGTTTCCTATTTACCTAGAGAATATATGTTTCCTTTTTAGAAGAAAGAAGCATCTTCTGTGATCTACTTCCTAGATTCCCCCTCTGTTCAGATTTATATTTAGGCTAAGGTGAGAATAGGCTGGCTACCCCGAGAGCTAAGCTTTAATTGGTGATTTGTATAAAGGAGCAAAGCCCTTGCATAACTATCAGAAGACGAAGAAGCTATTGTACAAAACTCCACAGGGACTGTGTTTTAGATACAGCTCATTCTGACATTTTTTTATTGCCTAGGGAGTGTCTCAGCTGAGACACGCCTTGGGCTGAATAACTGTAGTTGGGGCTAGGAATGTTGGCTCATTGACAAGGGTTGAGCTTGGCAGAGGCTGGAGGTCAAGCCACCCCCCACAAAAAGACTGATTGTAAGGAGTCAGACTCCACAAGCAAGAGGAGGAGAAAGGTGGACTCCAAAAGAAGAGTCTAGTACTCTAGTACTATGAATACTACTCATAGTAAAACCAATATGTCAGTTTCAGAGATGGGGACTGGCCATAGTACAGATGTTTCTTCTTCAGAACTGGATAGATTGTTGCCACCTGAGCTGGGTTCTGTCATGGCATTTGCACCTGTTATTCTACATGTTTCTAAGGGGAAGAAGGATTTAGTTTATGACTGGGGAAAATAAGATCGCTGTGGGGATATAGAGTCTACCTCTCTAGTAGGACTGACTTTAGTCATTGCTAAACCAGTCAGTCTAATGGCCAACTTGACTGGGCGGGGGGGGGGGGGGGCCACAATCCAGAGGAGGTCAAAATGTCTTAGAATGCATTGTCAGCTCTTTGCCTTTTCTTAAGTACCACATTGGTGAAACTTGCCAGTGGAAAGCCCAAGGGACTCTTAGATGGATCAAGGAATGATAAAAGTGCCCTTTAAAAGCAGTGGGTTTACATTTGATCTCTTCAATCTATTGAATATTTACTAATTCATTAAGAGAAGGTCTTGGGTCTGATGGAATCTCTTTACTTCAGCTTCCCATGTCCTCACACTACTGATTGTTCCCTTCGTCCAACCAGACATGACTGCCTTGGAAACAGGACCTCAGCAGTCATCCTGTGGTGATGTGGAAACGCCTAAACTTTTTGGGAGCCCCACCCAGCTTTCCCTTGAGGCACTCCCTCCTCCCCAGCTCTTTCCATCTGATGTGAGTTCTCTCCTATTGCTCACAGATACCAGCTTGCCATTCTCATTCTGGACTTGGTGATTTGGATGATCAGATTAGCTTTTCTGTACCTGTCCATTCCCCCTGAGCTCCCACTGGGACAACCAGGTCTTGATCCCTCTTCCCTGAGAATACTTTTTTTTTTTTTAACGTTTATTTATTTTTGAGACAGAGAGAGACAGAGCATGAACGGGGGAGGGGCAGAGAGAGAGGGAGACACAGAATCGGAAGCAGGCTCCAGGCTCTGAGCCCTCAGCCCAGAGCCCGACGTGGGGCTCGAACTCACGGACCGTGAGATCGTGACCTGAGCTGAAGTGGGACGCTTAACCGACTGAGCCACCCAAGTGCCCCTGAGAATACTTTTCTAGATGAGTCAGTCACGGTTCTGCCTTCCTGGAGCTTAAGAAATCTGGGGTGGGATGGAGAGCAGCAGAGAAATACATAAATAAGTTAGATGTTAGAATCCAAACAATCATAATTGGCAACCAGTATATTCATAGAAATAAGTTGTCAAGCAGTCAATCAATCACTATTTATCAGAGCTGATTTTGGGCTAACAGTTTGGAATTTAGTTTCTAGGCATGTTCAAAAAAGATAGTCTTCTCTTTTTCTGGTGGATACACTTTTATGCAGTATCCAATATAGTGGAAGGACTTCTAAGAAAAAATGGAACGATAGGTTTTTGTGAGGTAATACACACCTTATCCTGGTATCAGACTCTCGTGATGAATGCCTTAGCTATGTCAGATGCTCCCAAGTCACTCCATTATTTTCCCCTCTGCTACAGTATTGAGCATAGGGGAGCTAGGCAAGGAGGGTTCACAAAGCATCACTGTGCTTTATTTAGTTGTGAAACAGACGAACAGAACTCCTGTTTCTGGGTATAAAAGTCTGATTCTGTCTTTGGATGCTATCTGTCTGACGCTGAATTTTGAGCTCCCAAGATGTGATGTCAAGTGTTAGATGGCATTGGAATGAACTGCATGATACTTAGATGGACCAAGGAGTGACAGAGATGTCCTGTCAAAGCCGTAGGTTTTCATTTGATTAATTCAAGCTAATGGGTTTTTTAATGAAGTCGTGAAGAGAAGGTTTGAGGTTCCATGAGATCCTTGGTTGGGTAGGAGCAGCTAAGATTTGTAAAAGGAAAAGATCATTTAGAGGATATAAAAAGGACTGACCAAAGGCAATTCGAACTCTATTTGGGAACAAATAAAATTTGTTTTAAGCCCTTGATTGATACTTGCCCCTCATGGTATGCTTCAGAATCTGGTTGATTTATTGCATAAGTAAATGTGTAACTCATTGAGATTTTATATTGAGGGCACTGTTTCCCATCATACCTCTCTGTACTCCTGAAAGATTGGTAATCCTAGAATATAGAACAAAACTCTATTCTACAAACAAACAAACAACAAAAAATGTTTAAATTCCTGCTACTTTTCAAACGCCATAGTACCAAGTATTATTTCCTTTAGTCATTGCACAATAGCTAAAGAAGTTAGATAGTACCACTATTTTACAGGGAGGTAAATGGCCAACACAAACCCCAAAAAGGAGAGGTGGTAGGACCATTCAGGGTGAGATTGTGGGCTGCGGGTGAGGAAAGGGGCACAATAGGTTCTAAAGACCAAACTTACCTATTTATACATTTGTATATAAACCTGAAAGCTGAGTATTTCCATGATTATAAGTGCTGCCCACTATAAACTTACATTCCATCTCAGGTACAAATTTTCCAGGATTATGAAAAGCAACAATAAATTATTTTGCCAGTTTTCAAGATGTGATGCTTTGGGCTATTTAGTAATACCTCCAAGGGCCTGAATAAGTGTTATTACTATTTGCTGGATTTGGGAGTTTCATGTCTATTTGATGAGTGACATTGTACCATAATTTCCATTTTTGTATTGTCCTATATGGTTTTGGTATCAAGGTTGTGTTGGTCTTTCGAGTTAGGAAAGGGGTGCTTCTTTTTTTACTTTATGGACAATTTTATATAAGATTGGATATTACGTTCCTTGAAAGTTTGGTAGAATTCTCCCATAAGATTTAGTGCTTGTCTCCCTTATGCTGGGCTGCACCACTCTCAGTTCCTTAAAAACTCCAGAGTTTTTCATCCTTGAGTGCCTTTGCACATACTGTTTCCCTGACCTCCCCACTCACCCTGCATAGGCTTTTCCCAAATGTCACATCCTCTGAAGTCCTTCACTGATAATAGTAACTCAGGCAAGTTTTCTCTATTCCTTGTTTTTCTCCATCTCAGCATCATGAGGATTTTCTTGATAATAATGATCATGATTTATAGCTGGCTTAGTGACTTGTTGGCTTATTTGTTTTATGAATATGAGTGAAGGGGCTGTGTTTATATCACTCACCCAACACTTAGCTCAGTGCTTGGCATACAGTGAGAACTTAATGCGTATCTATTAAACACATGGCTGATCATCCCCTAGTCACTTAATTATACTCAAAGCTGGAGAGTGGACACAATTCAGTGTTCTCAAGTTTCTCTTCTAGTTCAAGAGTCTATTCTTTTTTTAAAAAAATTACATTTTATCTTTCCTAGTGCAAACTCAGGAAGTTAAGTATGCTTAAGCTATCTTAAATTATTTTTAAGATAAATTAGAGGGAATTGGGTAAAATGGCTGTAATACTTCATCTTGTCCTCCCTTTGACTTCTTTAGCTCTTTAGGTTCTATTGTCAGCAAACTAATGCCTATTTCCAAAGGCTCGCATTTTATCTCCAGTAATACTTCTGTGCCTTGAAGTCTACTTTGTTTAACATTAATATAGCCATGTCAGCTTTCTTATGCTTGCTGTTTGCATGCCATATTTTTCTATCCATTTCTTTTTAACTTATCTGTATCTTTATATTTATATTTTATAGATAGCATATACTTGTATATTGCTTTTTATCCATTCTGACAATCTCTGTTATGTATCTGGGGTGTTTAGTCCTTTTACATTTAATGTAATTATTAATTTGATTGCATTTAGGTTTATGTTTTCTTCTTTGTTTTCTACTGTTCCCATATGTTCCCCCCCCACCCCGTTACTCCTGGTTTCTTTGAGTTAATTGAATATTTTTCATAATTCCATTTTAATTTATCTGCTAGCCTTTTGGCATTTTTCATAGTGATTGCTTAAACATTATAACATATATTCCTAACTTTTCAGAGTCTTAGAGCTAATATTGTATTAGTTCATGTAAAATGTAAGAACCTAGTAACCATTTAGGCTCACTTACCACTTCCTACTGTCATTTATGTCCTTGTTGTGATATGTATTACATTTCTGTATGTTATTACCCCCCACCAAACTACAATGCTATAACTTTTGTCCTAATCTAATTTTACTTAAGTTTATGTGATTTTAATCACTAGTCTATCTAGCAGTTTCTGGGACAAGAGTGAAAACCACGGCTTAGTTTATAGCCTTAGTGAATTCCTTGTTTCTGAAACTGCCCGTGTGTATTTATAAATCGCTGAGAAGCCTACAGGAAGCCACTTTATTGGAACATCCAATTGCAGCCTTTCACCTAATAAACTAGGTTTATTCATCCTCTTTTTAAGCCAGAATTGCAGTGAACATCCAAACCTCCTTCCTCTCACACAAACCAGTTCCTTGTATTTCTTCATGCAAAATCAGATATTTATGGCATGCATTTTATTGTAAAACTTTGGTATCAAGCTGCCCATAAAATTAATCTTTTTTGTGTTTCTTGCATTTCCTTCTGAGACAGTATTCTTATGCCTTTTCTGATTTGGGGGTCTGTTTTTCCTAAGACTTAAATTCTTAAGACATGGTACTTTTCATGTCTGAATGTGTGAACACTTTCCTTTCTTCTTCTTTTTGCCTTCATATTTACCCTGATTATTGGTAACTTTTGAGGACTGTTTTTTTATTCTTCCTCTGATTCCTTGCTGAGGTATTTTCCTGACTCTGTGCTAAAGCCAGTGAACCATACAGAAGCATGCTAGCTATGTCTCTGCGTAGCTCTGTGACTTTGGGTCAATCAGGCAATTCCTTTGAGCTCCAATTTACTTGAAATGATTTAAGACTTCTTATAGTTCTGATATTCTGCGTTCCTGACTTGAGCTGCCCTAGCAATATTATCACTTGTTCAAACGCACAGGTGCATGCACACACGCACACACACACACACAGACACACCCCTGAAAGTACCTGCAAACACATACATGTAGCTGTCCTATCATTATCCTCTGATACTTCTGCTTTTGGTCATCCTCACTCTTAATGTTTATTTATTTTTGAGAGAGAGAGAGAGGGTGAGAGAGGGAGGGAGAGGGTGAGAGAGCGCCAGAGTGTGAGTAGGGGAAGGGCAGAGAAAGAGAGGGAGACACAGAATCTAAAGCACGCTCTAGGCTCTGAGCTGTCAGCAGAGAAACCGATGTGGGGCTCAAACTCATGGACCGCGAGATCATGACGTGAGCTGAAGTTGGACGTTTAACCGACCGTGCGACCCAGGCGCCCCTCATCCTCACTCTTAGAAGCTGCTGCTGGATACCTCCTGATTTTCAGCCCATATCTAGCTGCCTGGTCCTTGCCTTGCAAATACCCTCAGTGTTTATATTCTTGAATCCGGCTTCTACTCATTTCAGCTAACTGGGAATCTGCACAACTCTGCTCCTGGCCTTGTACTCTGCCTCTGCCTGCTGAGTTCACCAGAGTTTTCCTCTTTAGTCTGTTTCTTCACCAGACCCTCTCCTTTGATGTGGCCTCACCTGGGCTGGTGGACTGCCATTCTGCCATGACCCTGGCCCTTCTTATTATATGAATGAACTGGACCGCATTCTTGTGGGTGACAGCATTTCAGAGAAAAGGCCATGGAAAAAGTAGGAAAAATTTATGAAGTCAGTAAAGAAGAGAGGTGGAGCTCACCCAAAGTGAAATTGTAACTTAGGAGAAGTTTATTTTCAGTATCCTTCCATCTCTATGTCAGGTACAAATTCTTCTCTTTGGCACCCCACATTTCAAGATACCCAGGGCTCTCCCTGCTGCCTTAGGACACACCAGTGGCACCCTCCCCTGGTTCTCAGGAATCCAAATTCCAGATCACTGCCAGCTTCAGCCCTTCTCTCTAGCCAGAGTTCTTTGTCCTGTGTCCACTCCATCAGAACCCTGTCCTGTAATAGCCAAATGAAGAAACATTGGTATCAAAGGCTGACAGTGGTTTGAAGAGTTTCCTTTCCTGGATAATATGAAGAGAAGAAGAAGAAGAAGGAGAAGGAGAAGGAGAAGGAGAAGGAGAAGGAGAAGGAGAAGGAGAAGAAGAGGAGGAGGAGGAGGAGGAGGAGGAAGAGGAAGAGGAAGAGGAAGGAAGAAAGAAGAAAGAAAGAAAAAGAAATCAGAAAACCTTGTTTTGAAATCCAGTTCTCTTTATGTCTGTGTGAACTTAACCAAATAACTTACCCTCTCTTGAGTCTCAGTTTCCACCTTAAAATGGGAGAGAAAATATTTTTTCATGGTGTTGTAAAAATTTATAGCTAGAGTGTATGCAGGGACTCCTTGTAAGTGCTGTGTAAGAATAAAGATTTTTATGCAGGATTCAAAAATGCTTCTCAGCCTCACCATATACATCACGAATCGGGACAGAGGTCATTTCACTTGGCAAAGGACAGATCTAGACAGCCCCTAAGTTCCTTCTTTAAATTTTTTTCCCCTTGAATAATGAAGGGGGGAAAAAGGACAAAATATGAAGACAGAAGCTAGGTAAGATTTAGTAAGTAGAAAATAAGATTATTGGACAGGGGATTCCCTATCCATCCTTGCATTCACTTTCCGAAGAAAGGACCCACCCAACTGAATAATAATGTAAACTATCGAACATCTGTAATGTGCCAGGCACCTTATATACATTATCTCTACTTTTCAAAGAAACCCTTCAGAATGGTAGAGAAGGAAATGGCTACTCAAAGAACATGAGTTTCCTTTTATTTTACTTATTTTATTTTACTTTTTAAAGTTTATTTTTATTAAAATTTTTTTAATGTTTAATTATTTTTGAGACAGAGAGAGAGACAGACAGAGAGTGACTGGGAGAGGGGCAGAGAGAGAGGAAGACTCAGAATCTGAAGAGGGCTTCAGACTCTGAGCTGTCAGCACTGAGCCCGACGTGCGCTCGAACTCACAAGCCACGAGATCATGACCTGAGCCAAAGTCAGATGCTTAACCAACTGAGCCACCCAGGCACCCCAAGGTTATTTATTTTTGAGAGAGAGAGTGAGAGAGAGCACACGCAAGCACGGGAGAGGCAGAGAGAGAGAGAGAATCCCAAGCAGGCGCCATGCCGTAAGGGCGGAGCCTGACATGGGGCTCTAACCCACGAACTGTGGGATCATGACTTGAGCCAAAACCAAGAGTTGGCTGCTAAACCAACTGAGCCACCCAGGGGCCCCTATTTTATTTTTATTTTATTTGTAACGTCCCATCACTGGTGGGAGGTAGAGCTAGGTTCCAACCCCAGTTCTGTCTGATACCAAAGCCTGTGCTCTTTTCACCAGACCACCCTGTTTCACTTCTCTGAGGAAGCTTACTGATCCATCTCAGAAGCCACACATGACCTGGGGCGCCTGGATCTTCTTCAAAATACGTTCAGAAAACAAAAAGCAGGCATGTTTCAAAATAATTGGGGGTTGACTGGCCCGACGGCCCTTGGGCTAGACCTGTTCCAACCGCACCGTGGCCCGGGCAGCCTCCCAGACCTGGGAGCCTCTGTGGGGCACCCGGTAGGGAATGTTCTCTGGCAAGTCTGAGCCCATCCGAAGGTTGGCACCCAAAACTATAACGTGAGGGAGGCTGAAGGAGTAGCTACATCACGACACTGTGCAATTATTACACTTTGGTGTAATTCCCACTGGACTGCTGGTTAAGCCACACTACATGTCTGAAACGGAAGAAGGCTTTGCAGGTAAGTGTAGACCAGCACAGGGAGCTTCTTCATGGCAAATGTCTCAAGCCGAATGGGTCGGCCATGTCGAATTTGACTCTGAGTCCACACCTTTCACGGAAAAGAATTCAGTGGGGGGTCATGGGCAGCTCTCCCTTGCACGTGGTCATGTGCCATGCCATCCCTGGCACTGAGGCAATGTCTGAAGATAGCCATGGTGGCGAGTGCTGGGAGCACAGGGAGAGAATGAGGCATCCACTAGCAAGGGAACTTCATCGGGGTGTCTAGAACCCTGATTACACCTAAGCAGGTTAAACCAAAACCAAGATTTCTCTTGCAACAGAAAAGTCTTTGTTCGGTTTGGGAATAAACTCCTCTTTGGGGGAATCAGTACTGGGAGCTTGTAAGGGAAAGGGAGAGGGAAAGGGAAAGCGAAAGGGAAGGGATGGGAAGGGGCAGGAAGGAAAGGAAAGGAAAGGGCTTCAAAGCAAATTGCTCAAAGCAGATTTTGAATTCCTTGGAGAATTTGCATGTATCTACTGATTTCACTAAGCAGGTCTAAGCTGATGCAAATGGCATGTGCAGGTTTTACTAGGAGGAAGGAGCTGGGGGAGGGGAATGGCTTCCAGACCTCTAATCTAGGAGCAGACTCCTCCTTTGGGAGGCTGGCAGAGGAAGGCTGTTCCGACTTCCCAGGTGGTGTTGCAAGGTAATCTACCCCATTCTGGTCAAGGTCTTGGCTAAGGGCCATATGTGTCTTGAGGAGGTAAAGTGACAATTCAGTGGATTAGAAACAAAAGGCCAACATCCTTTAGCAGTGGCCATTGGGTGACTTTCCCACTCGGAATTCTACGGAATCAGAATTACAGACATTGGCAGTGTGTATGAGTTGTGGGGAGGGTTTGTCAAGGCGTGAAAGGGGAAAGGGAACTAACAAGTATGTACTAAGATTGTTACACATTTTCTTTACTGGATCGCTTCAGTGGTGCTTTGAGGAACAAAATTCTTTAAGAAACTGAGGCCCAAATCTTCAGTGAATTGCTTGAGATAGTGTTAAGTGGGCCTAGGACCCAGTATGGCTGCTGTCCCCCCCGGCGTTGGGTGCCAAGATTCATCTCTGGAAACAGAAGATTCTCGAGCTGCTCAGGTGCACCTTTCCGTTTCCTGACAGAAAAGCAGGAGGTCCGGCAGTGAGCAGGATGGTCGGGACCTCCCGGTTTCCCTGAGCGGCCAGACTTCTAGGGCTTTGTGATGCGGCCCCCTCAGGTTCAAGGACTCTCCTCAAAAGTACTGTTCTAATTTCCCAGTTTCCAAACGGAACCCAAATCACATTGTTTTGTGCACATGGGAGCTGAGCCACGACTTCCTTAACAAGAGGGAGAGAAACAAAATCAAGGAAACTCACAAACCAATTTTAAACGGAATGAAATCCACACGTTTCCTACAGCAATTGAACTGAACAAAACCAGATGAAAATATTCCCGGTAAATCTGAAGCGAGGCAGTATTTCCCTTGGGTTGAGTCCATGGCCACAAGTAAATACCATAGAGTGCTCAGGTGCTCCACGAGGCTGAGAATTTGGCTCCCTGCAGACGCTGGGCTGGGGGCTCTGGCTCCGACCGCCGTGGGACGTGGGAGGGCTCAGATAGCCCCTCACCTGGCGGGTCCTCTGACCCCTCATCTGTGAAGTGATGGGGTTGCACCCGCTCTCTGGTGTCCGAACCAAAACAGAACAAGACATGGGGCGCCTGGGTGGCTCAGTCGGTTGAGCGTCCGACTTCAACTCAGGTCATCATCTCACAGCTCGTGAGTTCGAGCCCCACGTCGGGCTCTGTGCTGACAGCTCAGAGCCTGGAGCCTGTTTCAGATTCTGTGTCTCCCTCTCTCTGTGTCCCTAACCCACTCACATTCTGTCTCTGTCTCTCTCAAAAATAAATAAACATTAAAAAAAATTAAAAAAAAAAACAGAATAAGACAGAAACAGTGGAAACTTCTCAGAAGGTAGCGTTTTGGAGAATTCTGATGTGTAGAGCTGATCAGAGCAGGGCTTCTCTGGGTAAAGCAGTGGTTGTTGGTTCATGGGATCCAGAGCAAAGCATAAAAGTAATAGCAGGTGGCGTGCCTGGGTGGCTCAGTCGCTTAAGGATCTGACGTCAGCTCAGGTCACCGTCCCACGGCTCGTGAGTTTGAACCCTTCACCGGGCTCTCTGCTGTCAGCATGGAGCCCACTTCGGATCCTCTGTCCTTCTCTCCCTGCCCCATACCCTGCTTGTGCTCTCTCTCTCTCTCTCAAAAATAAATAAACAACAAAAAAATATCAGCGGGTAACTTTACTGTGCCAAACACATTTCTGAGCCCTTTCTCTGTAAAAGCTGATCTACTCCTCACAACCGTCCTCCTGAGGTAGTGCTATTATCAGCATCATCCCAGTTTTACATTTGAGGCAACTGCGACAGAGAGAGGGTGAGTAAGTTGCCTGAGGTCACACAGCTGGAGAAAGGGAGTGGGGATGGGACCTGGCATTCCGACTTTGCACCTGTTTAACCACTCAGCTCTGTTGCTCTCACACCAGCTGGTTGGGCAACCAGCCTGTGCAAGGGGTACAAAACCAAAATCAGAATGGAATGAATCAGAACCTTGGTACCAGTGAACTCAGGTCTCTCCATCTAGGACTCCCGACGTGACTGGCAGAATGAAAGGTGGATACCAAAGCCCAAGCAGACAGACTCCTCCGGTGGACAAACCAATGTCCTTGCTAGTGTCGCCCTATCTCTGATGCCAGTCTTGCTCCTCACACAGCAGGTCACACCCGGATCTTGCAGGCGGCTCCCCCCGACCTGAGGCCCACCGCCTAAAAATGTTGCTTTGCCTAGAGTTGTGATCGGCTGCACCCTAAGACCAGACGATGCTGTGTGCAATGCTGTTTACTAGGAATGGGCGATTTATTTTATTATGTAGTTTAAAAATCATTTAATATACCTCCCCAAAGGCCGCCTACTTCAGGCATTCGGCAAAGGAAAGGGAAAAAGGGAATATGAACTGCAGAACAGTGAAAAGTGTGTTGCCAACATGACAGACAGAAGAAACAATTTTAAAACACATTTTGAAGATGGTTTCCTTACAGCAGACATGTAATATATCTCTGTCTTTTATGTGTGAGTGACTAACGCTACCCAGTTATGAATGGAAAGATAACCGTCTTTTAAGATGGTTATAGATAAAGTGGAAATGGGAGAATATGTTCCGTGCATATCATAGATGTCTTATTTTGTACATAAAAAAGTTGCTGTTTCTCCCAGTTTGTAGCTTGCCTTTGCATTTCCTTAATGGGATCTTTTGAAGAACAAATTTTAATTTTGATGAAGTTCAATTTGTCAGAAAAACATCCCGGGGCACCTGGGCGGCTCAGTCAGTTAAGCGTCCAACTTCGGTTCAGGTCATGAACTTGGGGTCTATGAGTTTGAGCCCTGCTGTGCTGACAGCTCAGAGCCTGGATCCTGCTTCTGATTCTGTGTCTCCCTCTCTCTCTGCCCCTCCCCTGCTTGCGCTCTCTCTCTCTCTCTCTCTCTCAAAAAATAAACATAAAAAAGTTTTTTTCTTTTATGGGTTGTGTGTTTGGCGTCATATGTACGAAGTCATTGTCTAACCAAAGGTCACAAAGATTTTCTGACTTCACACCCTCATTCACTGATTCAGATACACATATGCCAGGCGCCATGCAAGGGGCTGGTCGTATAAAGGCGCATGAAACACTCCCCTCCCTTCTGAGAGCCTGAGTGGGGGACAGAGGCGCATGAACCCTCCGTTGTAGGCGGCATTTAGTTGCTTTTACGGAAGCACTTGCAGCTGTAACACCGAGGAGAGAGTGCATAGTGCTACCAGAGTCATCAGAGGAAGCCAAGGTCAACTCAGGGGGTCGGATATGGGCTTTCATGATCAAGACTCTGGGTTTTTTGTTTTTTAAATTTTATTATTATTATTTTTTTAGAGGGAGAGAGTGCTAGCCGGGGAGAGGAGCAGAAGGAGAGAGAGACAGAACCTCAGACAAGCTCCACACTCAGCACGGAGCCCTATGTGGGGCTCGATCCCACAACCCTGGGATCATGATCTGAGCCTAAAACAAGAGTCAGTCATTCAACTGACTGAGCCACCCAAGTGCTCCAAGACTGAGTCATTTTTTTTGTTTGTTTATTTTGAGAGTGAGCGAGCATGTGTGTGAGCAAGGGAGGGGCAGAGAGAGAGGGAGAGATAGAGGATCCCAAGCAGGCTCCTCACTGTCAGTGCGGAATCCCATCCAGGGCTCGAATTCATGAGCTGGGAGATCATAACCTGAGCCAAAATCTAGAGCTGGATGCTTCACCGACTGAGCCCCCCACGTTCCCCGAGATCAACTAGTTCTTAATTAATTAATTAATTTATTTATTTAAAAAAATTTTTTTTCAATGTTTATTTTTGGGACAGAGAGAGACAGAGTATGAACGGGGGAGGGGCAGAGAGAGAGGGAGACACAGAATCAGAAACAGGCTCCAGGCTCTGAGCCATCAGCCCAGAGCCTGACGCGGGGCTCGAACTCACGGACCGCGAGATCGTGACCTGGCTGAAGTTGGACGCTCAACCGACTGCACCACCCAGGCGCCCCAACTAGTTCTTAATTTAAAAAAAGAATGAATCTTTAAGTGTGACAGTGAGGACAGTGCCCCAAGACCGTTGGCTTATCATGTCAACGTTTTGGGCAGTTTGGATGGAACATCTGCTCATGTATCCTGTTGTCTTTTGAAACGAGAAATTCATCATCAGCTTTCTATCTGCTTACAGTGATCATGCTTGGTGTTTCTAGAAGCTGAAAGAGAGACAGTGATGCCAGGAATTCCCATTCCCTACCATAAGGACGGCGACCGTGAGGCATCCAGTTAGGGCCACCTGTATTGGAGTCCAGTACCTGAATAGCTGTCCCTTTATTTGGTCAAGAGGCTTTTGATCATGGTGTGCATTCTTGTTGCTGCCCTACATGGAGAAGAAGCCAACTTCTTGCAGAGCAGACTGGCCCTGGGGACTTTCCTAGGAAGGAACTGGCCAAGGAATGCACCAAAGAGATTCCGCATTAGGCTCAGAGTCTTGGGGCTGAAAGGGAGAGAAGAACTGGCATCTTGCTACTCAAAGTGGGTGGGGGGCTTGGCGAAAGTAGTGCCAAATTTCAAGCCTCACTCAGAGGGAGAACAAGCCGATCTTCTGCCCGAATTCCCAAGATGTTGATATTACTGGCAGGATCTGCTTTTTACCAAGATCCCTGGTGATTCATGAACACTTCTCAGGTTTGGGAAGCACTGATCTAATCCAGTGCTTCTGGAGTCCCCTGCCAATACCCTGGCTATGTGGTCATCTGGGTTCTGCTTCATAACTCCAGGGCCAGACGGCCAAGGTCAGGGAGTAGATGAGAATGATCCTTTTACTTTTCTTTTTAGGTTAGGCTGGTTGGGCAGATAAGTGGACATAAGTGAGTAAATAGTTGTGCTCTAATCTGCAAGGGCAGGTCAGCCATTAGAGCTACCCTTTAAAATAGCTCATCTTTATGGCAAACAGACTGCTTCAAAGATTTGGAGGGAGGGAGAAGAGGACTTGAAATGTGGTTCTTTGTCCATTGAGCCTCGTTCCACAGTATATTTAGTATTAGGAAAAATATAGCATCAGTGTGTGTGAATACTGTGAATGCAAATTCCTTGTTATCGATTCCGTGTACTTACTATTCAGATGGCCACACACTTCTTTATACCAAAATGAACAAACCGATGCTAGCAGTGGCTCCCAGACTTTAGCGGGCATCAGAATCATCTGGAAAGCTTGTTAAAAAAAAATTGCTAAGCCCTCCCCTCTCCCGCCAAAGTTTTTGCTTCAGTTTAGGGGACAGGAACTGATAATTTGCATTTCTAGCAATCCCCAGGTGATGCTAATGCTGAGTTATAAAAATAGCAGCGCCCAGATGTATTATTAGCACCTCAGGAAATCTATAGACACTCATGAGTGGATACTGTGCTCTGATGATATGGAATATAGGGCCAAATATCACCAATCCATGGTCAGGGAAGACAGAGTACCCCGGGGGCAACGTAAATACAGAAATAATCTGATTGCTTTCAAACTTCTACTTCCCAAACCTTCATCTGAGTTGCTAACAAGCAATTTCATTTGCTTCATTTTCCTTTCTTTTAGTTTCCACCCACCTCTGATGGCAGACAGATAGTTCTGGTTGACTGCAGGATGTTTGATATTGAAATAACAAGTGCCTACTCACTGGCAAGTGGCAAGACTGGCCAGTGTCACTGAGACATTCTGAGCACGGGGGTGGGGGCGGGGCTCTGAGTTGTGCGATGACCTCCCAGGTCACTGTGGTCCCCTGTGTAGTCCTGGGCCCTACCCTGTACTTGTGCCGTCCTCACCGACAGGCTCACACCCATGATTTCAGTAGAACGAAGGAGCAGTTCTATTGTTGGAGGACCCCGGAATCCCCTCAGTCGGCAGGGAGCTGGTAAATGTTTGGCACAGCACGGGACCCAAGCATCTCCCGTCGGGGTTCCTTCCGGCAGATTTCTCCACCTGCGGCAGATGCTCAGATCTGAACGGTTTGCGCTGACCTTTCTGGTGCCGCTTGTCCAAAGTGCCTGCAGACTGCTCGGGGACAGAGGCTGCCTGCCAGTGAAAAACCATGACAGTGCTTTACGCTGTAATTGAGTGGAGACAGGATTTAGCTCATTGGCGTACCTTGCCTGCATTGACTCTATTCCATATTATTAAAAACAGAGACTTGGTCCTTTTTTTTTTTTTTTTATAAAAAATTTATTGAGATGATGCAATTATAGGCTTTTCTTTAAAAATTATTTGCAACTCACTGGCCCTGAGAAAAGGCATTTGTTTTTTGTTTTTTTTTTTTCTTTTTTTTTTGTTACATTCATTTGATTCAGTCCCTTATACACCCCACACCTCATAAACAACAAGAGATTAGAAATTAAACAAAAAAAAAAAAAAAAGAAAAAGAAATTCTAGATTCATCCTGGTTTGCAGTCACAAAGAGAAATCTTCAAGAATGTTCACTTGGCATGTGTGAAAGATTCAGGGAGTTTGTAGTTGTTTAGTGTTGATGCAGATGGGGCCAAAAGAGGATCAGGTTAGTCTTCCGCGGTTTTTAGACAGGCAGGGATTATTGCCACCCCCACCCCCCCTCCCGCCATGGCTTCCTTGTCTCACTGCCTTCCTTCCAGATTTCTGCTCAGAACGGGAGCAGGCCGAGCGGGTGAAAACCGACTAGCACCGAATGCTAGGGGAAAAACACAAAAGCAAAAACAACCTGCCCTTTGTTCTTCGTGTGTTTTCCCAAATCTCTCATCTTCAGGCTCCTGGGTGGGAATGGGTCAAATGGGGGATCTGGCCAGGCGGGATCTCAATCCTCCTTCTGTCCCTGGCATGCTGTCTGCTCCTCGGGCAAGTCATACTAACCTCCTGGATACTCGGGTCTCCCTTCTGCAGAAGGGAGTGAATGTTTCAAAAACGTATTCCGAGTTGGAGCCTAGGCAGTGAAAGGGGGAGACGGTGGGTACTTAGTCATTTCGGCGAATCCTGTCAGAGCCATCGAAGTTTCAGCTAAAGCTACGTTCCCATTTGGACAAGGTATCAGGGTAAAAAGACCCTGGGTCGGAGGGGGCCAAATACACCATCGAAAGGAGAAAATTCATCAGTGTGTTATTCCTCTTATTCTGTGGGCAGCTCCCTGCCCCCCCCCCCCAAAAAAAAAGGATTCAGGACACTGGTGATGCTGTCTTAGGCAAGACTAAGTTGCCTTGGGACAAAAAGAGATCATGTTAAGAGCCACATAGCTAGTCCCGCTAATTGCCACTGCTTTCTTCTGATCAAGAGGAGGCAACCTCGCTAACCCAGGGTGCAGGGAAGAGAAAATGCTAGAGAATTTCTAGCTAGAGATACAAGTGAGAGCGACCGTCTCAGACACCGCTGAAGGGAGCTCTCCCCGCTCTGCAGTGCTCGTCCACATTCTCCTTTCCCAATTTCTGATCTTGCAAGCCCAGGACTCACATGGCAGTGGTAGGGAAAGGCCAGCTATTCAGATCACGGACGTGCTTTTAATTTGGTCCCAGGTGACATGTTCATCGCCCCTCGTACTTAGTGTTGAAGTAAGGAATTTCATACTGGTAGACCCTACAGGTAGAGCCTAAGCTCTTGGAGGGCAGGGGTTGCGCCTGATTTCCTCTTTGAATCCCTCCCAGTGTCTAGAAGGTGCTTCATCCAAGTTTGCTGAATGGAACTGGAGATCTTTGGGGTCTGCGGCGTGTAAACACCGCATCCCTGGTGTCGGCACTGCCCGGGTGTTAGCTCAGAAAATAAATGAGGACGACTTTTGCCAGTAAGGGAATCAACAGAAAGTTCTTACTGGTAATACTGGGGTAGGAAATAAGGAGCACGTTGGAATTAGTGCTTTCTATTCTTCAAGCAGGTGAAGGTGTCACCATCCTAAGTCTTACCTATTCTTACAGGGTATTGCTTTAAATACAGAGATCCTTGGGGCAAAAGGGAATTTCCCTCCATAATTCAGCTGTAATATTCTTTGAACAGAAAGAGCTGGAGTCCTTACGTGTGGGTAAAGTGAACAGAATGAGATGTTCTCATCTTAGGAAAGAGCAACATCATGCCCTGGTCTCTGCTTTCATAGCCACACAAAGGGCCTCAGTAAAAATCCACCTTTTCTCTCCAGCCCTTCGACTCAATGGTCTTCCCAATACACCAGGTTTTTGGCTTAATCTCTCAAGTTGCAATCCAACATCAGTCATCTTAGAGGCTGGACAACGAATCAGTGCATGCTGCTGAATGCTCTTGAAAGACATCTGGAGTGTGCTGGGGTCCAGCTGACTTTCATCACCATTCAAGTGGCCCGAGACCAAACCCTTCCTTCATCAGCAGGTCCCTGACCTCACTGCAAGCCCGGCCTTCTGGAAGGTAGAGTTGGTGGATCATGTGACAGTGGAGGAGGCTGGCCACCTCTATGTCTCTCTCTGCGGTCTGATAAGGGGCAGGAACAGAGCACAACTGAAGGACCTCGAAGGGCTCCTTGATTCCAGTGTCCTTGACCTGCAGTCAATGTGTCCTTCCCTCTCCCCAGGCTGGTGTCCTTGTCAATAAGGCTGGGGGAGAACTCTTCCTGCCTGCGTTCCTCCAACCCCCACCTCCCTGATTTGCTCAGAAGTGGCTTGAGAAGACAGGGATCTGGCAGCAGCATCTAGAAGTGCCGCTGATGACGTGCACATGTACCCTGGGGAGCTGCGAGATGCTCACCCAACCAAGGAGAGAAAACTAGAGAAACGAGGAGGGGGTGCTGTGTAAGGCGGGTCTAATCTTTTGGATTAAAAAACGGCCGTCCTTCTAAGAATGGATTCTGAACCTGTATTAAAAGAGTTCAGATGGCTAGAAAAGGAAAAAAAAAATCTCAAAGAGCTTTCTAAAAATATGTGTTATCATCAAAAGTACTAAGGGGTGGCACGTCCCTCATTTTACAAGACACTGTGGACCTTATTTCGAGGCGAGAAAGAGCCACGAATGGGTGACGCACAGCGATGAAAGGAGAAGAGAAAAAGGTCATAGATCTGACGAGTTTCCTGTCTGCCCAGGCTGGGCAAACATCAGTAGCAAGCGAGACTGTGTACTCCAGGGTCCTCCCCTCTCCAATGCCCTGTGTCCCGTGGGGGCCAGGAAACTTTTAAAAAGCCCAGGAATTTTTAAAAAGTTAGGTGAGGGCATGAAACTGACCACAAGGTGGCCTTTGGGAACCTTGCAGGACCTGCAAGTTAATCCCAAGAGGCTGGGGCCTTCCGAATAATACACACGGCCTTCCATCCTGATCTTCTGTCCTGCGGCACCACCAAGTCCTGGGGTGCTCACAGCCACGGCCGGGGGCAGCCAGCTGGACTGACGCTTATCTCTCTGGAGGACCACAGCACCTGTGACGTTTGGGGCCTCCCTCTGATAGGCAGCCAGATGTCCGGATGTGGGTTGGATTATTATTATTATTTATTTTATTTTTTGCGCAGTGCCGCTGTAAAGCACCCAGACCGCTGATTCCGTTGGAGCGTCACCAACTCCCAAGATTGTCCTGGAGGCTGGACTCTGCTAAAAGGTATCTGAAACTCAACAGCAGGCAGGGAGGGAGAGGCAGGGGAGGAAAGAGCGAGAGGGAGAAAAAGAGCGCTCTCCTTTTCACTTTATCCTTTTTAAAAGCATCTTTTTTTTTTTTTTTTTTTTCCCCAGCCAAGACCCAAGAGCA
The DNA here is from genome assembly GCF_014898765.1 of Herpailurus yagouaroundi. NCBI lineage: Eukaryota > Metazoa > Chordata > Mammalia > Carnivora > Felidae > Herpailurus > Herpailurus yagouaroundi. Next base: position 35,968,881 of record NW_024412407.1, read on the forward strand.
ACAGGAACAAACCTGATCCACGTGGCAGGATAAAGAGGAACCTGAAACCCTTTGCGTGTGTTTTCTCTTTCCTGACCAGCTGGGTTTGCCGCACTTTGTGAGATTTGCAAAAAAAATAGGTATATATGATAGATATATATTTCCATAGGAAAACAACCTCGGATGTCTTCCCCTATATGAATGATGAAAAGTCAAACTGCGTGGTCTTAAACAAAAAAAAACAAAAAACGAAAACACCATGAAACTAACAACAGGTGGACGGGTGAGGGTGAGGAATTACAGATGGAGAGGTTCCAAATGAGGAGGAAAACGGGAACCGCGAGTCCCAGGCTCGTGCCCTTGGCCAGATTTCCAGCCCCGCCTTTGCTGGGTGGTTTGTCTAAGGTGCTCTGGGGGCCCTCCCGCTACGCGAGACAGGCGTCACTCCCACTCCTGGGTCTCTTCCTGTTCTAGTCTCAGCCCGCCTGCTCGGCTCGCCTCCAGGCCCCTCGCGGGCAGGGGGCCCCCCCCCGGCTGCTGGCCCGCTGAGGTGGTGGGTTGGTTCCCTCAGCATTCATCTTCTTGGTATATTTGTTCATCCAGCTCCTGGGACTCCAGGTGCTCCAGACGGTCCGTTCGGCCACTCATGATTTCATCCGGGGTTTTCATAAACCTTTGGTGAGAGGAAATGGACGAGCACAGAAGATTACATTTTCCTCCAGTTGCCTTCACCTTGAACTCTTAAACTAAAAGCAAAGGCCCCATCATCTCAAATAGCTGGACAGCTATTTGAACTCAGCCAGTAATGCTGACTTAGCACAAACTGGAAGGAGGTGCCCCTTCCTCTGAGTGCTGGAAAAAATGGCAAAATAACTATAAAAACGTCTAGGGTGGCTGTGAGCTGTGTCGTGCATTCCTGTACGACCATACGAGGGAACCCTGGTACAGCTCACTGATCTGCTGTTAGAGAGATTTTCCAATGACCTACGAGAGCTGTATATCCATTTCTATCCCAGACTGTGGGCCCAGGGAATGGTATGCAACACTTGAATTTACCTCAAAAGGATCCAACTAAATGCCAAATGGAAAATTTTCATAAAAGGACAACTTAGTGGTGCTCTTAGCAGTTAGAAAGGCAAAGAGAATCATTTTCAATGTTATCACTGATCCAGCCAAAATGCTAGCAATGAATCCCCCTTAGCCTGTCTTCCTCTGCAGCTGGGTGCAGACAGCAAGGCTTACCTTCTTATTGGAAATCCTATCAGTGACCTGTCAGGGCCACGATTTCCACAGTGCAGGAAGGTGGCCTGGTTGCAAAGGTTCTGCCCTCCCCGGAGTGCCGCTTCCACAGCCCCCTCGGCGCCTGCACACCCTTCCCTTCCCACTCTGCCCTGCACCAGATGAACGGTCCTAACACATGTCACTCCACATTCGAAAGCCTGTGATGACCACTGAACAGGTAAAGCCAAGGACACACTCTTCAGCTTGCCCACCTGGGTTCTCTGTCATCTCTACCCAGGAAACTCTTGTCACCCACCGTTGACGAGCATGAAGCCTTTATTCTAGTCTGGCCAGTCTTTTTTCTTATACACATCATGGCCTTCCCTCCAAACCTCATCTGGCACTCTCTGAGCCCTGCTTATTCTTTGCGCCCTGCCCCTGCATCATAGAGCCATGCAACAGCACCAGTCCACGCTGCAATCCTCCTTCCCTCAGTGCCTATAACCCTTGTAAAGACTACCCACAATTTAACACTTCACTTGATTACACACAGGGTTTTACACACCAAGAAGCCTTCATTTTGTGGCAAGTCTGGCTTCCATCCCTCATTTCCTCAAAAATGACCAACTCTTCTCACTAATAGCACGATCCTGTCCTTTCATGTTGTCAAAAATCACTATTGGAAGCCTATGAACCTTCCAACTACTTCTGCTTCTCTTTTCTGCCCTTTATTGCTCAACTCCCCAAGTAGTACGATTTGTTGAGTCTGCACTCTGTCTTCTCCTTTCATCCCCTAACACTTCTCCCCAAAATCTGAAGTCACTGACAATCTCCCGAGGCCAAATCCACAGATACGCTATATTCGGCCCCCTACCCTACCTCTTTCTTCTCTTGACTAATCTTCTGTAATAAGCTTCTGATATTCCAAATCAGGCTTGTCAAGAAACATTTACTGAAAGCCTCCGTAAGGTATAAAATAGAATTATATAAAATATAATCCTCTCCCTTCTAGGATCTTATGACCTAGTTGTGGGGAGAAGGACTTCATATGTATAGCTATTGAAAATGCAAATCATGATGTGGTTTAGGGCCAAGGGATCCAAGAGATGATGGAAGAAGACATCTGTGTGTGTTTGAGCATCATGATGGGTGGGACACTTGAGCTAGACCTAGAGGGCATATATATTAAAAAAGCAAAAGTTAGAGGGATATATATTTCTGGCACAGGGGATCATATTAGTGTCATAGGGTAGGTAGCTGGCAGTGTGTGTGATGAATTTGGAAGGCAGGGGAGTGGACCAGAGGTAGAAAGGATTATTGAATTAATCTAGGTGTGAATCATAAAGTCTAGACAAGGAAGCAACAAGAATGCTTTTGCCTTTCTTATGTCTTCTAAATTCTCATGAAAGTGCTTGTCATTGGTAGACTCCAACCTGGAATTTGCTGGTAAGAAATCTTGGGAAATGTGGTTTCCAGGCTTCTAGCCCTAGCAACATAGAATGGAGTAGAAACAGTGTGGAATGGAAGAGCCAGGGACAATCCTGCATAATGACTGACCTGGATATAGGAAGAGTCAACAGTAACTCCAGCATCAAAGTTGGTTGCTTAAAACGACGTTGACATCACTGATGAGTAACAGGAATCCTGGATGGGGGGCAGGGGATATTTCTAGTATGTGGAGAAGGTATTTAAGTGGCCATGTACTATAAGAAGCTCTTGGAAATTCAGATTTCAGGGGGACTTCGGGGGATCCTAGAGCTGGATACAGAACAAAGGCTGGTGAGTCTAACCACGCAGTCTAACTGAAGCTGTGTAATGGAATCATTTCATCCAGAAAGAACAGGAGCCGAGGACTACGTTTAGGGTCAAGGATGATGAGAAGCCATCAGCAGAGCCAGGGAAGCGAGGGTTCTTTTTTTTAACTCCTTCCCATTCTGTTCCCATCTCTTGACTAAGCTTTTCTGTTGTTTTTGAAGACGCCAATTGTTTCTACCCTTCCCAAGTTACCATTACTCCTAATGCTAAATAAAGCTTGAGTTCTCTGCTCTCTCTAATCTATCCCAGCGAATGGATCTACTCATGCAGAGTGTCACTTGCTACCTGTGTACAGACAATTCCAAATCCATCTCTCTAGCCCCATCGAAACTCTTTTCTGTCCCATCTGCCAAACCCATAACCTGACGTCATGTCCGTCGATCCCACCTTCATCCAGCCTTCCCTTGGTCGCCCCACGTCCATTACCATCAGTGTCAGTGACCATCCCTTCTACCTCTCCTGACTGGTCCTTGACATTCCTTTCTTCCTCTTCTCCTAATTCTTTCTCTTCTCTGGCAGAGTGCTTGGAATCACAATCTATGTGGTAGGTTAAATGGTTGGAACTCGTTAGCTGTGAGGAAGTCTGGAAAGAGGAGTGTCTATTGCAGCAGCTTCCGGACTTTTCGGATTATCATGCACCATAAAAAAATATATTTTGGGGCGCCTGGTTGGCTGAGTCGGTTAAGCATCCAACTTCAGCTCAGGTCATGATCTCACGGTCTGTGCGTTTGAGCCCCGTGTCGGGCTCTGTGCTGACAGCTCAGAGCCTGGAGCCTGCTTCAGATTCTGTCTCCCTCTACCTCTCTGCCCCTCCCCTACTCACGCTCTGTCTCTCAAAATACGAATAAACGTTAAAAAAAATTAAAAATATATGTATATTTTGACATCATGACTCAGCACGTACACACGCACACATGAAACAAAGCTTTCCTGAATCATTAGCCACTCTTACTTCATGTGACACAGTCTGATATTTTCGACTCTATCCCACCCTGTTCAGTTTTGTTCTATTCCATTAAAAAAAAAAAAGTTTAGACTGACTCATTAAATCTATTTCATGATTCGCTAACGGGTCATGACCTGAAGTTTGACAAACGCTGGTTCAGAAACCTGCTCACAAGCGTCGGGAACCTGGAAGTCTAGACCTAATACCTCACTTTGCCATTGATGGTGTTACTTTGGCCGGTCCTCTTAACTACCCTGGATGTTAAATCCAGATAATACGATTTGATCACTGCATTATTTTCAAGTTGAGTCGCACTGTGCTTACTTAGTTTGGGCTTTGTGACAGGACAGACATAAGTTAAAAACAAAAAACAAAAAACAAAAAACCGACTTCTTTTCCTGAAATTCGAACAACCCAGCATCTGGTATGCAATTTGTAGCAGCGATGACTTTCCGTGTCAGACAGGCAGGTAGAGATCTTAACAGCCTCCCTCCTCCCTCTTATTTAAGGAAAACAATATCCTCCCAAAAGAAGGAAAGGAGAAAAAGGAAGCGCTACCTGAACAAAAGCCTTTGTCCTGGCTCCTTCCTGATAATGTTTAGTTTGTAGTAGTGGCGCAGGGCTCTGGACATTTTCTCATAGGTCATGTTTGTTCTGTTCTGTTTGTTCAAAGGAGGAAGAGAGAAAAAAAGCACAAAGACACAGTGACATAAACCTCCGAGAAGGTGCTGGGGAGCTATTAAAATAAAAGCTCTTTGGCTGCTCGCGTGGCCCTACCAGCTCCGGGGAGCTACCTGCCCCCCAGCTGCCCCCCAGGCCCACCAATTCCCACCCCCTTGGCCTTTAGACACGGGCGCCAAAATTTGACGAATTTTTTCGCGTCAAAGGTGAAATCCCCTTTCGTCAGAAGTCTTGGTGCTGTGGCTAATAAAGTATATCCCACAGCAACCTCCCTCACTACCTTCCAAGACTATGCTCTGCTGTGCTCCATGAATTTCCTGCAGGTTCCCCTATCTGTGGGTCATCCTTCACCTTCCGACCCACAGAGAATTTTTCTCTTTCTCTTTCTTTCTTTCTTTCTTTCTTTCTTTCTTTCTTTCTCTTCCTTCCTTTTCTTCCTTCCTTCCTTCCTTCCTTTTCTTTCTTCCTTCTTTCCTTTTTTCCTTCTTTCCTTTACTTTTTTCTTTTTCTTCTCTCCCTCCCTTCCTTTTTCTCTTTCTTTCTTTCCTCTTTCTTTCTTTCTTTCTTTCTTCTCTCCCTCCCTCCCTCTTTTCTTTCTCTTTCTTTCTTTCTCTTTCTTTCCTTTCTTCCTTCCTTCCTTTTCTTTCTTCCTTCTTTCCTTTTTTTTCTTTCTTTTTTTCTTTCTTTCTCTTCCTTTCCTTTTCTTTCTTCCTTCTTTCCTTTTCTTTCTTTCTTCTCTCCCTCCCTCCCTCCCTTCTTCTTCTTTCTTTCTTTCTTTCTTTCTTTCTTCTTCCTTCTCTTTCTTTCTTTCTTTCTTTCTCTTTCTTCCTCCCTCCCTCCCTCCCTCCCTTCTTTCTTTCATTGCAGCGACCTTTCTCCAACTTGTGTTTCTGGTTTGTCATTTTAAGGAAGAGATTTTTTTGTTTGTTGGAATTCCTGTTGTGGAAGGAAGAATACAGTGGTTGCGAGCCCTGGGGCTCCGGGCACCATCGGGAGCTTGCAGAGGGATTTTTCTCTGTGACTCACGCACTGAAGAGTCTGTCAGTGGGGCCTTGCCGTATTTGGTCATGGCCTGCAATTAGGTCTTCCTCACTGGAACCAGAGCACAGGCTTCCACCCTCTAAGGCTGCAGCCCCCCACCTCCCCTGCCCCCCAGCCCCCCGAGCTCGGCTGGGCCCCACTCTGTCCCTGCTCACTCAGCTCATCTGGGGCTGTGCCATCAAGGTGCTTTGCCTGCTTTGCCCACATCTACCTGGCTGTGGTCAGGCCTGGATCTTGGTTACTTGTTTTTATTTTTTTAGTAGGAATACAGATTTACTTATTTAAATATTTTTTGAGGGGAGAGACTCTTTGCTCTATTCTTTTCTTACCTTATTTTATTTTATTTTATTTTATTTTATGCCCATTGATCAGTACTTTCTCCTGCCCCTCTCTCCCCAACCCCGGGCCACACCACTCCACTCTTTGGTTCAGCAAATTTGCCTGTTGTAGATACTTCGTGTGAGTGGCAACAGGCAGGATTTGTCTTTCTGGGACTGGCTTAGTTCACTTAGCAGAATGTCGTCAAGATTCCTCCAATGCCGTAGGCTGTGACAGGATTTCTAACCTCCCTTAAGGCTGAGTAATCTTCCTCTGTATGTATACGGCAGTGTTTCTTTATCCAGGCATCCATCATGCATGTTTAGGGTGGTGTTTCACCCACTTTTTACCTCTATGCACTTCAATAGTTTTCCTAACTTTAAAAGATTGGATCTTTTAAATTCTACTCCCTTTTCCCAGGGTGGAAAATTGTGGGGCGGACAGTTCTTGCCTGTTTGCTTTTCAAGGGGATGTCACAGTCAGAACGTGAGCATTTCCATGTCGAAGGGGGCCTTTGCGGACGTGGGTGTTTCTCACTGAGCGGAACAGAAGCGATACCTCCCCAGCTCCCTTGTGAGTCACAGAGCCCCTGTTCCTCAGCTCCTAGCGACACACGGGTGGCAGCACCAGGTGGAGGGGATGGGATGGAGGGCCACTTCCAACGCAGCCCTACCAGACCGGGGGGTGTGAAGTTAACTGACACCCGGCATAAGTAACACATGGAAAGTGGCATCTTTACTTATGTCCTTCCCTTTGCAACTAATTGCGCAGTGAGGAATAAACTAATGATGGGCACACTCGGGGGGCAGAAGACAGACAATTATCCTCCAACCTGGAAATGAAGGCTTTATTTTGGCATTACTTCGCACAGCAAATATCTGGTGCCCTTTTACCTTATGGTTTCCCCACAGTCGAGCCAGTCCATTGGGATCCACTATCCGGAATATTTTGGATTCTTTGTCTTCCCATCGGATGAAGTTTTCGTACCGGCTGTCGGAAAGCAACTGATAGACGTAATCCCAAAGCAGTCTACAGTCTACAGAGGAAAAGGGCAAGAAAACATTGATTATGTTTCTTGTTGAGGCCCTAAGAATAACAGCCAGAAAGTAATCCAGTAGCCGCTCCTGCCTAGTGTGGATTGATGGTCTTTCTTATTTCACAGTGAGGAGACCAGGGCCCAGAGAGATCTGGCAGATGGTGCTGGAGAAAGGCAACCTTTGACCCGTGGAGGCCTCAGAGACCATCCCGGCCAACGGCCTCCCCTCCACAGATGGGGATGCAGTGGCCTGGAAGAGGAAGCAGCCTGTTCAAGGTCATGACCGATGACTTGAACTTGAGCAGAGCTCACACGAAAGACACAGAGCAAGCCAAAAGAGGGGTAAAAACAGGCTGGTGGGGACTAAGGGCGGAAAGAGAGCCCCAGTGTTTAAGCAAGCAGTATGGTGTTCCTGGTGATGCTGCAGGATTGTTCTGGTGTTGGAGGCTGAATGGATACAGATGAGAAGATTGGGGTAGGCTAAAAAATGGCAGAAAAACAAGTGTGATGCGTGAAACGCTGCAGAAAAAGAAACTGTGAGCTCGCGTGGTTTTCAAAAAGAAGAGAGATATTCTTACTACAGCATCCCCCGGAGTTCTCGAAAACCAGTTTATTGTCACAAAATCAGCGTAGAAAGGAACCCAGGGCAAAAAGTCACTTTTCCCATCTGTAGGACTGACGTTCTGTCACTTGGCCAGGCTACAAATATTTACTAAGTGAGTTCATACAGGCCAGGTATCGTGCTAGGCTTTGGCTCCTGGCTGAGGGCTGGCATATTAAAACGAGAAGACACATACCGCATAATTTCCCTTGTTCTAGTGCTTTCTGGATTTGGGCCGTCATGGTCTGTGGTTTGCCCTCTAGGCCCCCTTGTTGGGTGGATGGAGACACGTCCTATCTATGTGTACTTTTGGAATGGTCTCCAGATGAGAGTAAGAGACTCCAGTTTTCAGGGGTTTCACTGTTGACTCTGGGGAGCTTTGGTAGGCTGGAGCCAGAATGGCTGGTCGTGAATGATCGATTACCGAACGCTGTGTATGTGCTCAGCACGCGTTGTGCGTCTTTCCCAACCCTCTGAGGCCTGAGGGGGCCGGGATATGAATTCCTGGGCTCCTGCACTACAGTGTGCTGACTTCCTTATGTTGGGTGAGGCCCAGCACACCTGGGCAGGGAGTGTCCAATTGGGACGTGGAGTATTTTAGAGCCAACACATGCACCTCCCAGAGAATGAAACACACCCTTCTCAGGAGTATATTCACAAGGGGAATTGAGTCAGGTCACCCTGGGCAGGTTTCCGAAATCTCCCCGAGATTCTGCTTCCTCATATATGAAATGGGAATCATACATACTTTACAGGATCACTGCATTAGTGATATTGCAAGTGAAGGGAAAGTAATGAAAATAGCAACAATGCTACGTATCGGGTAGCCTACTAGCAGGCACTGGGCTGCACTTGACCTTGAGGACACCTTCTGAGGCAGGTGCTGTTGCTATTCCTATTTTATGGACAAGGAAGCTGGGGCTTAGAGGGTTTGGTAATTTACTCCAAGGGCACAGCTCGTGAGTGATGCACACACACACAGGATTCCAGGCTCTGCACCACTCTGAAGCCCGTTCCCCACCATTCTTCCTGATGGGTTTTCTATTCTCAGAGAAGCCAGTTAACAGGTAGATATCTGTAAAATTTTAGGCCTTTCCAGAACAAGGTTTAGCTCTGTTTAGCGTAAGCTTTATGAAATCCAGCCTTTTCTCTGAACAGCCCAAGCAAGGAACTGGCATAAAATGTGGCATTTTCTAAGAAGCTTAATCTTGCAGGAAACTGACATTAAACTTGAAATGACCATAAATCTCTTTACTGTAGCCTCCCCCCCCCCTCCATTATCTGTGTCTAAACATTAATGGAATGTGCAAGTTACTGGGTTTTAGAAAAGGACAAACGGTGCTCTTCGTTGAAGACACCAGGTGCTCTGCGAGTTTGAACCCCATTCTGGGGACAGAAACGGCCAGCCACTTCTATTACCCGCCTGCCAGCCAGAGGTAGAGAGTGCGGGACCCAATCCAAGCACCATAAAGTACCTGGAGAAGTCAGGGTCACACTGAGAAGACTGAGAAGACTCTAGCTCATTTTTTAAAAAAGTTTTTATTTATTTTGAGAGAGACAGCGTGAGCAGAGAAGGGGCACAGAGAGAGGGAGAGAGAGAATCCTAAGCAGACTACGCACTGTCAGCACAGCGTCCGATGCGGGACTAGAACTAATCATGACCTGAGCAGAAACCAAGAGCCGGACTCTTAACTGACTGAGCCACCCAGGCGCCCCCTAGCTCATTTTTAAGGCTCTTGTAACAGGACGACTCTATTTCTAGGCAAAGCAGTGGGGAAGGCAATGGGCCCTAACCCTCCTTGCCATCTCCTTGCCCTGGAACACTGTTACTACAAATGGAAAACCAAGGACTGAGCTGTGGATTCAGTGTTTGTCCCATCATACAATGGCAGATGCATTTACATTTCCCCCCAGCCTCTCCCAGTTGGAAAACCTCTGACAAAACCAAATATTATCGCATAGAATGCCAGTAAATTAGAAGGAACAACAAAGGGGGTCTGTGTCTAACTCCTATATCGCTCCTCCACATGGGAGAAATCATCTTCACTGCAGGGGCTTGGTGTCACCTGGATCGGGACTCAATTCTCTCAAGTGTCCATTTTACTAACATTGAATAGTAATGAACTATTGGATTGTCTTCAACGGTTTGATATAAAGAAACTGTGCCCATATGAAGGTGAACAATATATTGCTAGTCCTCTCACCTCTCGGCCAACTGGAGCTAAAGTATAAAGCGGATGGTCCTTCCATCCCCTCCGCACAAAGACTTTCACTTTCATTGTGTCTGTGGTTTCTGTTTTACTGTTGTGGTACCTTCTACTTATCACAAAACAGTGCAGTGTGAACCAGACCATTTCTCCAAGCAAGGGCTTAACCAGCACTGAGGTCCATGCAGGGGCTTCAACCATGCAGGGGCTTCAAACTTGGATCTTTATGTAAACCTTTTCTTAAAAAAGATCTTAGAGGGGTGCGCCTGGGTGGCTCATTTGGTTTGAGCCTCTGACTCTTGATTTCGGCTTGGGTCGTGGGATCAAGCCCTGCGTTGGACTCTGTGCTGAGTATGTAGACTACTGGGGTTCTCCTCTCTCTCTCTCTCTCTCTCTCTCTCTCTCTCTCTCCCCCCCTCTGCCCCCTGAAGATGTGTTCTCTCTCAAAAAAAAATTTTTTTTTAAAAAGATCTGGAATGCTATCTGCTCCTTGGTTGGTAAATGAAGGGCAGGGCTCATTGGAGAACAGACTTCACCTATATGTTTCAAGAACATTGGATTCTTGCAAACTTTTCCCTTTCATAAATGTGAAAATAACCCCAAACAAGCTGCCAGCTGATCACTTTAAATGACATTTAACCCAGCAAAGCCAACATTAGCTGAGTAATAAAAATATGTTGACATTCAAGACATATTGAATTATTCAGTCACTAACAGAGGTAGCAACAGGAATTTTGTGGCATAAAGCAATTGTTTCAAACTCAGAGTATTAAGTGGCTTTTATAACTCTATTGATTGTTTGGTTTCTTTAGTTAAAAATTATTCCAGATGATAAAAATAAATGCCTGATCATACAAGAGATTTTTTTCCCTTTCTTCTTCTTCTTCTTCTTCTTTTTTTTTTTAAACAATTAAAGTTCAGCCATGTGAGTTAGTTTGTTTTTAAGATTTCAATTAAATAAAAGGCAGAACCTTTTTAGTTCCCTAGATCCTCTGGAGGTTATTACCATAGCCTACCTGCAATTTTTCAGTTCTGTCGAAATCCACATCTGCACAGATACAATGTTCTTTGATCATCAATGAAAATGCTTAATAAATTCACCAAACGCTATAATAAAATTCACCAAACTCTATAAATAAAAGATTATCCTATAATATAACCCTCGAACATGCATGTGAAAAAATTTTATATTACAAAGTATTCATTAATTCTAAGTGCATTTCTCTTAAACTAAAGGGCCTTTATATGAAGGCACATGGGTATTTTAAACACATGTCCATTATTTGGATTGTCTCTTCCATGAAAGGAAGTTTATAAAAGGGTTTAGTTCAAGTGACATGCCATTTTTTGGTTGCAGAGAGCATTCTCTCTCCTTCCTGCTGGGTGAGGTGCCCTGGGTACCCACAGCTAAAAGGCATTGTAAAAATTCCCTTCCTGTGGTTAAGGAGAAATATTTCCACTCCCACGTCTGTCTCTTACCAGAGACTCATTGTACACGCTCGCAGAGCAGAGACTGTAAAAAGATGGGCGATTCACACATAACCAACATAGTTTCTAATGAAAAAAATCATGCTAGACAAAGCTGATGTTTCAAAATCTGAGTGGGCAAGTCAAGTTATCGACAAAGGGAATGTTTAATGATGGTGGTTAATTAAAATTTTGGGAAAGCTTCTGAGAAAGTAATTTTATGTTGTTCTAACTGCCCAAATGGAATTTTAAATGAAGGTCTGTAAACTGGAGTTCCGTGGGTATAATCACCAACTCACCAGACGGTGAGTGTCCCTGTTTTACTTAAGTTTATTGCAAAAAATTAATGGATTTATTTCAGGTTCAGCAACAAAACCGCTAAGTAACGTACAAATTAGAAAGTTACTCCTCTGCTTGAGAGCAGTGGTTCTAAACCAGGGGCAATCTTGCCTTGTAGGGAAGGTATTTGGCAATGTTTGGAGATAATTTTGGTTGTCATAACTGGGGTGAAGGACGCTACTGGCCAGGGATTCTGCTAACTATCTTATAATGCACAAGTCAGCTCTCCCCCATTCCCCAACAAAGAATCATTTGACCCAATTACCACGAGTCCCAAGCTTGAGAAACTCTGCTTATAGGAACACGAGCTTTACAACATGCACAGCTCAGGGTTTTTTGTTTGTTTGTTTGTCTGTCTGAGTTTTTTTTGTTTTTGTTTTTGCTTCCCACCCCCCCCCCCCCCCCCCCCCCCCCCAATTCTAGATCAGCCATTACCTAGAAGCAGATAAATCCAGCTCAGCCAACCCTGTGCTGATACGCAGAGGTGTGTTTACAATGGGCAACTGCTTGCGTTCTGCCACGGCTTAGGAAAACAGAAACCATATGTGCACGGTGGCAAGCTGGGTGGGGGAGAAGTGAGGGTGAGGGATAGAGATCTGTGCTTCCTGGCTCCAAGGGGGCATGGGGACCACAGCTGCAAACGAGGTTGGCCCTTTTCACCTCTGGTTGCATAAGGCGTGGAGTGAGGCTGGGCTGCACTGGCAGAGCTGAGCTTAAAACCCCAGCCCCTGCTTTGCTCAGGTGGGGGCAGCCCGGGAAACTGCATCCCTACCTCCCGGCAGTCGGGCAGTCACGTTGTATTACAGAAATGTGTGTCCTTAAGCAAACTGGAATTTCCAGTCTCCCCAAGCTCCTTCTACGATTTTCCGCCCATCCACTGTGCTGTGGCCGTTTTATCTTGTAAAAACGTTGTCCTGAAACTTCCTTCTCTTTCAGGGCTCTTTGATTTCTCGGTAGTGCAGTGAAAATAAACTGCAGGGACTCAGCCAGTGTGAGAAGGTGGAGACACTTGGGATACCCCCCCGAGCAATGCCCCTGCCAGCTCTGGGGGGTGGGGGTGGGGCCAGCTGTACCCGCTGCCCTCCCCTCACTCTCTGCAGCCCTGCAGTAGGGCGAAGAAAAAAACGGAGCAGAGAAGGGGCTCTCGTGCTCAGTAATTAGCCGACTGGTGCTGTGCATTTACATGTTGTCTCATTAGTACTCAACAGAGCCCAGAAATGGGTATTAGATTTTATTTTTTAATGTTTATTTATTTTTGAGAGAGACAGAGAGAGAGTGAAAGTGGGGGAGGGCAGAGAGAGGGAGACACAGAATCCGAAGCAGGCTCCAGACTCTGAGCTGTCAGCACAGAGCCCAACGCAGGGCTCGAACCCATCGGCGGTCAGATCATGACCTGAGCCAAAGTCAGAGGCTTAACTGACTGAGCCGGCCAAGCACCCCTTTTTAAAAATAGAAAATATATATTTTTTAATGTTTACAGAAATGGGTATTAGTAGTCTCCTTATGATGGAGAAGGAAACCAGGCCTCAGGGACAGTAAGCCCCTGTTTGGAGACAAGACCTGGATTCCAATCCTGCTTATTCCTGAGTGCACGCTTTCCCACAGGCCCACACTGCTTCCCCGGGAACACTCCGGGCCAGCTGTTGGTTGGGACCCCAGGTCGGGAGCCCTGGGGGTTCTGCAGAGGGTTATCTGCCTGAGACAGTGAGGGATGATGTGGCTCTTTTAGCTAGTACTGAAACCCTGGGCCTCTCTGGTTCATGGGAACACCCCACACCCGTCCTTCTCTTCCTCAAACACAGACATTTACACACAAGCATGCAAAGGCACATCTTACCACCGAGGCCCAGGAACGAGACTGCCCCTCATCACTTTCACACTGAACCCTTTAGACTTCTCTTTTATGAAGTCTTTTTCCCCTCAGGGCACCTGTGTGGCTCAGTCGGTTAAATGGACAACTCTTGATTTCGGCCCAGGTCATGATCTCATGGTTCGTGAGTTTGAGCCCCGCATTGGGCTCTGCACTGACAGCATGGAGCCTGCTTGGGATTCTCTCTCTCTCTCTCTCTCTCTCTCTCTCTGACCCTCCCCTGCTCGTGCTCTCTCTCCCTCTCTCTCTCAAAATAAATAAACTTAACAACAACAAAAAATAAAGTCTTTTTCCCTTCAAGGCTGGTCCCGAGGCTCATTAATAAAAATAAATAATTAAGTCCACGAGCCTCACTGGAAACCACTTGGCCAGCACTAAATACCGTGGGGGAGGAAGTAGGCGTGGAAGCAAGGGGAAGAGTACAGAGTGACTTCCCCTGGCCTCCCCGGGCCCCTGAGGATGTGCCTCCAACTTCTTTGGAGGCTTATCCAAGCGGAGCTTATTTTTCTTCATCTGATTGAAGGTTAGAGGCTTCCAGGATTGAACTTCTGTGCATACAGAACTCATCCAGTCAATAAAACCAAATCAGGAAAGTACATTGTTCTAGGCAGGTGACAAATGAGTAGTACAGGAGACTCCGTGTCTCCTGGATGAGAATCTTTTTGTTTCTGTTTAAAATGTAACCTTGAGAGATAATAGGCACATTTTTGCAAGTGTCTTTAAAGATCTGAAAGATTGCCATGACGTGTGTTATTAGAAAAGAGAGCACGAGCTTGGGGGCGGGGTGGATTTTATGTCTTATCTGCTGCAGATAACCATGAAGATGCTCATATTTGCAAAGAGAAGCAGGGAGCTAAGCAAAAGTTGTGAGATAAGCACAAGAAAAGAAATATTCTCTATTTGGATGGATCATGGACTTGGAACAACCCATCTGTACAGACCTGTAAAATCCCCACGTTTGTGCAGCAAGTGAAGGACGATGAATGGATTATAAACCGGTGCGCCAAATGAAACTTGTGTCCGTAGCAGATTTTGGGATTAAGGCCAGGGAAGGGACAAGCAGACAGGAAGTCTGGTAACTCAGGTTTTAATGGAATTGAAGAACTTTAAGAGAAAGCCAAATCGACTTAAAATTCTTCTTTGAAGACTTGGCTGTCGATAGTTAAAACCAAAGCAGAAGCTTAGTTTGTTTGAGGGCACAGAATCAGAGGAATCCTGCCTTATGTCAATAAAGGCACAAAATTTGGCATCTAGAGATGCTATGCCCTGCCACCTAGAAAAAGGCCTGGCACATACAGATTCGTGATCATTTTTGAATAAATGGATGAATGACTTAACTGCACAATTCAGGTATGCAAAGAAACAACTTCTTCCACTTAAGTGTATTTTATCGATGTTCATGATGCTATTGCAACTATTCCGGACTGGTCTGCAAACAGCCTACAGTCTAGCACTTGCCTCCTTTCTTACATCACTTGTTATTGTTCTTTCTACATGTCTTAGGCATGCCTCATGCTGTAAAGTGCAAGTAATTCCTTGAGAGCGGGGACAATGTTTTCAACTTCCGCATCCCACGTTATGCCTAGGATTTGAAGCACACTGTGCTGCACATCCGAATCAACAATGCCGTAGAATGGGGGCAGCAAATGTTTCCTGCAGCGTTTTCTGCAAATATTTTAGGCTCTGTTGACCATACAACCTCTGTTGCAACCGCTCCACTCCGCTGTTACAATGCCAGAGTGGCCTCCCGACAGCACTAAGTGAATGGGTGTGGCTGTATGCCAATAAAACTTGATTTACAAAAACAGGCGGTGGCTGATTTGGCCCACGGGCCAGAGTTTCCAATCCCTGCTCTGGAGTCCCAGGTCAGAAGGAAACACGGGTGTTGGAAAGGACACTGGAGGAAACTCAAGGCTGGACTCTGGATGTGCCTGAATCTCAGTTTCTTCATCTGTGAAGGACCCTGCTGGCTTCGAAATCACCGAGTTCTAAGAAGGAATGTCAATATGTACTAAAAACATGACTCACGGCATCACTGGTGCTACGTCTCATCACCTTATGGTGCTCACTGCCATTATACTCTTTGGATATGAAACACATTGGCAAAGCACAGACCAGTAAAACGTTCGTGGGCTGAGAAAAGTGCTAGAAGGTTCACAGATGCTGCCCCAACCCCCTATGTCTTACCGCCCCCACCACGCAATCCCTTCATGAGCATACCAAATAGAAATTAAGCCCAGAAAGAAGCAATTTGGGGGTACCTGGGTGGCTCAGCTGGTTGAGCATCCGACTTCAGCTCAGGTCATGATCTCGTGGTTCATGAGTTCGAGCCCTGCGTTGAGCTCTGTGTTGACAGCTCAGAGCCTGGAGCCTGCTTCGGATTCTGTGTTTCCCTTTCTCTCTCTGCCCCTCCCCTGCTCACACTCTGTCTCCCTCACTCTCAAAAATGAATAAATGTTACAAAAAAAATTTTTCTAAAGAAAGAAGCAGTTTGCTCACTGTTACATACACCACTGGCTATTCAATAAAAAGTTTGAACCCAGGGGTCTTGGCTCACTCTATTCCATATTAAATCCTTTCCCATAAACTCTGGCTATTCTCACTTATTAACCTCAACAGCAGTCCTTCTTATCCTCTTAAAAATAAGTGATACCTTTAAAAATAAGCTACATGCTATGTTTAAATAGATCTAATTTGTGGTTTGTATTTAAGCTGTCTACCACCTCCTACATTTCTTTTATGGATTTTTTTTATTAAAAAAATTTTTTTTAATGTTTAGTTATTTTTGAGAGAGAGAGAGAGAGGGAACGAGCAGGGGAGGGGCAGAGAGAGAGAAACACACACAGAATCTGAAGCTGGCTCCAGCTCTGAGCTGTCAGCACAGAGCCTGATGCGTGGCTCGAACTCACGAACTGTGAGATCGTGACCTGAGCTGAAGTCGGACGCTCAACCGAGTGAGCCACCCAGGTGCCTCTCTTTTAGTGATTATTTTAATTCTTCTACAAGACCAATACCTAAGTAAACTATCATAGCTTTGCAGATCACCTCCAAACTGTATGATAAAATCCCAATTCGGTGATATTAGAAAGTGAGGGGAAAAAAAGAATTATGAAATATGATAGATTTTTAATGGACTTGGAGTCCTAGATTTATATTTCTACCTGAAATAGATAAAAATATACTGGACCTTACCTTGCTCTGGAGTTTTCTCTATCAGGAATGACCTCTCTTTTTCTAACCTTCACTTGCTCATATTCTAAGCATGCTAAGCCCAACTGAAAGCCAGCCCCTCCGCAAAACCTTCCCTAACACCCCGACTCTGACTCCTCATGACCCCGACGCTGACTCCTATAGTACTTGACGGGAGTCCTTCACAGACCCCACACACGACACTGACCGCCAACTGCATTCAGCCTTTTCAAGATTTTCCAAGATTGTGTGTTAGACCTCCTGGAACACCCCACCCCCACGAACGCAGTCCAGTGCCCAAACACAGCAAGCGCCCAAATACATAAATCCCAAAGTACTTGAGCAAATGGCATCCGAGTGGACAGAAATCTGGCTTCCCTTTTTGATCCGCATTCATAAGCGGTGTTTCCATCCACACCCTCCGGCGATGGCATTCGGCAGTGCTGTGCAAAAAGCTTCAGGAACTAAGTTTTCGCAGTATTCGTATCTGCTCTACAGATATGAAGGCTTTTTTATGGCTGTTCAGTAATGCCACACTTTACACAGGAATAACTCAATGAGTTCGGCCCCTAAGAAATAGAATTTTACAACGATCTGGTGGTCCAAAAAGACACTAGAAGGGTAGGAGAGAAGAGACAGGGCTATCCCAAGTGAAACAAAAGGGCATGGAGCCCTGAGGAGTTCGCTTCAGAGGGTTAGAATCAAGACAAAGTGTTCGATTGTAGACTTTCTAACCCTATCATTTCACCCTTGAGAAAAACAGTGACTTGCAGTTAAATCAGCTGGTCTGGATTTGGTTAAATTAGTTAATACTTACATCTGGAGACTTTTAAACTTGTGAGCATATCATTAGAGCTAATTAATCATAATTTTATAGATTCTATCACACCGAGGAGCATTCCTCAAAGGGTCTGGGCCCTAGGGTTACTTTATGTGAATATTCTGACTTCCTAGGATCATAAAGAAAAGCATAGACTCCCCTATTCTGTGTGTTCTTGAGAGAGACAAGGGCATCCATGGGTGCCAAGTTTCATCACTGGGCTGGTATGATATTCCATGGAGTGTCTTATTGATGGGGCTAACTCCATCATGAAACAATTCTGATGTTTAGGAATAAGATTTTAAAAAATCGTAGCACAATTTCTTTTTTTTTTAAATTTTTTTTTTTTTTAGTGTTTATTTATTTTTGAGAGCGAGAGAGAGATGGCGCATGAGTGGGGAAGGGCAAAGAGAGAGGGAGACACAGAATCCGAAGCCAGCTTCAAGCTCAGAGCTGTCAGCACAGAGCCTGACGCAGGGCTCGAACCCACAAACTGCGAGATCATGACCCTGAGCTGAAGTCGGACGCTTAACCGACTAAGCCACCCAGGCGCCCCTCGTAGCACAATTTCTAAGAGACTAATACTTTAAAATTTATAAACCTATTAAATAAGGAGAAATAACTCCATAAGTCTAAATCATTTAACTTTCTTGATGGATGGGCTTATCTTCAATTCCTAGAAGTCTCTGATAAGACAGTGCGACAGAGGAGGTGGACAGGACGTATGTTGCTGGGGAAGGCAGGTTTCTCGAGAGCAGCACTACCAGCAGCAGCCAACGGCACAGCAGTGAGTGCCTTGTTGCCCCTGTTACCCAACCCCTATTTGACCTGTGCTCCTCTGGGGCTCTGTTTCCTCCGTGGCTTCCCTGGCCCAGATGACTTTTCATAGAAAATGAATATAGCGGTAATAAGCAGCTTCTAAGAGCTACCCGGAGAATGAGAAACAAGTAGAAAGTATCTGCAAAATGTCCAGTACTGCTGTATAGACCGTGCAAGAAATAAGACACGAAGGGTATGTGTAGGCAAGAAAGGTCTGGCCTGGGAAGCATAAGACAAGTCATTTATATGCTTCACAGTAATGTACTGACCCCATCCTCTTTCTCCAACCATCTGGGGAAATTCACGTGTCTTGTTTGAGCGCTTTGCTTCTTTATAAACCCCCTAAGTTTTTCCTTTCACGATTTGTTTTTAGATTAAAACATACACACACACACAGGCATATATGTAAAGGTAGAGAAAAAAATAACACGAATCCCCGTTGTATCCGTCACCCAGCCATACAGCCGTTAGCTCACAGCCAGCCTTATTTTATGTACACCCCACCCATGCTTCACCCCCAGTGCCGTGGGATCCTTTTGAATCAAATCCCAGACACGGATCGTTTCACTTTTCATGGTTTTTCAAACGTAAGTCACATTTCTTTGCCATTTCATTTTCTTCATTCAACACACTCACGTAAATGGTTTGTAACAGTAAAACTGAGGCAACACTGGAGGTGTACCTGAAGCCAGAGAAAAATTTAGAAACAAATAATTTAAATAAAAAAGGGACAATGCGTCATGGCAGAGGGAGTTAATGTAGCCTGTAGCTCCCTGTGCGGTCACGCTGTTAGGAGCACGGCTCCATCCTGGGGCTTAGCTGGGGCTCTGGCCTGGGGGACAGCTCATGGAGGAAGGGGGCATTTCTCGCCTTTCCCTGACCGGGTCTGACTTCTCCTTCCTCTGTGCCTCCCTCCCGTTACTGAACACATATTCCCCTTCAGCCCTGAGCGACCTCTCTGCAAAGCCCTTCCTCAATTCCTGCAGTCAAAATGCACCTTCTCCCTGCTTTGCTTCCACAGGACTTAATTATCCTAGCACACAGTCAGCACTCGATAAGTGCTCGTGTACCGAATGAATGGGACATATGACTGATTTCACCGTGCCTTGCAGCTTAGTTAGTGGTTTTCCCATCTGTCTCCGCCAGTAAATATTAAATTCCTTGAGGAGACAACTGTTCCATCAGCTCTGTGTCCCCCTACTTCCTGATGCATTTATCTGTGCATAGTAGGTACTCAACAACTGTCTCCTGAAGGGAGAGATGCTCTAGGAAAAGAGCTGCCCTTGCCAAGTGGCTGGAGGAGTAAGTGTCTGGGGGATGACTTCATGTAAATTACGGGCAGACGAGCACAACACAATGTGTAGATTTTTTCCCACTGGTTTCCACTCGTTTCTTGTCTGAGGGAAGCAAATTTGGGCTTGTCATCATAAAAGGAGAAGAATTCGGGAGTGGTTTCCTCTGTCCAAAT
This sequence comes from Herpailurus yagouaroundi, assembly GCF_014898765.1. Classification (NCBI taxonomy): domain Eukaryota; kingdom Metazoa; phylum Chordata; class Mammalia; order Carnivora; family Felidae; genus Herpailurus; species Herpailurus yagouaroundi. The sequence goes on from NW_024412407.1 coordinate 35,988,698, forward strand.
GACCCAGGAACATCTGCCTCCAATACCATAATCGTGTTTTTCTCTCCCACCTTCTCCCAAGGTGAAGGCTACGTTGAGTTACTGCCCACGGGACAGAATTAGAGGTCTGAATCTGAGACAAAGGTTCTTTATGCTGTGTCTGGTCATTAATTAGCTGCTGGAAACTTCAAGACAGGGCCATTAGCATGCTCATAAACCTTTTATTTTAAATGTTTTCGCTTAGCCATGATTCCGATGTGACTCTCCTTGTAAGCTGGACGTAGGACATTTGTTTCTTAACATTTCTGAGGCTCATTAACTACTCCATCCCAGCGGCTCATTAACTAGCCCATTAGGGATTTCACTTCATTCAGGCAGAAGCCTCCGCTTGCCCTCACAGAACCTTCGAGGGCGCCTAATTGGGAACCCGTGTGAGGCCAGCTGCAAGGCTGGGGAGACAGCGGGGCTTGTCAGGTCTCCCCTGAGGCTGGAGTTGTCGTGAGGGGGGCGGCGCTCACCTACCTGCTATTCTCCCAATGGGCATGGCGTGCTCCTCGGGCGGGGAGACAGAGACCATGATGTGGTTCATGTACGCCAGGTCTTCCCGATGGGACAGGTTGATGGGCTTGCCTTCCCTATGCAGCCCGTCCTCGGAGAGCCTGGACTGTTTGAAATCCACGGAGTGCCGGGGGTTCAGGATCAAAGGGTGCATGATGGGACTGGGCATCAGCTGGATCACGCGTGTGCTCTCCTGCCGGGGGCTCGATGGCTTCTGGTGGGGCTCGGAGGACGGCGGGCAGTGGTTATTCTCCATGGGAGACACTGACAGGGGGTAGGACTCCTGGTGGTTGTTCTCCTGGTGGAGCCTCGGCCCCTGGGCCCTCTCGGCCGGGGAGAGGCGGCGGATCATGTTGTCCAGGGGGGACCGGAGGGGCCGCTGCTCGGGGTCGGGAGAAGGCCGGTGATTGGCTGTGACAGGCGATCTAGACCGATGCAACAGTTCAATGGTGGGGGGGTTGTGGTGCACGTTCTCCACCGGAGGCCTCGGGGTCCTCTGGACACAATTATCTGTGGAGCAGAGGAAGAGACCGTCACTGACCCCGGTGAGTTGTCCGGAGAGGGAGCCTGCTGTGGTTATAAAGGTAGTGAGCACTGGAGCCCGTGTGAGTGCTGGGCAGCACCTTTCGTCCCTGGATATGGAATGTCTTTTTTGCTGTTTAAAAAAACAATGAAAAGGGCACCTGGGTGGCTCAGTCAGTTAAGCATCCGACTTTGGCTCAGATCATGATCTCATGGTTTGTGGGTTCGAGCCCCGCATCGGGGTCAGTGCTGACAGCTCAGAGTCTGGAGCCTGCTTCGGATTCTGTATCTCCCTCTCTGTCTCTCTGCCCCTCTCCTGCTCTCTGTTTCTCTCTCTCTCTCTCAAAAATAATAAATAAACATTAAAAAATTAAAAAAAACCAAAGTGCACATACTTGAAATTCTTTTCCTACACTAGACAGGCTAAGAATGACCACAAGCTTTCCATTAATCACTTACTAGTAGCTTATAAACACAAGGAAGCCAAATTTGTGTTCTTTAGCTTTTTGTTACTTGACTCTTGGATGTGGCTTTTGGATTCCTTAAGGGTTGCTTTCCAGATACTTTCACGGGCTTACATTTTCATCACTAAATGTATGTATTCTCTACCTCTGGGGCATTGTTGTTGGTGTTAATGATAATGACACTATTATACTACTGCTAAAGCAGTTACTGTATCCTTGGTACTGGATTATACAGTTTAAAATGTATAACACTCCTAAGTAGGAGATGCTAATACCATTATTCCTATTTTACAGGTGATAAAAAGGAGGCATGCGGAAGTTCAGCAACTTACTCAAAGACACACAGACAGGGAATTAGACCCAGACTCTGGTAAGTACTCTGGCAGGTACCCATTACAATTCCTGCCACTTTGCTATACAGAAACCAGGGGGAAAGGTATCAAAACCTGCTCTAAGCATGGACAGTGGGTCTGATTTACAGAATGACAATCTTGAAAGAAGATTTGGGATCTTTTTTTTTTTTTTTTAATTTTTAATGATTATCTATTTTTGAGAGAAAGAGAGAGACACAGAGTGCAAGCAGTGGAGGGGCAGAGAGAGAGGGAGACACAGAATCCGAAGCTGTCAGCACAGAACTAGATGTGGGGCTCGAGCTGACAAACCGCGAGATCATCGCCTGAGCCGAAGTTGGACGCTTAACTGACTGAGCCACCCAGGCGCCCCAGGATCATTTTGTTTCTGAGTGCACAGACCCTATGAATGCTCATAGACAGGTAGAGGTAAGGAAGGAAAAGGAGGGATGGGCACCCCAACAGTGCCTCCACCCCATCCCCCTTGAACTTCCAAGCTGGTGATACTTGAGAGCAGGGACAACACCAGAAGAGTACATAGCTCAGCAACAGAAGTAGTCCTGTGGGCTGGGTTGAGGGATGGACCAGCCTACGTGTGGCTTTAGGAGCACCTGCTTAGGGGAGGGAAGGAACAAAAATCTGCCTACAAAAACGGAACTTGCTACAGTGCCTCAAACTCATCTTCGTGAGGTTTCTCTGGCCGCCTCTGTTCCCAGAGCTGTTGCACCAAAAGGAGGCACACGCTTTCAGGTCCTTGCTGTGGTCAGAGATTTGCCCATGATTCTAAGTCAAGCAAGTCAAAGAGATCTCCTTTGTCCATCATGGTACTATCTATAGGAAGAACGTATAAAGGGGACCCAGGAATCTGATAGGGTTAGTAGACAGAGACTAAGGTGGTGGCCCAAACTGGGTGGTCCAAGTTTTACAAAGGATTAACAGAAAAATGGGATGCCTCTAGATCTGTTACAGGAGACAGTGAACAAAAGAAATATTGTTCACGATCACTAGAAGATCACCTGCTTGCAGCCAAAGGGTTTATTTCGTAACTAACGCGTAGCCTGCTGCCATGCATCTAAAAGTGCTTACTCGCTCGAACAGCTATCAGTAGGAGACTGGCTTAATAAATTATACTCTATCTGTAAACAATGAAGGACTACACAGCTATAAAACAGAATGAGGGGTGAGTCAATATTCTCCTAAGGCCTGGTCTCCAGGCTCTATGCGAAGGCAGGCCAGCACCTTTCTGTAATAAAGGAGAAGGCGATTCCAGTCTGACAGATGACAGAGTGGCTTGTACCCAACTAACATTCCTACATATAGAAATGACGGAACATTTCTAAAAGTTATTTGAAGGTACTGGAGAACACTGAAGGGGGGTTCACTCTGGAAGGAAGAGAACTGCACAGGTGAGATCCAAATTTATGTAGCCCTGAGGGTCCTCCCCAGTTCACGTTAGCAGGGGGCCGGTAGAAAATGAACCGGAAGTTGTGTAATCTGTCAGGGAATAGAGTGTGGAGTTGCCCGAATGGCAAAAAATTGAGAAAGCAAACCCATAAAGGAGAGAGCCTCAGGGGGAGCAGCCGCTAAACTGGCACATAAAGTTCCCTCAAATCCTTAACATGTGCTCCTGAACAGCGCATGTGCAGGGGGAGCTCTAAAGAGCTCAGTGGAAAGCAACAGCTGTATGGCTGAAAGATAAGAGCAGGAATGTCAGTTACTGGCCCCTGTATTGGAGACAGAATTCAGAATTTGAATCCTAGCAACAAAGGCTCTGTAAACACCTCAGGCTGTTTATTAGCCCAGAACGGCCACACCTTAGGAGTAAGGACTATGCTCCAGAACAAAGGGATTTTCTTGAGGGCTAAAGGCAAAACTGAAATGGATCTGCCCTAACCAAATGCAGGACCAAGTCACCACAAATTCAAAGTGACTGGCTAGTCATTTACCTGCTGGAACAAAAATCAACATTCTTCAGAGGAATGTAACATAATCTAGAGTCTCTACAATGTATCACATGTAATGTCCAGTATTCAATAAAGATGTTCTGGATATGTGAAAACAAAACAAAACAAAACAGAAAAATGTGACCCATAATCAACAGGAAAGGCAGTCAACAGAAAAAGACTCTGAGATAATCTAGGTGTTAGTATTAGCAAAAAAGAACCCTAAAGGATATTGAGAAATTTAAGGGTAAGCACTTGAAGGAAATGATGGTCATAATGAGATATAACAGATAGAGAATTTCAGAAGAGAAATGGATACTATAAAAAAAAAGATTCGAGTACTGAAAAATACAGTATATGAAAGATTGGACTGGATGGACTTAACAACAGATTAGAGATAACAGAAGGAAGGGTTCATAAATTTGAAGACAGATCAATAAAAGTTAAAAACAAAACCAAATAAACAAATGGATCCTCAGTGACCTGTGGAACAATATTAAATGGTCTAATGGATATGTAATTGGAATCCAAAGAGAGAACAGAAAGAATGAAGCCAAAAGAAAAAAAAAAAAGAAAAAGAATAATGACCAAATGGCTCCCAAATTTGGTAGCAACAACAACAGCAAACTTAAAGACCTGAGATGCTCAGCAAATACCAAGCAGGATAAATACAAAAGTTACATCCAGGCATATCATAGTCAAACTGCTAAAAACCAAAGATAAAGAGAAAATCCCCAAAGCAACCAGAAGTGGGGAAAAAGATACACTACGTACACAGGGAAAGTTATACTAATTATGGATAACTCCTTTTAAACACCCAGAGAGAGAGAGAGAGAGAGAGAGAGAGAGCGCGCGCTCAAGTATGTGCACAAGAAAGATATGGATGGAGACCTAAAGATTTAAGGAGACTTAGAGACACATAAACCATCTGCAATGTATAGACGCTTGCTTGGATTCTGATTCAAGGAAATGGTAAAAACATTTATGACATAGTTGGAAAAAATGTGAACATGAATAAGGTATTTGATGATATTGAAGAACTGTTAGTTTTCTGGTGATGTGATGGTTTTGGGTTTATGATTTCATAAAGGGTCCTTATCTTTTCAGACCTGTACTGATATATTTACAGATGAAATTATATCCAGAATTTGCTTTAAATTAATTTGAAATGAAATTAATTTGAAAGCAGAGAGTAGGTGGGGCACAGAAGAAACAAGACTGGTCATGAATTGATTAATGGAGCTTGTGAGGGGTACACGGTGGCTCATTAACTAATTCTAATTTTGTGTAAGTTTGATATTTTCCACTATAAAAAGTTTTTTTTTTTTTAAGTTTTATTTATTTATTTTGAGAGAGACAGAGACCGCCCAAGTAGGAGAGGGACAGAGACAGGGAGAGAGAATCCCAAGAAGGGATTCTGGCAGTGCAGAGCCTGATGCAGGGCCCGAACTCATGAAACCATGAGATCATGACCTGAGTTGAAACCAAGAGTCGGATGCTTAACCGACCAAGCCACCCAGGTGCCCCTGTTTTTTGTTTTTATAAGTACTTAGTCAAGCTTGCAAGGATACACGTTGGGATAACAAGTACTAAATTCTTCACTTTAACCCAAACGCAAATACGTGCTTACAGGGTACTTAACTGATTAGGCCCACGGAGTTAATTTTTTTTTTTTTAACGTTTATTTATTATTGAGAGACAGAGAGACAGAGCATGACCAGGGGAGGGGCAGAGAGAGGAGGAGAGACAGAATCCGAAGCAGGCTCCAGGCTCTGAGCTGTCAGCACAGAGCCCGATGTGGGGCTCGAACTCACAAACCGCGAGATCATGACCTGAGCCGAAGTCGGACGCTCAACTGACTGAGCCACCCAGGCGCCCCCCCACGGAGTTAACTTTAATGGCTGAGATTATTAGCGTGATAAAATGACCTGCCATCTTTTGGGGATGAGGCAGATTTTCCTTTCATAGCTAATAAGGATCTCAACTCTGCTGTCCACAAAAATGAATTTCTCTCTTCTCTGTCACAGAACACGATCACGATAAGCAACTACTTAAAACGGTTGCATTTCGAAGTTTCGTGCATTTTCTTCTCAATGCCATTTTCTCCCTTTACTTAAAAGCTTATTAAGGTTTAACAATACCTAAGGATGATGAAGACCGTGTACTGAAAAATCCTATTTCCTGAGTCCATTTCCTGTCTTACAAATTTCAAAACAGAAACAGGCGTTGGCCAGTAGTCTGGTCACCTGCAGGCTTTCTTTGATGTCTTGGGCTTCAAGGATCAGCCTATGGGTGTGAGCTCGGGGCAAGCCTTAGGAAGTCTGGGTGGACTATGAGAGGAAGAATTTTCATGCCAAGGGTAAAAGAGGAACTGATGTAATGTCCTGGAGAGATTTCACTCTCCGTTCCTGCCCAGATCTTTGGGAACAATGAAGGAGGGAGACAGTGCTCTGGATAATCCAACTCAGATTGTACTTTTGACTCTGGGTCCAGGCAGGAACAGGACTTGGAGGAGCTTGATTTATTTATTTCTCTGCAGACACCACTCAAAGAGGAAGTACTTGATGAAGTTGATAACATTAATGGTAGAGAACTGGATCCAAGGGTATTTAATTCCAGGCTCCTGGTGGTCTGGGCACAACCACTGTCAAGGCCGAAAGTCCTGCAATAAGACCTTCCAAGCTTTGTTTCAGTTTGCAAAGCATGCGCCCACGTATGGAGTAGGCTATGACGCTCCTACCCTGCCGCCTGCTGCCCCTGTTATTACAAGTTGGCAGCAGGGGATGGAAACTTCTGAGACCAGAGCCGGCAGGCAGAGAAGCTCCGGACACAGGAAATGCACTGAGCGGACAGTGGGTGCATTAAATCCCCCAGATGTAGGAGTCTTCTGTCTAAAACAAGAAGATTTTTTTGGTCTGGCCTTGATGTCTGGGTTTGTTCTTGGTGAACTGCCCAGCTGGAGAGCTGGGAAATTATCCACATTGCCCTCGGTCTGAAGGTCTTGATACGGGAGGGAAATGCTCAAGAAAGCCACACATAATTAGTCAGTGTGGGCATGGAGGGAAGGGGGCAGGGACGACCAAGGACTGGTAGGGAACCCATCCTGGTTGAAAGTGTTTTCTAATCCCAAACCTTTCTCTTTGCAGACCTCTTTTAGGTACAAATAATCCCAAACAGCCCAAATAAATTAAGACTTTAAATGTGACGAGCACAAAAAAGGTCTGATTTCTTTTGTCTTCTTTTCTTGTACTCATTAGAAAAGTTTGTCCATTTAAAATTCATCAAAATTTGGGGCGCCTGGGTGGCACAGTCAGTTAAGCGTCCGACTTCAGCCAGGTCACGATCTCGCGGTCCGTGAGTTCGAGCCCCGCGTCAGGCTCTGGGCTGATGGCTCAGAGCCTGGAGCCTGTTTCCGATTCTGTGTCTCCCTCTCTCTCTGCCCCTCCCCCGTTCATGCTCTGTCTCTCTCTGTCCCAAAAATAAATAAATGTTGAAAAAAAAATTTTTTTAAATTCATCAAAATTTGACCCAATTTAAACATGTTATAAATAATGAATAACTAACTAGTAAACTCAAACCAACAAAAACCGCCTTTGGTTAAAAGTCATGGGCTTTGCGGCGCCTGGGTGGCTCAGTCGGTTAAGCGTCCGACTTCGGCTCAGGTCATGATCTCACGGTTCGTGAGTTTGAGCCCCCATGTCGGGCTCTGGGCTAACAGCTCGGAGACTGGAGCCTGTTTCGGATTCTGTGGCTCCCTCTCTCTCTGCCCCTGCTCTGCTCACACTCTGTCTCTCAAAAAAGTGAATAAACATAAAAAAAAAAAAAAGTCATGGGCTTTAAGTAGGAAATTTCCAGGGTAGAGCAAAGGCTGGAGCTTGTATCTCACACACCAGGATGACATTTCCACCACTATGCTTTCCCAAGGCCATGGGCAGCGATGATAAGAGAAGCTAGTCAGTGAGATGCAAATCAACAGGCCCAGCAGGTGACTTACTCAATCGGCCTCAGCCCACTGTGTTCCACATTCTGAAAGGAACCACTTCCCAGCATGACTTTGTAAAAGATTAGTGGGAACCACAAATGATACGAAGAGCTATAGAGATTAAATGCTCTTGGTCTTCAGGTGCAATTCAAAATAGATTTCCTACACATGCTTAGGGTCTGTCACCCCTTGCTATGGGTTGAACTGTGCTGCCTGCCTCTTCTCCCATACCCTTCAATTCATATATTGAAGTCCCAACCCCTATGCCTCAGAATGTGACCTTATTTAGAAATAGGGTCGTTGCAGATGTCATCACTTAAGATAAAGTCATATTAGAATGGGGGGTTCTCTAATACAATATGACTGGTGCCCTTATGAAAAGGAGAATTTGGACACATAGACAGGCACAGATTACATGAACGGAGGGGGATGGTTTTGCCACACAGCGATTACAAACTATGCGTTGAACCACATAACCTTCAGTGATGCCAACCGTATTTCTTTTTTTTTTAATTTTTTTTTTCAACGTTTATTTATTTTTGGGACAGAGAGAGACAGAGCATGAACGGGCGAGGGGCAGAGAGAGAGGGAGACACAGAATCGGAAACAGGCTCCAGGCTCTGAGCCATCAGCCCAGAGCCCGACGCGGGGCTCGAACTCACAGACCATGAGATCGTGACCTGGTTGAAGTCGGATGCTTAACCGACTGCGCCACCCAGGCGCCCCGCCAACCGTATTTCAAGTAGAGTCTTGGATGCAAAGAGTAAGGAAAAGTGGTCCTTGCTCTCAAGGATATAATAGTCTAATGGAGAAAAGAGACACATAAAAAAACACAAGCAAAGGCTATGGGTGCTGAATTATGAGTCAATGTGCACAGGGCGCATGCCAGGTGATGATGAAGGCAGAGATCTACCAGTCAAGGAATACCCAAGGTGGCCAGCAGACCACCAGAAGCTAAGAGAGAGGCACAGAACAGCCTCTCCCTCCCAGCCCTCAGAAGGAACCGATCCTGCCCTCACCTTGATCTTGGACTTCTAGCCTCCAGAACTGTGAGACAATAAATCCGTTGTTTAAGCCACCCAATTTGTGGTACTTTGTTATGGTGGACCTAGCATACTAACACATCGCCCCTCTGCCCCGACGCCACCACCTGCCCCTTCCTTTTCCAAGAGGTCCCACTGAGATATTCCACTGACTTCCACCTGCCCATTTCAGTCTATGCACCTCGCAAGTTGCAACTGTCACTAAAGGGCCTGCGAAGAAAACCAGAAGTTTGGAGCGTATGATGCGCAGATGCGTGAGGTCGTAAACAATGAATCCTACGTGAGCTCCCAGAAAACTCAAGGCAGGTGAACTGCAGGACTCTGAGGTTTCATCTTTATTGGCTGTGGGCAGGACATCCTCCAAACAGGCTAGCCTCTGCCAGTGGCTCAGCACAGACGGCACAGAGCCAGTCTGCCAGCCTCAGTCTCAGTAAAGCCACACAAAAGAAGTGAATGAAGAAACCAGCGGGGTCAGGTTTCAAATGAGCCAATTAGACATATGGGGGTAAACCCTGTGAATCATTTATAGGGAGGGGGTCAGGGTGGCACAGAGATAAGTCAGAGTGCTGGAGAGGGGAAAGAGCAAGATAACAGAGGGCTTCCTGCTCTGGAGGTGAACCCCAACCGCCCCAGTCCCCTTATCTCAAAGCGCTCAGAGAGCACTTCCCCAGGGCTAAGAGGAAGTTTCTTGAAAACTTCCCGGGTACCTGGGGAGAGTTAGTCATGCATATTACGGATCTCTTGCACTCAAGTTTCTGGTTTAATAGAGCCAGCTAGCCCCTGGCTACGGGCAGCCTCCACCTGACTGGAGGACGCCAGAGGAGGTGGGGAAGGTGAGCGGGCCCTCTCTGAAGGAGACTGATGGTCTAGACAGATGAAGAGGCTCTGTGCACCACACCAGGGTTCCACACTCTCCTGTCACAATCAAATGTTCCATCAGAGGACAAGGGTCAGAGGGTAAAAGGTCACACTGCCCCAGCCTCTGAAACAAAGGAAGCAAAGCAGGACAAAGGGGCCCTAGACAGGGGGAGGAGGAGTTAAGAGAAGAGTGGGAATGAGGAGGCCAAGGGCAAAAGTGTTCCCTGGTGTCCCGGGGGGCGCCCCCCCACAACAGGAAGTCAAGATTTGCTGGTCTTCCTCTGGGGGGACCTCATTGTCTCCAGCCAGACCCAAGAATCACAGAATTGAAAGGGGCACAAGAGGTTAACCTTGCGGTGCTTAACTGTGAGAGGAGACAGCTGGAAGGGTCCCAACGGGGTCACGGAGGACCGAGCCTGTGCCTGCTACGGTGAGGTAACAAAATATGAGCACCACTCATTTTCAAAACAGGCTGTGCCCTGCGAGCAACCGGGGTTGGTGTTTGAAATGTATTTTCCCATAGAATGTAACGCAGGGGGCCTGGTGTGCCTGTGAAGGAATTCTGTTATCAGGGCGCGGGGAGGCAGCAAGGCCCTCCCTGTGTCCGGGATGCACAAACCTGGTGTCCACACACACAGTGTGTTTAGTCACAATAACTGAAATGATTAGGGCGGCTGGGATTGGAGGTAAGAGAAACAAAAACCCCGACCATTGCACAGCAATGTGAACACGCTTACACTACCCGACTATATGCAAAATGGCTTAGAATGGCTTAAAAATGGCTACGATGAGGGGCTCCTGGGTGGATCGGTTAAGCAGCCCATTTCAGCTCAGGTCATCATCTCGCGGCCCGTGGGTTCGAGCCCCGCGTCGGGCTCCGTGCTGACAGCTCGGAGCCTGCTTCTGTTTCCGTGTCTCACTCTCTCTCTCCCCCTCCCCCATTCATGCTCTGTCTCTCACTGCCTTTCAAAAATGAGTAAATGCCAAAAAAATTTTTAAAGATGGCTAAAATGATGTTAGGCATATTTAATCACAATGAAACGTTTTTTAGGCGGAAGAAAAACCCCCAACCAAACAGTGGTAAGAAATATCCAATAATGGTAATGAGTAACATTTACTGAGTGACAGCTCTTGTTCTAAGGGCATTTGCCACACTAACTTGATTCTTTTCTTAGATCAATCATATCCAACGGGTATTGCCATTATCCTCCTTTTACAGCTGGAAACGGAGAGACAAGGAAGTTAAGCAACTTGCTTAAACTCACACAGCCGTAAACAGGGGAGCTGGGATCTGAACCCAGATGGTCGGGATCCAGAGCCCGTGTGCACACACACACCAACCCCATTGTGCTCTCTGGCTCCGGTAAGCATTACAGGATTAACACAGATGTCAAACCCTAGCCAATGGCCTCCCTGACACCTTAATCTCATCAACACGGTTCCAGTAAGACTAGAGAATCAGGGAAGTTTTTACAGCAACCAGTAAGAGGATGGCTGGATCAGCTAAAAACTTTATCTACCCGGGTGCCTATTCAGCAGCTATCCTGAGGGGCCAGCTCCAAGGGAGCCAAAGGGCTGGTTCCCAAGGGGGTGACAGCCAGCGCTCCTGCTCTCAGAAGCCAGTGTCTGACTCCGAGCCCACACTTCTCCCAGGCTGGGGATTTTCTTCATGCCAAGTCCATTTGTTCTGAGGCGGTCAACGATCTCTAGTGGGTTAAGGCAGTCCGAATTAGCGTGAGTTTTTAGTATGATGAGTTGCAGACATACAGCGGTATCTCAAAAGTTATCTCTGACGGTTTTGTTTGTTTGTTTCGATTTTCAAGTGCCGTGAGGCAGAAAAACTGTAAGCAGGCTTGCCGGGCACCTGCCATCCTGTACCCCAGTCAGGGGTCCTGGTCTCCCCAGTTCTTCTCATTGCCCCATCTTTGGTCCTGTTTCCAGGAATTAATGTGCACAAGACACATTAACAAAAATGTTATTTGGTTAGCTCATTCATGCTGCAATGGAATGAACACAGGCATCAGAGCGAAGCAGACCCAGGGCACTCGGTAAGTGTGTAATCTGGGGGCTCTTGGCCTCTATTTCCTCATCCATCAGGTGGGGATAACATTACCTTCCTTATAGGGTAGTTGTGAAGAAGAAATGGTTTAGACACGTAAGAGCTTAGAACAGGGCCTGGCACACAGCAAAGACCCAATAAACGTTAGCTGTTATTTTGTCACTATGAAGCAAATTCACAGACCTCATCTTCTTTAATGATCTCATTAGAATTGTGTAAGATTTTCTTCCTCCAGAGCAGTGTTTGGGCACTCGGATTTGGTAGTAGAGGGGGGGTGGGGTGAAGCGAAACATTTCTTGCCATAAGCAATCACATAAATGAAAATCTGTGGGCTATCCCGGAACACATGCCACCCCCCTCACTCCCCACGGAGAAATGACTTCTCTCTGTTCTCTGGGCCATCACCGTGTGCTGGTTGTACGGAGAATCGAGGTCAACTGTTGTGACGCAGGAACGTTCTCACCACTTACAATGTCCGTGTCCACCTGGTGACCAAGGGCTGCTCCAGAGCAAAACTTGTGTCTTAAAAGTGTGTCCACTGTTGCAGAAACAATCACAGCCCTGCGTGTGTGAATATTTTCAAATTAAAGTGATTAGGGGCACCTGCATAGCTCGGTCGGTTAAGCGTCTGACTTCAGCTCAGGTCATGATCTCATGGTCCGTGAGTTCGAGCCCCGCGTCGGGCTCCGTGCTGTCAGTTCAGAGCCTGAAGCCTGCTTGGGATTCTGTGTCTCCCTCTCTGCTCCTCCCCCACTCACCCTCTATGTGTCTCTCTCTCTCCAAAATGAATAAGGACTTAAAAAAATTAAAATTAAAGTGATTGAAAATCACCTCCCACTCCCTTAGATGGGGCAGAGGAGAGGGTGGGCAGAGGAGAGGGTGGGACTACAGAGCTGAAAGGGTGAGAGGATGCCCAGAGGGGTCACTGGATGACAGCACATGATAAACACAAATCTTGTTCCTTGTCCCTACAGACTTGTGCAGAGCCAGTCCTACAGGGGTGACTCTGCAGAGCCAGAAACACATTTCATGTTGCTCCCTGAGCTTTCAGGGAATCACGATTCAAGCAGTTTTACCACCAAAGGCCTACCGGCGATCGGATATACGCTTTGGAACAAAGTCTTTCTTTGTAATTACTCCATGGAAGCTAAAAGTAACTGATTTCAGGACCTATGGTGTCAAAAGAAGTTGATATAACTGTGTGTGACCAAATACATTTATTTTATCATCATTTGCCGACTTGACATTTCTGAAGACATTTACCTCCTGGTTTTGGTGAACGAAGCGCTATCGTTTTTCGGTTCATCTCCTTCCTACGTCACGATCTACCTCACATCTAACTCATTCATAGCATGGTGATAAAATGAGTCACAACCATCAAAGAAAAGGGATCCGCTGGAACGGAGGCTTTCGTCACGCGATAAAGGAACCGTGCCACTCTTGGTTTGACTACTCAGAGGGGTAATATCATCGGCAGTTCTTGATAAGGTGACACAAGTGAGGACAGACGTGATGTTCAGCTGTTTCTGAGCAACATCAAGCAGGACACATTTAGGTTTTTCTGGATTTTAGTTACCCAAGGCCCTGAAGGTAGATCACATGTCTTGGCCATCTTCTTATCGCCCAGGGAGAACCCAGACTTCGGAGGGAATGCAGGAGTTGAGAGTGCAGGAGATCGGAGACCATTCGGGCTAATCCCTGTCCTACAGCTGGGGAAACTGAGGGCCAGAGAAGAGTAACTCAGCCCTTAAGCTTTGGCAGAATAGAGGATTAGAGCCTGCTCTCCCGACTCCAGAATCCCGCCCTTTCAAAAATGTCATCTAAGCTGACCACACGTGCTGGCTTGTCTGGGGTGGTCCTGGCTCATGCCCATTGCCCAGCATACTTGCTGGGAGTCCTGTTTCACTGTCACCATGGCTCGCTAGGGGCGAGAAATTCTAATGTATAATGCTGCGTTCTCGTAAGTACGCAGGGGAAGAGAGTGGCAATCCTGGCTCTCTAGACCTAGGAGGACGTCAGGAGTCTGCTCTGCCCAACTGGAAACAGTATCATGGCCCACCTCTCCCCTCAGGGTCTGGAGGGGAGCCTCTGAGCCCTAACATCAACCTCCTAGCTTCTGGCACCGCCACATGGCTGCCCGGTGTGATTTCAATGTCACGTACTCAGATGGGGGACCTATGGGGGAAGGGTTGCGAGATTCACCAAGATCTGTGTGGCAAGATCAGTTTCCATTGTGCAGCGGTGGATGTCTGAGTTGGTAAAGTCGGTGGGAGGGATGAGGCGAAGTCGCGGGGGGTGAATGGAACGCTGTCTTTGCGCCTCCCTGTGCCAGGCCGTTGAGGGGCCGATCGGTTCTCCTCCGCAATGTCCCTGTTGTCCTTCCATTCTGTCATATTATCTCTGTGTCACGTCAACAGCAACGTACTTTTCCAAAGGACTGTATCCCCAATTAAGGGGAACAGATCATTGGGGGTTAGAGTATTTGATATGTATAATTTCACTCTAGAGCCTCTTCTTTCAGGACCAGAGCTTTCTGTGTGCTAACAGATGTCTGTATTAGTGTTTTACCATTCACAAGCAAGCATAACAGTATTCATTCTAGAGATCACTCATGTTGAGCTGGATGTGTTCTTCTTTTTGGTGGAGAAAAGGGAAAGAGGCAGGAGGCGTTCGGAGGTAGGGAACTTGTACCAGTCCGTTCCCCTCTCTAGAGGGTCCCCTTGTTACCAGTGGCAGTCTGGGGACAGGCAGCCTCTTCACATCACCTCCATGCCTTGTAGAGCGCTTCTCATTTGACGCCATCTGACAAAGACCTAAACTGCCCTTCTCGTGCGTCCACCTGTTCACCTGAGAGAACGCGCCCTGCGTCTGAACAGGCCTGCGCCCTCAGGTGTTGTTTGCTGGCTGAGAGCTTTAAGGAATGGTCTCTGAGAACACACTATTTTTAAGAGCTGAGACAGAGCTCATCACCGGTCTGCAGGGTGATGAAGCCCTCGACCTTGGTCTCATTAACTCCATTCTTTTACCCACTGAGTCGTCACGACCACCATCCGAACACGCGAGAGCACAGCTCCTTACGGCGTATGCAGTGGTGCGTCTGTATTTACTTAGCCTGACAGCAGCTCTGAGAGGCAGTGAGCCCGGCTTTCTCTATTGATCAGCCCCGGCAAATGAGAACAGCGACACACTAACTTCTGAGTCAAATCAGACCAAGGAGAAGGGAGGAAGGAGAGACCATTAAGCCTCCAATCACATCTGGGAATAAAAAGAGGAACAGGAATTCCAAATGGGTTTTTTTTTTAAAGAGGGGGAGGGAAAAAAAAGCCCATCCCTCACCTTTGTATCTGAATAGGCAAGCTAGGTAATACGGTTCTTGCCTTATTGTCAAGCTTCAGTAAACCCACCTCCTCCTCTGGAATCGCTGCTGGCAATGACGAAAGCCGGAAATGTACAAGGCAGGAAGCGCAAAAGGACGGAGAACCCGAATTGTTGGGGGTTGGGGAGGGCCGAGGCTAAATGAAGCCAGAGTAGAGCAGGAGGAAGAAAGGACGAGAGAGAAACAGGCAGGGAGCAGGCAAGCAACGCTCATTTACTCTCCATCAGGAAAGCAAGGGGCCCTGCTGTGAAGCGCTTGGCTCCAGGAAGCGATGGTGGTCACCCGGAGTCAGGCTGTCTTTTGTGAAGTGTTAATTAAGAAAACAAATAACTTCTCATTTTTTGCTTTGGCAACAACAAAACAAAACTATTAGCCCTGCTCTTGAAGATGCCCACTCGATTTAAGGAAATACCCCCGAGGCACCAGGGTTTCAGGCCCCTAGTAAATCAGGTCCTAAGAGAAAGCACAAGTTTAAAAGTGTTACTTTGGGTCCCCATGTCTGTTGTCTAACTGATCCGTGGAGGGAAGAACATGGACATAACATTCGTCAGAGGCACGAGGCATCGCCGTTCAATGGAATAGGGCACAAAGTAAGATTTTAATAATGGGTTTCTGCACCCAAACACCTGCTTTAGAACAAGGTCCGGGGCCCCAGGTCATTTCTGGCCTTTTTTTTCTGTTTTCTACTGACGATTTTATGACCACTGGAGCTTACTGGAGAAGTGGAGCACTGGGTACATCTGAAGTAGGCACTTAGGCTGAGCACACCGCAAGGAACCACCTTTGGTGCATGAAGGTGGAACCCCTGGTCCATCAGAGTTCACAGGGTTGGAGTCCCCCAACTCTTAGTACCCTCTACTCACAAATTTTCAAAGACCCCCTTATGCTCCTTCATTAAAGTCCTTTACATTCAGGGTCCGATATAACCTCCTTGGACTAACTCTGCCAAAGGAAAGTGTTGATTATTGTTGAAACAGGGTGATGGCTCACAAGGGTTTATTTACTTTATTTTCTCTATTTGGGAGAAATCTCTACTGTCTGATATTTTCTAGAACAAAAGGCTGGTGTGTGTGGGGGGGGAATATAAGCTCTATAACCCAAGTCATTTGATGGCTCTTTGTTCCAGGGGCTCACTCCACCCTACCTCTTCTGCCTAGAGGGTTCCCCACTTTATCCTTGCTTATCAGAATTCTGCTGCACCATCAAGGAAGCCTCCAGAAGCACCTGCTTTATGAGGCTGCCCCTGATGCTTGTGCCTGGATGTAATTTCCCCTCCCAGTCTCTCTTCGTGGTGCCCACTATTACAGCTGTGCTTTGATATACATGGATCTATGCATCTCACTTCTTTATGAATTGTGGAGAACCAAGATTCCGTCCTATTCACCTTGGCACCAATACATGTTTGTTCAATGACGAACCAATCACATGAATAGGAACAACGCATCCAATAAACGATGAAACCTTTTGGATTGTCTAACCCTGATGAAAGGAAAGAAAAGGTTCCTCTGGTACCTTCTTCATGGTTCTGATGCAGTAGGACTTCTGGCTGTGTGTGTATAGAGTTTCCGGGGTGGAAGAAGGGTGAAAAAAGAATCCGAGGTTTCCTCTGCTTCAGAATATGCTGAAGGAGTTCATAGAGCACATCACCTGGGAAGAAAACGGAAAGAGAACTAGAGCAAAGGGAATATTTTAGTTAACACACTGGGCTTCGACTCTATGGGTGGCAATGACGTAATGGTCGGCCAGATGTGCATGGAGCACACAGGGGAAACTCCTAAGGTTGGAGCCATGGGATCGTTGTTTTAATTGGACTTTTTAAATTATGAAAGGAATATACAAAAAATGCTTTAAAAATGCTGAAAACGAGAGAACGGGAAGCACCTATAATCCCATCGCGCAGAGAAAGGAGTCCTGTTACCACTGTCTATGGTTTTATAGTGAGAATCAGGCTTGTGCTAGGGTTTTGTATGTCTCTTTTTCTCTCCACATTATTGAACGGCTCCACTAGCTGCAAAATGACAGCCCATCGCAGGAAGGTACCGGACTTTGTTGGGCATTTCAACGATTCCAATTTGTTGCTATCATTCTTGCGAAAAATATTTTCCTATCAATCTTTGCTTGCATTTCTGATTAACCAAAGAAGAATGATGGAGTCATTAAGTATGAAAATTTTTGATGCTCCACTGGCAATTCATAGAGAGCTTCCGACAGGAAAAAAACAAAACAAAACAAAACAAAAGCCTTTCAAACCCATCCCAACCCCAGGCAGGAAGAGAATGCGTATGAAAAACCGCACAACCCCAGTCAGAGGGGCTAACTATGAAAGATACCCTATAAAGAACTGGCACATTCTGGGATGCTCCCCTCCTTTAAAAATACACACAGGCATCGCTCCAAGGTTCTACAGGCCTCTAGAAGATCATCTCTAGATGTCAGCCCCTCGCAGAGGATGGTGGAGGCTGGTCTGAACTAGGTGCCTCTGGTTCTGATCTATTTGGTATTTAAAATGTCCACTGAGTAGTTAATTAGCAAAACAAAACCTCCCCCAAAACCTGTCATGGTCTTGTCCCACCTCTTTGGCTTAGATTCAAGTTCAAAAATGCAGGTGGGTGCTCAAAACCCCTTAGGGGTGGGTGATGAATCTTTAAAATACCACAGGCTTCTGACTGTCCCCCTACGCCCTTCCAAATACAGACATGCAGGCAGTCAACAATTGCACCAGACAATGGGCTTTTGTCTCTAATTTTAGCCATTTTTAACAGATACTTTAATGAACCACTTGATTTAACTGCATATTTTGGGCTATTGCTGAATTATTTTTTTCTTTTAAACTCTGTCTGAACCCAAGAAACGCTCCATATTAGTTTCTTTCTTTCTGCAAACCCTTTGTACCAAATAAAGTTCAAGATCGCTGTGTTCTAAGGGACTCCTGAGGTGCCTTTGTGTCTTTGCTTTGATTCTGTTCCTTCCTCTACCTTTGAGTGTTGGTTGTCATTAACATTATTACGTAGTGACACTATTTACTATTACGATGAAATAAAGCACAAGCCTTTAAAGAGCTGAAGACAAGCATGTCACTTGGGAATTTCCTTTTGATGACATGGGTGAGAAGATGCAGAGGTGTCGTGGGCCAGACTTTTACAAATGTTCCGTGTCAGGTAGAACCGTGGTGCACACGACTGTGTTTTCTGAGCTCAGGAGGCCTGGAGCCCATCTAATCTGAACCTAGTAGTCATGGTAATGTCGTCTCTGATGCGATGAGAATATAGAGCCTGAAATACGGTCCTATTTTAATGATTCATATTTTAATCGCGTACAAAAATAAGTCCCTAATCAACACTTTGTTTCTTCGGGTTTACTGTAATGTCTTCCTGAACTTTTCTTAATTTACACGGCCTCACACCCGCTGGGTTTTATCCTGTGGGTTTCAGCAATGCTTTATTTCGGTAGTACGCAGAAGAGAAAACGAACACACTGAAAAATGTGTTCCTGATGATTACTATTACTAAAAAAAATGGTCAGTAATTAGTGTATCCATTTTGGAAGAGGAGGCCAGGAAATATAAATTTAGTGTCTGTGAGGGTGTTCAACTTTGTTCGTTCAGAGAGGCAGGCTGATGTGGCGGGGAAGGCACGGACGTGCAGATGCGGCCGCCCGGGCTTGCGTCCCAGCCCCTCTGCACCAGGTGACCTTGAGCAAGTCCCTGAACTTCCCTGTGAGATGCAAACAGCATCTGCCTTGGAAGTCTGCTGGGAGGGTTCAAGGAGGGAGCAGGTGAGGTACGTGTGTTCATGCTGGCCCCTCCTCGGGAGTGCCTCCCAGGGCTGCAGATGTCCCGCTGTGAGGTGTGGTTAAAGACTCTTCTGCTGGGAGGTGGTCAAAGCCAGGGCAGGTCACTTCTTTTTGTGTTTCCACTTCTCTATGTACATATAGAAAGTGAGGCAATAAAGCAGAATGGGGAAGAGTCTATGCTCTGGAGTCAGACTGGTGCCTTGGGCACGCTCTTCACTCTCTCTAGTTCTCAGTTTCCTGGTCTTTAAAATGGTCACATTAATAACTGCCTCGTAGAATCAGTGTGAGGCGATCCCTGTGAAAAGCACATCACGGCGACCAGCAAGTAGTAATAACTCAGCAAACACTAGCTGGTTTTGTGACCACCACTGTCCTCACCACCATCGTTGTCATTATTGATATTATTAAAGTGGCACAGGGCAGACCTGTGGACCCTTGAGGCAGTCTCACGGGGAGAACAAAGAAGGGGTGTGTGGGTCATGGTCATTGTTATGTTCTCCCTCCAGAAAAGAAAAAGGTTAAGGGAGGCCATTCACCCATACTGGCTTCTCCAACACCTCCCCCTGGCCCGGTGGGCAGCCCCACGGAAGGACTGACAGGTTCTCTGCCCTAGACCTGTTCAGCCTTGTGTGCTGGCTCTCTTCTGTCTCTCGTCCCACAGCTGGCAAAGGGAGCCAGGCAGAGAAGGTTCCTATCTGTGCAAAAGAAAGCAGGGGACGGGTGAATCGAGTGGAACTCTGCCAGTCAAACCATAAGCCCGTTATGAGAACCAGTAAGGTAACATTTGTAAGTGCCACCTGGGACGGCTGACTAATGGGTGTGAAAATTTAACTCTAAGACCATAGAGTACGGCCATAGATGGATCAGTCCATTCACAGACATGTTTCCTCAGCAACCAGGGGCTCAGTCGGGGAATGTGGCTGGCTTAGCACAAATGCATCACTACTACGGGGGAAAAACCAACTTACTGTGCATGCCCTGTGTATGCGTGGTTGGCAGTAACAGCGTGTGCCCGATAACAGCTTGCAATCTTAGAAAGGATTCTAGAGGTTACTTCGATCGACTCAAACTTGTGTTCAGTAGAAGTCCCCTGCCTCCCCTTCCCCTGCCAAGAAGTAGCTTTGGCTGAGCACTTCCAGTGATGGGCAGCTGGCCACTAACATAAGCAAACCATTTTTGGACAGCTCGAGTTGATAGGAAGTTCTTCTGTTAAGTTGGAACCTGGCCTCCCCTGCAATCTCGTGGACCTCGGTTCCTAGTTTTGGCTCTGGAACAACACAGAACATGTGTCTCGTCTACAACAGCTTTCCAAATAAATAAAGGCGGCCTCCCATCCTATCCCATCTCCCCTGCCTCCTATTCCCTTCGACACCCAGCCTGTTCTCTTGCTACACTCTTAAAATATTCACATACACAGAAGATCATATCGAAAAAGTAATACTAACAAAAAGATCTCTGGATTAAAAAAAAGACATTTAAAAATAAGTTATACTTGGGGCACCTGGGTGGCTCAGTCGGTTAAGCGTCCGACTTTGGCTCAGGTCATGATCTCACAGTTTATGGGTTCGAGCCCCATGTTGGGCTCTGGGCTGACAGCCCAGATCCTGGAGCTTGCTTCAAATTCTGTGTCTCCCTCTCTCTCTGCCCACCCCCCCCCATTTTGTCTCTTAAAAATAAATAAACATTAAAAAAATTTTTTAAAAATATATGTTATATTTATTTGCCTGCTGAAAATAAAGAGCATGAGCCATAGCACTGCATATTTAACTTAGCTAATGACCACTGGCTTGAATTCAAAAGCACCTGTCAAAAAATTCTTGGCCCATTTAATTCGTGATAAATCTTCTCTGTCTCCCCAGAAAAGAAATACCCGGTACCGACTGTAAAAGGTGCGGTTATCGTACTAAACAATGGAACCAAGGCTATTGTTTAAGGGCCAGTAGCTCTGGTTGGTTTCTCTATGTATCTTCGTGCATACATACATAGTTCATGGACGCACATGTATGTGCAAAGTAGAGTTGCCAAGAAGCTAGTTGAGCTTCAAGGCTTTCTCCTGCATAGGCTCCCGGGAGGAGCCCTAGACCTACTTGTGTCCGCCAGATTATAAGCTTCAGGCCCCATAAGACCTAGATGTACTCCTGGGTACACGCACACATGTGATGCATGTTGTACTTGCATGCACACACACACACAGCGCATATGCACACACACGTATACAGCACAGAAACCCACACGCTCCACATACATATAATTTTGCACCGGTGGTCTTGATGGTGAAAAGCCAGGCATCTACTTTGAGAATAAATTCTTTTTTAGTATTTAGTGTTTATAGTATTTATAAATAGTATTTATTTATACAGGATTAGTATAAGGTATGCAGTATGCAGTATATATACAGTAATAGTACTTATAAATACAATTTATACTAAATTGTATTTAGTACAGTACAAATTTTATATGTAATTTGTTTCAAACGGGTAAGTAGAGAGAGTAAACAAACCTGCTACAAGTTGCCTTCTCAACGTAACTCGTGTCTGAAGGCTGAGAACATACAAATGCTATTTGGCGGGCTAAAGTCATCTATGTTTCCTTCCTATTAGAGGGAAGAGCTTGGGCTCTGGATCAAAGAAGTCCCAAGTTCAAACCCTGGTTCCTCTACTTGTCAGCTGCATGCCCCTGGGCAAATATCTTTTCTCAGTGAGGCTTAACTCATGGCTTATTTAACCTTCTTTTGTCTCAAGTGAGAACAATGCCACAGACTTGGCTGGGCTGCTAGGAAGACAGGTGAGATGATGTGGACAGGCAGCAGCCCTGTGTCTGCGATAATGTGGGCCCAAGAGGTGGCACCCCTTGTGATTGTGAGAATTAGTAACCGACGTGTCTCAAAAAATCTGGAAACTATTTGCTTTGCTTCAACAGTTGTGTATTTAAAGTGCATATACAATGCACGAAGTCACATTTGTATGTATCGAGTATGTCTTTTTCCAGTTGACATCACATCACATAGACATTTCTAGTTCAGTCTCTCTCTCTAGTTCACAGTTGTATCTTCAGCCTCTTTCTATGGGATTCTTCCTTTAGCATTTGAGCAGTGTCAGGTTTTCCTGTTTTCTACACACACACACGCACACGCACACACACAAGCACATGCACACACCCCTCGTCCTCATCTTCCCCTCCAACTACTGCTGTTTTTCTGGTTGCATCACAGCCAAGCTTGTCTGAGGGACTGACCAGCTCTGCTATCGCCACGACTCTCCCCTTTGACTGCTGACCTCGTCAGGGGAGGATGGTCGGTACCTGGGGACTCTGACTTTCAGCAACATTCAGCAGCAGCACTCACTACCTGCCTCCTTCTAGAACATTCCATGGCTTCAGACGTTCCCCTCCTGGATTTTTTTCCTACCTCTCTGCACTTCCTCCTCCAACCCTGCACTATTAAGGCTCCCCAGGCTCACACGAGTCTTTCTCCCCAGGAATCTCATCTCCTCCCATGGCCTCAATCAGCCTGTCTATGCTAAATCTACTCCAGCCAGGAACTTCTTCTCAACTCCAGAACCTTCCGCCATCTCCTAGATACTTCCTCTTGCGTGACATACGGACACCACACACTTAATGTGTCCAGGGTAAGTCTTTACGACCCACATGGTGTTTCCTAGTCCAGCGAATGCCCAGTTGATCAGGCCAGAAACCCGGGAGTCATGCTTAATTAACTCCTCTCCTCTCATCCAGCATCAGTCACCAAGACTTTCAGACTCTACCTTCTAAATAGCCCTGGCATCATCCCCTGCTGGTTCTGTCCTACTTCAAGCTACCACCTTTGCTCCTGGATGCCAGCCAAGCCAACCGCCCCACATCCATTCCTCACACTTTGTACCTTTGCACTCGTCCCAGTCTCTGCTTAAAACGCAGCATGGCTTCTACCTGTCTTTAAAACAACCTTTAGAACCACGAACATGATCTGCAAGGCCCTATAATCTACTGAAGAAATAACAAGTGACTCAATGAATAGTCGTAGAGTCACAGTACATTCCTTTATATTTACATTCTCCAAGTTTATGTAGCAAGTCCCATACTGTGGCTGGCTTGGGCATTTCCAGTTTTTATACTTATAAACAGGATTGCTAAGGGTATCTTTTCTTTCCCCCCACTGGACTGCATCCTTGGGATATTTTCTTTCTTTTCTTTTTTTTTTTTTTTTTTTTGAGAAGAGAGAAAGAGAGAGAGTGTGAGTAGGGAAAGGGCAGAGAGAGAGAGAGAGACAGAGAGAGAGACGCAGAATCCGAAGCAGGCTCCGGGCTCTGAGCTGTCAGCACAGAGCCCGACACAGGGCTCAAACTCAAAACCGTGAGATCATGACCCAAGTCGAAGTCTGATGATGCCCAACTGACTAAGGAGCCCCTGGGATATTTTCTCAAAATAGTATCATCAGTAAAAGGGTTTTGATCACTCTTTTTTCCCCCCACTTTTTATTTAAATCCAAGTCAGTTAACATATAGTATAATAATGATTTCAGGAATAGAACTTGGTGATTCATCACTTACATTATAACATCCAGTGCTCATCCCAAAAAGTACCCTCCTTAATGCCCATCACCCGTTTAGCCCATCCCCCCCCACCTCCACCCAATACCCCATCAGTAACCCTCAGTTTGTTCTCTGTATTTAAGAGTCTTTTGGGGCACCTGGGTGGCTCAGTCAGTTAAGAGTCCGACTTTGGCTCAGGTCCTGATCTTGTGGTTCATGAGTCTGAGCCCAGCATAGGGCTCTGTGCTGACAGCTCAGAGCCTGGAGCCTGCCTCAGATTCTGTCTCCCTCACTCTCTGCCCCTCCCCTGCTCATGATCTGTCTCTCTCAAAAATAAAAATAAACATTAAAAAAAAAGTCTCTTATGGTTTGCCTCCCTCTCTGTTTTTATCTTATTTTTTTCTTCCCTTCTCTTATGTTCATCTGTTTTGTTTCTTAAATTCCACAGATGAGTGAAATCATATGATATTTGTCTTCCTCTGACTGACTTATTTTGAGTTTTGGTCACTCTTAAAGTTCTTAGACACTACTTGTTCTCCAGAAGGCTGGGACCCTTGCATGGTGTCACCTACTGTGCTACCCACAGCCTGTCCCCCCGGGGCTTTGTATCACTTAACTTCTCAAGTTCGGTAGATTTAAAGCAGAATTTTAACATTCTTAAAATGTGCACTTTTCAGGGGATGATTTACTATGTACATATCCTCATGTGAAGATTATCTGAAGTAACACATTCTTAAATTTGCAAACTGTTCTCTTTTCTCTTTCTCTTCTGTTTTTATTCAGAGATTTTGGTTTCCTTTTGACCAATTCTTAAAACACAAAGAGGGCAAGGCTGGGAGGGATGCTTTTCAGATTTGTCATCAAATTCTCTCTGCTGGGTCCTCTCGGCCTCCGGCAGATGTTCAGGATGAAGTCCACGGCCTCAGTTCATTCGGTCTCGGTGTGTGTTCAGCAGTGAGAACGCCAAGGCTGGTACTGGCCTATTGAGGTCCCACTGGAGGCCACGATAGGCCCCTCCCATCAGGGCACAGCTTTGCTTTTGAACTCTGTTCGACCTTATTTTCTGAAAATTCCATTCAATCCATTTTTGTAGGCTGATTAAAGTACAGGCCTTTGTATTTAGTACAGAGTGATTTCTGTAACCATAACCATAACCATAAGCTAGTCTTTTACTTAGGAACCAATATTTGAGAGTTAGCTTGGTATCTGTGTCTCAAGACACAGAGATCCTGAGAAAAAGGGTGCAGGTTGTGGGAAAACGTGAACACTGTATTTAAGGCAAGAATAAATCAGTTAGAAAAGAGATATAGTGAGACAACTGCCTTTAGCGGATGCAGAACACAGAGGGGTATTACAGATAAACCAAAAACTAAGCGTGTGAGAAAATACGAATACCGTAAAACGAGTAGGTGCTTTGTTACAGGGCGTGTGGTCTGTTTTACAAGTGATAATGCCATGCTGTCTGGCACAGGGATCGGTCATCACTACCACTTTACAAATGGGACAAGGGAAGAGCTAAGAAATTAAAAGACTTTTCTGTAACTGGCTTCTTAACCATTTCTCTGATGTGTAGATGCTTTTTTTTCCCCTGCTCTGTTCACAGACACAAGGAGTATAGCCAACTCTCGGTGTCTCAGTCAAGGGTCACGCTTCCTGCAACTCCCACACTTTGGGACCATAATTCCCCTCCGTGACCAATACCTCAGTTTCTGCAACTTGATTCTAAAATAGCCAGCTGACCCAACCATTCAACCCAGCAAATGCACCTACGGTTGCTTAACAGAAATGAATAAGCAAGTCGGTCCGAGGAGGAACGTTATGAAGATACAGATCAGTATTTTTCGTTTAACCTTGAAAGGGAATTTTACTATATTTGGAGGTCACAAGCGAAGCGTATTTCCCCAAACAAAGGTTCTGGTGCGTTGGAGAGGGAAGAAATAATTTGCCACATCACATTCTGGTACACTGGAAGACTAATTTGCTTTGTAAATCCACCATACATTTTTTTTTGCTGAATTGAATTGAAGGAGCTTTGAAAAGATGCTTATTTTCCATTTTTTAGCATCAGTAGAGAGTCTAACATGAATTGAACTGAAAATATCTTGTGACTTTCGTGGCTGTTGTTCTTATAAATAATGTGTACATAAATCTATTCCATCTTGATGTCTAACGGTGGATAACTCTAAAAGAGTTAATATCAATGTTAACTTCTCCGTTCCTTATTCTCAAATCTCAAAGAGGTCAAATAGTCAAATATCCCTCTGAATTTAAATCATCCCAGACCACTTAAGGCAGTTACTATCTAGTAGCTCAAAGAGTAGGTAAAATTATCCCATACAGGTAAAATTTTTATAAAGTTAAGATTCCTCTGCATTTTTTCCTTAGCTTTGCAAATGTTATAGATTCACATCTTGTGTCCCCTAACTGGGAGAATATTCCAAAGAAAATATCCCATGCATCTTCAGCCTTACAATCTTCTGTTTGGAGATAATATGTTATTTAAAGCACATTCTAAATGTTCCCTGCTTTATTCTAGAGGTTGAACATGGAGAACTCTTGTCCTGGAAATGGACAAGACAGGTGTAGTTTGTGAAACGGGTCAAAGAATGTAGAGTTCAGAGAGGCTGCCATATTTTGACCTACGATATATTAATATTTCAGGTCATTAAAATTCATTGGACACTGTTCCCTCCTCTCTACATTTGAAATGGGTCGTGTTGGGGAATGTTATGTCCATATACAGACAGCATAATTCTGGGTGAGGCCAGGCAGGAAATAAGGTTGGGAGGAAGCTATAAACATCCAATTCACGGTGACGGGGCAACCAGATACTTTTGCTTATTCCAGTGGCTCCATGACTAGTGAGAAGCTGCTGCTGATTCATCTGAGGCAGCAAAAAACATTCAAAGAAAGACAGAAAAAAACTGACCGAAGTATAAGTTTTACAAGACATATAGGTTGAAGGGGATCAAAGTATTTATTCATTGCCTGTAGGGTAGGAGGTTGTACTATGTCATAAAAGCTTAATATTGTTTCCTGGTTGAGGTTGGGCCTAACTGTTAAGAGCTGAAGGGAGCTTTGGATCCATATGGTAGAAATCCCATTTTACGGATGAGGAAAATAGGGGCCAAAGAAGTACTGTGACCTGTGGACGAGCCACGTATAGAACGTGGGCCTCCAGACATCTACTATATCAAACGCTAAACCAGAAAGCCCACGTCAGAAGCAGCAGTGGCAAATGCTACATGGGAGCACTGAAGAAGATTTTCTATTTACACCTTGTCCCTACCCGAGGAGAATCCGAGTAGGTAGATCATGCCTCACTACCCTGCTACGCAGCCACTCCACGCGAACGTCTCCTGAACTCTTTCGCAGCTCGTTTCCAAACCCTCTGACAATACCCCTCTTTTTGTGGTCAGTTTTCTTGCAGCACCTCCTGGCAGGTATCACCTTGAAATTCTGTCCACGGCTTCCTGGTCAATGCCTTAATTAAATTACCTGCAATATATATTTCTCTTTACCCCCAGCTCAACACAACAGGGGTAATGCTCACGTCTACTATTCCCAGCTCTGGCCTGGCTCCGGTCTCAGATTTCCAGCAGCAGAACAGGACGTATCTTTTTGGATACCGTGGCCTTGCCGGGCCAAAATGAATCTTACTGCTTCCTGCAGATGAGCTCCTCTTCTTAGCTAACCATTCCGTGCCTGAAGTGCTATTATTTTATTCTCATCGATCTAGTTCTGGATTTCAATGTCTCCAATTAGGACTGTAGCTATAGCATCCTAACTGGTTTTCCTGTTTTTAGTGACCAAATGAGTCTACCCTATGCACTGACAGCCAAGGTCTGCTCCAAAGGGAGGGCTCCAATTCTGTTATTCTCCTGATCAAAACTCGTCAGTGGTTTCCCACGCCCTGCCAAATAAAATCCGAGCTTCTTAACGCGGGCTTTAAGGGACTCATGTGTTGGGTCATCATTCGATCAATATTGAGTGCCAACTGGATGCTGCAGTAGGTCAGCTTAACAAGACACAACCCTTACCCAAATGAACTCCCTCCTCTAGTAGAGGGATGCAGAACAGAAAGCAATCCTATAAAACATGGTGTGTGTGTGTGTGTGTGTGTGTGTGTGTGTGTGTGTGTGTGTCAGGAGCCATGACAGAATTAGGGTATGTTCTGCGACATAAGAGGAACAGCACCTAGCCCAGACCGAGGTGGGAAGAGGTGGAGGAAAGGAAGGCAGGCAGGGCACAATCAGGGAAGCAGGGATGTGAAGCAGGGAAAGCTTTCCCGGAGAAGGTCAGCAGAACTTCTAATAGGAAAAGGCATTCGGCCAAGTGGGGAAGGGGTGATGAGTGACGATGAACACTGTTTCAGGCAGGATGGAATCCTGATGTCCATGGATGATGTCCATGGAATCAGGATGTCTGAACCCCATCGGCACATGAACTGGCCTATGGCTCCTCAACACCTTTCCTTACCTCTACCTTAGGTTCCTTTCTAAGCTTTCAAAGTCCCGGCTCCATTACCATACCCTTGAGCTTGCATCTGACAATCCAGCCAGAAATTGCCTCTGTGATGCCTGAACCTCCTTAGCCCGCACTTCTGTAACTCTAGCATGGAGTTGCTCAGAGAATACGCATGGAATGAATTTCTACTGCCACCTAACTGGGGTCTAAGCACCTCAGGCCCAGTGAGTGCACTGGTTTTATCTGGTCTCCTACCTCCCGCCTCTTCCATTCATCAGATGGGCTACTTCACGTCATCCAGATACATTAAGATAGTGCTGCCCCAGTTACCTGGAATGTTCTTCTCTCCCCACCTTCTCCGTTCTATCCATCCTTCGTGTTCCAAATCAACTCCCTTCCTTCTCTCCTAAGCCCCATCCTGCTCTGCCCTTTCCTTTACTCCAGCTTCCTTTTGCCTCTAGGTTCAATGCAATCCTATCCAGCAGGACAGTGGGAGCCTGTCGATATTCCACATGGCCCACTCTGGCAAAGACCTGACAAAATGGCAGGGGACTACTGGTAGGCTTTTGCCTATCTTGGCTTCCAGTTTTGAGGAGAGAGAACCCACTTTCTAAGTAAAGCGGAGAGAGATCTCTAGGGAGAAAAAGAAATCAGCAACGAAAAGGAGTACCTGAGATATGATGGTTGGGGGGGGATTTACAGACTCAGGGAGTCTTAGCCCCAGCTAAGGGCTAAGTCAAATCCAGTCAAAACATATCACTGTGTGTTCCCTCATTTGTCTGACACGAGTGGTTCTCCTGGAACACACTAAAGAGTTAAAAGTTCTTTTCCTCCAGAGAGGTAGCTTTGCTCCTTTGAGTATACCTTTGAGGTTCCACTGGAACAGAAAAGGTAAGTATTTTTGCATTAAAGGGGACTATTTAGGGGTGCCTGGGTGGCTCAGTCGATTGGGCATCCGACCTCGGCTCTGGTCATGATCTCGTGGTCCGTGGGTTCAAGCCCTGCGTTGGGTTCTGTGCTGACAGCTCAGAGCCTGGAGCCTGCTTCAGATTCTGTGTCCCCCACCCGCCTCCCCACTCCTCCCCTGCTCACACTCTGTCTCTCTCTCTCTCAAAAATAAATAAATATTAAGAAAAAGGGGACTATTTAGTTTCCTTTTAGGCTAGCTTTATTTATTTATATAGTTGTTTTAGTTTTCTTACCCTGAGACTACAGAAAGAATCAATGATTTGAGACGAAACGTGTCAGGTATGGCTGGGTCCATTCCTTTATAAAACGTTAAAAATGATCTGTTTTTCAGAGATATGAACTTTCGAGTTTCAATACCTTCTATACTTCTCAGGGAAACTTCCCTTTATCATTTCCTCATATAAACGGTTTGCAGCGATTGGGAAAAGCGGGGGAGATACTGTTCTATATCCTTACCTCACGCCCTGTGATGGGGATGTTTCCTCACGACAGCTAGTTTACTAACTTCTGGCAGGCCTCCAGGAGTAAATAAGGGTTAAATGTCGCTGGAACTATGCCAAGACCTTACACAGGATCTCTGCCCTTTGTCAAGACAAAGAGAGTCTCCACCAGACAAGGTATATCCAAGTTGGCCACAAAGAGGCTCAAGACAAGGAGCGCCTGTTGGTACCTGAATAACTAGCCCCTCAAAAGGCATAAACCTGAGACCAAAGTTCCCCATTTCACATACGGGGTTCCCAAATAACTATCTCCTAAGTATCCATAAAGTTTAAGAAGTGAAATTAGAAAGTTCATTTGAAGTCTCACACCTATGTCAGAAATACATTTTGTAGGTACAAACGCTCTTTGCTGAATCAAATCTTCCCATGCGGTCTTCGGAGCCCTTATGTTGACAAAACTGCCCGGTTAGAGGAGCCTGGGAAATCTTCCACTTGCCTTTTTCAGGATTTCTATAAGCTACAGGATGCCATACTTCAAAAAATTCAGTACTCCTGGGGCACCAGGGTGGCTCAGTCGGTTAAGCGTCCGACTCTCGATTTCAAGCTCAGGTCACGATCTCACGGTTTGTGGGTTCGAGCCCCGCATCGGGCTCTGAGCTGACAGTGCAGAGCCCGCTTGAGATTCTCTCTCTCTGCCCCTCCCTTGCTCGCGCTCGCGTGCACTCTCTCTCTGTCCCTCTCTCAAGATAAAGAAATAAGCTTAAAAAAAAAAAAATCAGTACTTCCAAAGGAAATCACCCAAAGCCCTTTATTTCTACACTTGCCGTGGCTCCTAGGACCTCCACCTCTTCCCATCCTTATCTTCTGTTTCCCTCACGTCTTCTTCCCTTTCTACTCCATCTACCTGGGCAAGGGCTCACGCCCCTTCTTCCTGTGTCTTTGGTTTTAACTGAGCAGTTCACCACCTACACTCACTCTCAAGCACCACTTTCAAAAGTTTCCAGAATCAGGAGCAAGGCAGAGTCAAAGGGCCGGAATGCATTTTCTCCTTGATTTGGTGGCACAACTAGACCCCTTAAGCTCCTTAAGGACCCTGTGGGTCCTTCTCCCGACCTTCAAAGTTTCCCCTCGATCTGGAAATTCTTCCTCTTTTCCCCTCCAATGGACTTAGTCAGCAAAATCTTTCCTCTATGAAGCTAGGTCACGGTCTTTGTGCTCACGGTGACCTACCGTGGGGATTTCTTGGGCGTGATGGGTGGTGGCAAAGACCAAGCAATGACTAACAGATTTTCCAAGCCGAACACGTGTCAGGAGTCCAGACTCTCACCTGAATGAGGAGATCGATAGCGAAAGTCCTCTTTGGTCAGCAGCAGGAGCGCTTTGCCGTTCATTTCAAACGTGTTGCTGTCAATTGGCCTTAAAGAAAATTCGTTTTCAGCCCACTTGAGCCACTGGGCTACGTCATCCCTGCTCCAGTAAATTGGCTGCAAGCCTGTTGGAGAGAGAGCAAGGCAGAAAGAGAGAGAGAGAGAGAGAGAGAGAGAGAGAGAGAGAGAGAGAGAGAGAGGAAAAAAAAAAAAGGTCTTGTCACTTAGACAGTTGGAATAAAGGAAAAAGCTTTCTGAATGGTTAATAAAATGGAGTCTCCAGGTCTGAAGAGCTCTTATGTTCAACTCTGAATCCCAAGGCAAAGCTCAAGTTTGTAAGTGCCCAAGTGTGGTATCGGATGAACTATTTATTCAGAGGCAACATGAGAAGAACGATCCTTTTTTAGTCTTTGATGGACCCTAGGCCTTGCTGGCCTGCCCTTCCCTGCCCAGCTCCAGGGGCTGCCTTGATTCAGGTATGCCCCAAAGCTGAAGCTCCACGGTGGCCTGAAACACCCAAGGAACTTATGACAAATGTCATAACAAATGTCAATGTGCTTTGGAGGGGACCTTAGAATCAGAGCTGATCTAATTGCCACCCAGTGTCCTTTTGTTTTTTTTTATTTAAAAAAAATTTTTTTAACATTTATTTATTTTTGAGACAGAGGGAGACAGAGCGTGAGCCGGGGAGGGGCAGAGAGAGAGGGAGACACAGAATCAGAAACAGGCTCCAGGCTCTGAGCTGTCAGCACAGAGCCCGACGCGGGGCTCGAACTCACGGACCGCGAGATCATGACCTGAGCCTAAGTTGGATGCTTAACCGACTGAGCCACCCAGGCGCCCCCTCAGTGTCCTTTTGAAGTGAGAACGTTCCAGAGTCGGGCCTGACCTTTGAGAGCTGCCAAATAATAAAGTGTTCCCTGAAATTTCTTCCAGGAAGAGCAATTCACTCAGCCTCTGGGAAACTATCAGGCTAGCCTCTGGGAATGAGAGGGCAAAGCAAGGATAAAAGGTCTTTTGCCTTTTTATTCTACTTTTTGATGTTAGAACTTTCTGCCGGGGGTGGTATTAGACTCTGAGTGGGACCAGAAGTGGGCCAAAGGCAGGGCTGTAGCTTAGGTGGAGAGGAGAACTCAGGCTGGGCTTTTCTGGAAGTCTGACTGTGAATCTATATTTTTATTTTATTTTGCTGTTGTGGGAAATCTTTGGTATATCATTCAAGTGGTTTAGAACAGTGGTTCTACAAGTGTGATCTGGGGACCCCTCAGGGTTCCCAAGCACTTTTCAGAGTGTCAATGAAGTCAAACCTCTTTTCATAGCAATATAAAGAGGTTATCTACTTTTTCAGCCTCATTCATTCATGAGTAGACAGCGGGATTTTCTAGAAGCTACACAACGTGTGATACTGCAGCAGACGTGAGAATCCAGCCATCTTCTATGAAGCCAGACATTAGAGACTTGCAAAAATGTAAAACAATGCCACTTCTCTCACTACTTTCTGGAAGATATATTCATAAATATATATTTATGCTAACATAAGCTTAGCTTATTACTTTTCAGTAAGTGTTTTTGAAATTCTGAGTTTTAGTTTTCAATATGGTAAATATAGACAGGATCCACATGAGCGAAGCTCTTTGGGGTCTTCAATAATTCTTAAAAACTGAAAGCAGTCCTGAGACCAAAATGAGAACTGAGGGGTTGGAAGGAGCTACGTGCCCAACAGAGCTTCCTTCTCCAAAACTGCACCGTGTGAATTAATGGTTCAAATACAATGGAGTCAGGGTTTGCCAAGAAGAGCTTCAGTCTCTCCAGGAAGTTACTTAAACTTCCTAAGGAGACTCCATGAGTGTGCTCTAAAAGTGCCCTTCAGTTTGATCCTAGAAAGAGTCACCTTTTCATCCTTCAATCAAGCATAACAAAGAACTGTCTGGTCTACTTGTGTATGCTGTTTCTCCTCCCTCGTGGACCAGGGAAGGAATAGCTCAGTTCCCTTGGAGAAAGTCCAGAGCCTCTGGGCATGACTATTGGCTCCGTCTTCCAGGTGGCTCCTTTGCAAAGTCTAGTTCTGAAGAATGGTAGCTGGCTTCTTTGAACTCTGGGGAAGTCCTCTCTCAAGCAGTCTCTCGTGTAGGACACCAAGAAAGAAGTACAGGCATTGGCAGAATTAGAGATGGGCGTCCAAGAGCTTTTTTTCCCTTGGGTTTTAAGTTTTACAATTTTACGTGGCAAAAGAAAGTGGCATCATGAAATCATAATGTGTAGTATGGGCCGCCTGGGTGGCTCAGTCGGTGAAGAGTCCAACTTCGGCCCAGGTCATGATCTCTCGGCTGGTGGGTTCGAGCCCCGCGTCGGGCTCTGTGCTGACAGCTCAGAGCCTGGAGCCTGCTTCCGATTCTGTGTCTCCCTCTCTTGCTCTGCCCCTCCCCTGTTCATGCTGTCTCTCTCTCAAGAATTAAATAAATAAATAAATAAATAAACAAACAAATAAATAAATAAAGTGTAGTATGCTACTGCTCTATGATCCTGAGAATAAAACACAGCCACTAAAGAATTTAAGGTTTTGTTTTTGGCTCTTAACTCTACCCAGAAGTAATGCCTATTAAAAACGGTCCTTGGATACAGAAGGTGCCCCCCCCCCCACTGTCTTTCCAACGACCTTGGCAAAACCCATATCTGGAATCACAGTGAAATGGCAGTGGGCGTGAGGACGGCTTAGCAAAATCTCAACTTTTGAACCGGTAAAAAAAACCTTAATGTTTACTTCCTATCGTCAGCGGTGTCGCCTTTGAACAGAAACAGCACAGCGATCAGTCATCTGTTATTGGGAATTTTTCCCCTTCCTCTCTTTCACAGGAGCAGCACGGGCACAGCCAGGCCCGGCGGGGGGCGGGGGGGTGCAAATATGGGGTTGCAGTCAAGCTTGGCCTAGGAAAGAGCCTGGCGGTAGATGGGCCACGGAGCAGAAGACACTCAGTCAGAAACAGGAAAAACGATGCGGTAGCTTATTGGAAGCGTGCGCGCCAAGGCAAATACAGAACCGAATCCCCCTGGGGAGGGGGAAGGAGAGTGAAATGCTGAAGTGTCTGCAGAGGAGTCACTGAACCGGAGGGAGGTGGGGGGAGTGGGGGTGGGGGGACACAAGTAGTAATTTGAGGCTCTTTATATTCTATGGAAGAAAATACTCATGAGTAATCTTTTCCCTAAATACAAGAGGAGTCACACACTCCAACCAGCCCTGCTGGTGAAAGGCAACAGTTTCTCTTTTCACTTCCCATTAATCTCTCCCACAGCCCCGGTCCCCCGAAGCAAGCACAGTCACCGCGGAAACCCCCTCGTGGGGAACCAGCATGAAGGCCCCGGGCTGTGTGCAAAAGGGACCCATCAGGTCACTGTCAGTCCAGGGAATACCAGGCGATCCTAGCAGTTTTACAAAAGTGACCCTGACAGACCCAGCTACCTGCTTGAGGCCCCCGAGGAAACCGGTCAGAGTGTAAGGACAAGGTGGACAGATAGACCAAGCTGGAAAGAGGCTTGATAAACTTCGGTGTTCAAAGTCAAGTCCTACTGCTATTTCTTTTTTAAGTCTCTAGAATAACTGGGAAAAAAGAAGCCCCCTTTCCTCCAACCTAACAGCCCTACGGCCTGGGAGTTACAGTGTCTAAATGGAATAGAGCCTTGGACCCAGAGGCAACTCTGTCTAATCAGGACCATTTAATTTACTTAACAGTCATCTATTAGGCATGTCTATCATCTTGCACTATTGTAAGCACTTTGTAAATATTAGCTCATTTAATTGCATGCTCACAGCAAAACCATGACATAGGGGTTCAGATCAGGGAACTCGGGCTCGGTGCACTTAAGGGATGTGCCCAAGGTCCTACGGCCACGGAAACAAGAGGGGCCGAGAGGGGCAGATTTGAACCCAGGCAGTCTGGCTTCAGGGTGTGTGTTCTTATCCATCACACTACACTTACGCATGCAGTTCCCACCCAGAGTCAGAATTCGGATTGATTTTCAGCGTCTATTAGGGATGCAGAAAAGACTGGGTGAATTGAATCCTCCCCATCCAAGACTTTCATCGTTGGAGGCTTTCTCAAGTTATCAACAGACTAAAAATAGAGCCAAAAAAAATCTGTATATCCTTGGAGAAGTAGATTTATAAATGGGAAGAGGAGGGAGGTGTAGGTGGCGCTCCGCTTTGAACACATCCAGGAATAAAGTGCCGCCCTCACTGGCTACTTGCCCGCGGGCACTCAATGCTCATAGGCACTGGTCTTGAGACGTCATGTGGCTCACAGCTGCTAATGTAACAGAAGCCGTATGGGCGAGATGAGGGAGAACGTATAACACAGAACCGGCCTTACAGTTATCTCTTGCAACTTTAACTCAACAAAATCGAATAATATAGCAGTTAATGACTAGTGAAAGGAAGAGAGACCATTTTTCTGCGCCTGTGTTCTACTACTCCCCGTGCACATAATAAGCCTACTAAGACCTGCATTAAAAAAAAAAAAAGTTGGATTTAGTTTTGAGAGAGAGAGTGTGAGCAGGGAAGGGGCGGGGAGAGAGGGGGACAGAGGATCCAAAGAGGGCTCTACGCTGACAGCAGCGAGCCTGATGCGGGGCTCGAACTCACAAACCGTGAGGTCATGACCTGAGCAAAGTCGGACGCTCAACCGACTGAGCCACCCAGGCGCCCCAAGACCTGCCATTTTTATTTTTTTTTTTTTAAATTTTTTTTTCAACGTTTATTTATTTTTGGGACAGAGAGAGACAGAGCATGAACGGGGGAGGGGCAGAGAGAGAGGGAGACACAGAATCGGAAACAGGCTCCAGGCTCCGAGCCATCAGCCCAGAGCCCGACGCGGGGCTCGAACTCCCGGACCGCGAGATCGTGACCTGGCTGAAGTCGGACGCTTAACCGACTGCGCCACCCAGGCGCCCCAACCTGCCATTTTTAACGTCAGTTCACTTCAGAGTATATTTGAGAAGCATTTTATTTATTTATTTATTTATTTTTTTTATTTATATATGAAATTTATTGTCAAATTGGTTTCCATACAACACCCAGTGCTCATCCCAAAAGGTGCCCTCCTCAATACCCATCACCCACCCTCTCCTCCCTCCCACCCCCCATCAACCCTCAGTTTGCTCTCAGTTTGAGAAGCATTTTATACAGAAGAGATGAACCGCTATTATTAAGAAAATTCCGAAGCATTCCACTGCAGTTTTTTTTTCCCAAGTGGGTCAAGTGAAGTTCATTCACTTCTTCAAGTCCATGTTCAAGGGCGCAGCCACTTTCACCAGCACATTGTTAAGCCTCATTTCAAGGTCTCTCAGCTAATGTTTAAATGAACGATGAAAAGTGGGCTAGGAGTCAGGAGCCCGGATTTTACCACCAGAACTGCCATTAGCTAACAGGTGATTTGGGGCATTTTCTCCCGGGCTCGGCAACTTCATTCTGTAAAATGAGGCGCCTAGACGATGGGGTCTCTATTCCTTTCTGGGTTGCACACTGGGAACATAGTCCCGCTTCATCTGAATCCTAAAAACCCAATCATATAAACAGCCAGGACCTTTTTACTACCAAACTACCGCCTGCTCACAATGATGACCCCAAGATTTTGTAACTTCCTGAATGACCTTCTGGGTCTTGGAAAACAGATTACATTATTTTAAATAGAGGGCAGTGCCTAAGAGTGTTTTATCATATTCCAATTCTTGGAAAAGCTATAAGCCGGCCGAGGCAATAATACACATAACATTCTGACAAGGGGCTTTCACATGTATGACCTCATGTAATTCTCACGAAAGCTCTGTGAAATCCGTCTTGCTCCCATGTCAGTTTTAACAGATGAGGAGGAGAACAGGGGGCTCGGAGTCAGGAGATGATTGTACCGGCTCGAACAATACTCATTTCAGGCTCTGGTGCTACAAAATACAGTCATCAAAAACATCCTTTGTCCCAACCTTGCCGTGTACACGGGATTTTGATACAGACGCTGTGGCTTGTGGGACAGACTGGTAAAAGAGAAGACGACACCCCAGAGATGATCTAGTCCAACTCCCACCCATCTCACTCACGGGGAAACTGAAGCTGGGAAAAGTTAAGAGGCTGCACCGCGAGCAAGCCGCCCCACGTTCCCTGCTTCCAGCATCTCAGGCTGTGTCGTAACTCGATTCAATGACACAGAACAATTCTGTAACCCCTGACATGAATGAGGAAAATGATCACTTCCTTGCTTAGTCATCCTGACTTCAGATTAAACGTCCTTAATTGATCCAAACACAATTTCTCAATTGCAGTTTTTAGACCCTCCCCAACCCACCTGCCTCCTCCAGAGATCATATTTAGCTCCCATGCCTAAACATCGTACCAGGAGCAGGGCCAGAACTTTCTTCCTCTGGACAATAGACTTCTATTGTTCATAGTCGCTAAGTTATTGGGTGTTTAGACTGAATATTTTCTGCAAAGATTCTTATTCTCAGCACACATAATGGGACATGGTGGCACTTGGATCCAAACCCAGGTGGTCTGGTTCCACAGTTCCCAACTCTGTTTTTTTATTTCAGTTTTATTCATTTATCTTGAGGGAGAGAGAAAACACGAGTGGAAGAGGGGCAGAGAGAAGAGAGAGAATCCCAAGCAGGCTCCGCACTGTCAGCACAAAGCCTGATGCGAGGCTTGAACCCAGGAACCCATGAGATCATGACCTGAGCCGAATTCAGATGTTCAAGTGGCTGAGCCACCGGGCGCCCCCAACAGTCCCAACTCTTAAAACCCTGCCATACTGCTTCTCGAGAACCTCATAATGACAGCAAATACTTACAAGAACTTACTGTGTCCCAGGTACTGTCCCCAGTGCTCTCTGTACAGAACTCATATAATCCCCACAACAACACTGTATGACAGAAACCATCACTATCTGGAGCACAGGGAAGTTAAGTGACTCGGCCAAAGTCACATAGCTAGATAATGGACAAGCCAGCCGGCTTGGCCCAAAGTCTGTATTATTAACCACCTATACGTCTCTGTCTAGGCTTATTTGGTGTTTTGGCAGAACATCAAATTAAATTCGTGACCGAAAAAAGAGACGGAGAAGAGCGTCAATGGCCATATGAATCGTCACAGTGGATACGCACGCAGGCACCGAGCGCCAGCACTGAAACTATTCCCCAGCTGTGTGACCTCAGGCAGGTTCCTCGACCTCTCTGTGTCTCACTTGACTCAAATGAAAAAAGGGGACAGTTTGCAAGCTGTGAGTAGGTACCAGTGGATCACAGACGATGTGCTTGTCAAATGTGAAGATGCCATAAAGCTAGTATACAGTAAGATTATGTAAGTGGTAACAATAAAACACGCAGAGGACAGTATGTGGAACGTAGCAAGCATTTAATAAGTATTAGCTACTGTTACTACGGTCACCATTTTCAGTTGCCCTACCCTGCACACACACAGCTGGTGTCTGGAACCCAACTGGAGGAATGTACTTGAATCAATATTAGATTTCATCTTGTTATTTTTTTTGCCATCATTCCCAGCCTGCTGCAGTCTTTC
The DNA here is from genome assembly GCF_014898765.1 of Herpailurus yagouaroundi. Classification (NCBI taxonomy): domain Eukaryota; kingdom Metazoa; phylum Chordata; class Mammalia; order Carnivora; family Felidae; genus Herpailurus; species Herpailurus yagouaroundi. Next base: position 36,026,951 of record NW_024412407.1, read on the forward strand.
CGGATTTGGTTCTATTTCTAGTAACAACCACGCGTTATAGCTTCATGTCTTCTGTGGCTTTGATAAGCATCTGTCACCGCAACAGGTTCCTGACAAAATGCGGATTAGGTGAGGGCTGAGGTGGGAGCACTCTGGTGACGTAACAGTCACCTCCTTCCAGATGGATGCTGATCAAGTTATCAGCTCCTTTGGGGTGCAAGGGTTCAATGATCAGTCCATTTAAATACTCTGGTAGCTGGACTGTAGTTTTCAAGCTCAGCCGAAACGGCACCGTCTAAAATTCAATGAAATGCTTTCTTCGTGTCCATGAATAAGTAACCACGACCTTATCGAAGGGGATAGAGGAAGCAGAGAAGGAGCAAATGCTGGACTCTGAAGGGACAACTTTTTCCCATGTGCTCACAACATCTGCGTTTCAAACCCTGTCCCGAATTCCACCTGGAGGTTAGATCACGCCAGCTGTTTTTAGTCTGTACGGACACTCTCTTCTCCTTTTCGATTGTGAATATCAGGTAAACGGTGGCTCACAGTCTTTCTTTCAGTCCCTCTTCCATTCCCTACAACCCTCAGGGATCGCTGTCAGTGGCCTAACTCTCACCCTTGGAAGTTCTGTACTCTCATTTGTCATTTGGGCCAAGAGCAGTGAATTTATGTAGAACAACTTAGACTCGTTTTTACATCAATTCTCCCATGAGGCTTTAATTCCCTTATGCCGATGTTTGTAATACCTGTTTCGGTCTGACAACCCTCCTCCCTGATGGCAGAGAGAGAAGAAAGAGAGAAGTTGCACAGTTTTCTCTTTGCCACTTGGTCATGTCACTCTATCCAACCGAATCAGCATGCTGATACCATGCTTATTCTTATTTATTTATTTATTTATTTTCAAATTATATTTTAATGTTTTATATTTGAGAGAGAAAGAGAGAGAGAGACAGAGTGCGAGCAGGAGAGGGGCACAGAGACAGAGGCAGAATCTGAAGCAGGCTCCAGGCTCCGAGCTGCCAGCACAGAGCCCGATGCGGGGCTCGAACTCACGAACACTGAGATCATGACCGGAGCCGAGGTCGGACGCTCAACCGACTGAGCCACGCAGGCGCCCCAACAATCAGGTAATTCTTATAAAGAGTATCTATTCGTATGAAAGAATGCCAAATAGCACATGTACGTAGGTATGATAATCCCAAACAATGCACAGAATAATATTAACATGAAATATAAAAATATTAATGGCAACTGTCACTCAGGAGAATTACAGGTGATGCTTACCATCTCCTTTTCTTTTTTTTTTTTTTAACATTTATTATTTTAATTTATTTTTGAGAGACAGTGTGAGCAGGGGAAGGGGCAGAGAGAGAGGGAGGCAGAGAATCCAAAGCGGGCTCTGAACTGTCAGCACAGAGCTCAACGCGGGGCTCAAACTCAGGAACCACGAGATCATGACCCGAGCCACAGTTGGACACTTAACCGACCGAGCCACCCAGGTGCCTCTCCTTCCCATTTTTTATTTCCCACTTCTCTCTATTAAGCATGCATTACCTTTATATTTTAAAAAGCCCATTTTAAATTTGAGCTCCTCAGAGAATGTCCCCAACACAGCCTCATCAGCTTCCTCAGTTACCCTCCTGCCCACTCGTCTCAGCGAGCGCCCTGTGTGCGCGATCTGCCGGAAGTTCATTTTCAAAAGCGCCCTGACTCTTCTGACCTGTGCGTGAGCACTGTGGACCGCGGGACCACAGGCACTTCTCCTCTAAACTTCTGAAAGCACAACTGACCATGTCTTTCATTTCTCTTTCCCAATTGTAAGATGATGTATTCTCACCAGCGTGTCCCTGTATCATTTCTACTCTGCCCACCGATGCCTCCTTGTTTGTCAGACCCGAGTCCAAACTTGTAGGGCCCCTCATTGTTCCTTCTGGGAGATGAAACGCTAACTGCGAGGTGCGTCTGTTAAGAGTCAAAACGTGCAAGCACGGAGCTGACACAGGTTTCTCAGCGCCTCTCCCGTCACGCCTGGCACACGGCGGTCCCCCCGTGATGCCAGACTGCACCGAGATCCCCGGTCCGCCGCCGGGCCAGCGCTGCAGCCTGTGACTGTCACCCCTCTCCCAGCCAATGCCATGCTCATCGGGCAGGATGCTTCAGATCTGGGTGGTACTTTACTAATACCACATGCCGCTGCGCCCGGATCAGCCCCACAACTGTTCTGTGAGGGAGCTAAGGCTGGTGCAACTGTCCTTGCTGAAGGAACGGAAGCTCAGAGAGGTAAAGGGACTGTCCCAAGGTCACAATGCACCTGGGACCAGAACCGCAGGCCCAGGTCAGTCTAGTGAACTTTGGCCGGGTCAAAGGATGCAATGGATATAAAAGTCTCCCCGGTACTCTGAAACGCATGGTAACGACGCAAGGGAATTAGGAGTAATAAACCATGAACTCAACTTCTCATGGCAGGTCTGGTTTAGCTGTGGATCCGGAAGTCTGAGCAGACCCCAGAGACCCCCTGTGCCTTCTGCAAAGGGGGTCGCGGTGGGCAGGCTTTACCTTAGGATAACTAAACCCTCCCAAGTCAAACCGAGTATCATCGGAGACCTCCAAGCTGCTTCCCAGCGCACCTTCCGGGAGCGTCCCCCCCAACAGCCAGTCCTCCAGTCTCCACCCTGGGCCTGGTCTCCGAGGTAACTCCCACAAGCCAGGTATTCCCATTTCTCTGGGTCTGCCTCTGACCTTGGATTTGCTATTTGATCAAAACTGCTTCCAGCACACAAATTCTGTCATTAGGGAATTAGAAGTTCCAAAACATATCCTATTTTTGTCCTCAAGGTTAGCCTGTTTCTCGGCACTCAGCTCCCAAGTAGAGGTTAGAAGGGTCCACCTACATCTTTTGGCCCAGATCCCCAAAGCAAGAAGACTATATGTTCAAGTTCAGATCCAGAGTCCTATTTGATTCCCTCAAAAAATTTCTTCGTATAGGGGCGCCCGGGTAGCTCAGTTGGTTAAGCGTCCGACTTCGGCTCAGGTCATGATCTCGCGGTTTGTGAGTTCAAGCCCCACGTCCGGCTCTGTGCTGACAGCTCGGAGCCTGGAGTCTGCTTCGGATTCTGTGCCTTCTTCTCTTGCTGCCCCTCCCCTACTCATGCTCTGTCTTTCTCTCTCAAAAACAAACACTAAAAAAAAAAAAATTAAAAGAAAATTTTTTTTCTTATAGACTTCACTTTGTGGATTTTTCTGGCTTTCACTCAGTTTTATCCACAAAAGGGTTTTTAGCAGCAAACCTGTTGACAGCGAAGCTGGCCCAGCGCCTGCCACTCACCCTCGCAAACATGACATAAGAGTCCTTCCCATTTCCGCTTTGGGGCAGCAAGCCCGATGTGGTGAGAGGCATGTAATATTTTAGATAAAAACTTGGGTTTTGGACTCAGTCCTGAGTTCAAGTACTGGTCCTACCGCCTAGTGGGCTCAGTGCTTTGGGGCAAGTTACAGCTCTGAACCTCAGTTTCCCCAGCAGTAAAATGAGGCCAAGAATAGCACTTATCTCCTTGGGCAAATTTAAGTATGCCATGAGGTAACGCTTACAAAGACTTCCCACCGTGTCTGGTACACGGGAAGTACACAGTGCGTTTTGGGGGACTGGGTAGGACAGAGGCTGGACAGCAGATTGACCGTACTTCGCCACATGTCTCCAGGAGACTGGAATCCTTCCTGCAGCTCCCTGGGGCCTCAGGAACTTGAGCAGGGGTTCTCGCAGGCTGTGAAGGCTCTGGCAGGAGCTTTGGGGCCCGCACGGGGCTTTGAGGAGGGGACCGGCATCGTCAGCGTGCTTGCAGGTTGGGAAAATGGCTCAGGAGGTGATGGAGAGAAAGGACGGGAGCAGATGAGAGGCTGGAGGAAGAAAGGTCAGATGTGGAGCCCATGTGGGTCCTGGAGTAGGGTGAGGCAACTGAAATGCTCACTTCGGGTGGAAACTGTTTACATGTTCACGATGAACAAAACAGCAACATTTTAACTGAAGCCATATTGGGAAGAGAAATGATGAGGGTGTAGCAGTGCCAATGGAGAGGGGTTCTTAAGTTTCGGAGATAATGGACCCCTCTGAGAATTCAGGGAGACCCACGGACCCTCTTGCCGAATGCACAGGCACACGCACACGCACACAAATATTTGGCTGTTTCAAAGTTTACAGACCTTGTCTATAAACGTCTATGTAGCGACCCCTGGAGAATCAGGCTAGTCATTTTGAGCCTCACGTAGGCACATGGGCCTGCCGACAGGTACTCGCAATTTTGGTAAGCAGCAATTTAGGCGCAAGAAGAGAAGACACACATTCGTCTGCCCTGGTATTTTGGGGAGGAAAAGAGGAGAGAGGCAGGAAGGGTGCCCTTGTCCCACTGAGAAGTGTGTGGGGGGGGGCAGCAAAGAAGTGATGCAGGGCAACTGTGGGGGTCACTTCTCTATGAAATGCACACACCTGACCTTAAACACGGAATGTCCCTTCCTCGGGTATTTTAGGAATCGTAGCTAACACACGGCAAGTTTGTATGCAGACTGGTGAAGGTGAAGCACTGCAAATTATTTTAAGTTATGAACAGTGAGGCAGCTGGGATAGGAGGGATACCACTGAAGGAGAGATGTGATTGAACTTCTAAAGGAAGGAGGCAAGTAAGGGTAGCATGTCTCCTACCACAAGGCAGAAAGAAATTCTTTTTATTATTATTATGATTATTATTTTAAGCTTATTTATTTGGGGGGGGGGGGGGCACAGAGAAAGCTGTAAGCCAAAGCAGCTGTGCGCTGTCAGCTCAGAGCCCGGTGAGGGGCTCGAAATCACGAACCGCGAGATCCTGACCTGAGCCGAAGTCAAGAGCCAGCCGCTTAACTGACTGAGCCACTCGGGTGCCCCTAGAAAACACTTTATTTTCAGTTTTGTTGACATCTATGCACACAAAGAAGTCCATTTGGAAGAGGAAAAAAAATGTCGGAAAATAGATATTAAAAGTTGAAATGCTCCTTAAATAGATTAGGGGGCAGACTGGGAAATTGCCAGGAAAAGCAGGCGCAAGAAGATTTTCTAATCGTCCGTGGAAACGCAGGGGTGCAGAGAAAAGAGGCATCCCTTTGGATTTGCATGATCCACAAAACACAGAAGATCTACTACGGGTGTCTGAATAAAGAAGAACGAATATCCTTTTCTCCCCCTCTGGCTCTTTTAAACCACACAGGATCGTCTCTTGTGCGGGCCACAGTCCACAGAACATTCCTTTGCGAAGCATAACAAGAGCTGAACTCATTCTCATTCTGGACAGGGCCTGATCTGCCCGGTCACTGGCATGGGAGAGGCTTTCCTTTGTGTGGTTCAGCTGCGCCTGGTCCCTTCCCTCCAGGGTTCTCTTTATGCCAGGCAAACTTAAACAAGCGGGCTGCCTTTTCTCAGGATGGAGACAGTCCCTATTATCACTGAGTCCTGTGGGGTGAACAGGAGGCTGGGGTGGGGATGGGGGGGGGGGGAGTGGAGAGGGAGGGGCTGGCAAAAGGGAGCCTGACAGAAGCGTTTAACTTTTACAATGTTAACTCCGCAGGCCTTGGAAGACACAACCACGGCCCAAAAGGCAGATGTGACCAGGGTTCAAGCAACCCACCACCCTTATAAAACGATGCTTTTCTGGACAATATCTTCTTTTAAGGAGAATTCTCCCTCCCCCTCCCCCTCTCTTCCATCACCTCCTTCCCTGACTCTTAGGAGAGGGATTCCGAGCATTTCCAAGGCCCCATCGGTTGCCTTTTGGTGCCCAATCATCGCTCCTTCTCCAGGCTGCCTGAGCTGAGGCTGAATCAGCATTAGGAGGGGCAAACGGGGCAACAGAGGCCGGGTGAAATCATTTCAACAGATTTGTGGACACCTCATGAAACGAAACAAAAAATCAGACTTGTAAAAGCAGCTTCTACTTAAAGATAAGTAGCATGTGTGTGTGTGTGTGTGTGTGTGTGTGTGTGTGTGTGTGTGTGTGTGTGTGTCTTCTCTGCCTCGTTGCTTCTGTGTGGAGGAAATTCACAGGCAAATGGCTTTTGTAGATTTAGCCACTAAAAAACTTGTAATCTTTTTTTCTCACCAGTTAAACTCCCTGGTATCTGAGTTGCGAAGGTTACTAATCCCCTGGTTTCAGGGCCTAAGATGGTTGCTGGGGAGTCAGGGAGATGAAAACAAAACCAAAAACAAAAACAAAAACAAACAAACAACAACAACAAAAAAACAAAGCAAAAGCAACCCCATGCCGCCTTCCAGAACCGCAGAAACATTCCGTGGCCAAAGGGAGACTCTCTCTTGCTGCCAAGTATCCTTCTCTTTGGCTCTGTTGTCTTGTCTGCAGTTTTATTCACTCCTTTGGATGGAGGCACGAAGACGTCTGTGGAAGGGGAGGCTAGTAGAGGGAATACACTAAATCAATACAATCGGTTCACACCTTAGCTTTGCTAGGCAGTCAGATGAGCTTGTCAGAGGAAGGAGTGAGAGGACCCTCAAGTTTGAAGGATAGTGGGGGTCTGAAGCAGCCAGGAGGCAGAATGGTATAGGCGCCTGAGGGAAGGAAATTTTGTTCACTTGTACCTACAGATGTTTCTGATGTATGACTTTTTTTTTTTTTTTTAATGTTCATGTAGTTGAGAGAGAGAGAGAGAGAGAGAGAGAGAGAGAGTGCACCTGAGCATGGGAGGGGCAGAGACAGAGGGAGACAGAGAATCCCAAGCAGGCTCTGTGTCATCAGAGCGGAGGCCCGGGCAGGGCTTGAACTCACAAACCGTGAGATCATGACCTGAGCGGAAAGCAAGAGTCAGACGCTTAACTGACTGAGCCACCCAGGCACCCCCCGTACGACTCCTTCAAAGGAGCTTTTGCACTGGGAACGGTGTGAGTGTTTATAATACAGACGTTGAGTGTCCTGAGTTCTGGAGACAGACAGGGCTATGTCTGTTTTTTAACTTTGACTCGAGAGTCTGCAAAACAGCTGCCCATCACTGACAGCCCAAGGAAAGTTCATTCACACAGTGCACAAACGCTTCCCAGCTGAGGCCGGGGCAGAGCGTGAGCCAGGTGAGGCCTCCAGGTGGTCGGCAGGCTGACCTCCTATTGTCCTGCTATTTATAAAGCATGTCGTCTACTTTGGTTTCTTGGCAAGAACTGCTAATCTGCTGGAAACATGAAATTTTGCCTTTAGCGACTTGATTATAAAATAAAAATCAAATCCTGTTTCCGTCACCTACTAGCACAGCAGCTGTAGGGGGTTCAATGGTGGCCCCTGCCCCCAAAAGATATGTCCATGTCATAATCCCTGGAACCTGTCAATGTGACCTTATTTATTTATTTATTAAAAAAAAAGATCTTTGCAGATGTAATTGAGGCCAAAATCTAGAGATGAGATCATCCTGGATTATTCAGGCGGGACCTATATCTAATGACAAGTGTCCTTATGAAGGAACACAGGAGAGGGACAGAGAACAGAAGAGGGTCATGTGAAGACAGGCAGAGAGCGGAGTTATGCAAACCTCTGGTTTCCTTCCTGACAGGCTTCTATTATCCACATACTGAAATTCCCTTGCCTCTCTCCAATAGTTGTCACTTTCTCTTGAATCTTCAAAAATCGCTCATTTCGCTTTCATTTCAAACAATTTCCAGTGTTTCTACCTTCTGTTTCTCTTCCACACTGCCGTTTATGATATAGTCATCTTGAATTCCTACTAGTTTGCTCTTCATTTCTGAAATGATTTTTCTTTCATTTTTAAATGTTTGCTGAGTTCTGGCATCTTAGTTCTAAGTTTTCCTAATTCTGGTTTATGTTGTCTACCCCCGCCCCTCCATATTTAATAGCATTTTCTTAATGAATTTTAGCTCATCTGGATGGCAGGTTACAGCTGCTGAATGGTTCCATAGCCGTGTCTTTAGGACACTCTTTAGGAGTGCTATTCGGCTTCTTACTTTCTTTTATCTTCTAAAAACTTTGTATGGGACTTGACCTCACTACTTTCCTATTGCGCGGTTTCATGTGAAATTGATTTTCCTGAACTTTTAGAACAAGGCGTGTTCCAACTTTACAAAGCTCTCTCTTCTATTGTGTTCACGGAGTGCTCGAATATATGGCAGCTGGCTGGTTGAAATTTCCTCCTTCTGTTTCCTTTTGGGGACCTTTCTTCCTTAGTCTCTGTTGTTCCTCTCCTATTCAACTTGCTTTCACTCTGGCAGCCTCTCAGTGTGGGGTCTTCCTGGAAGACGGACCTGGCTGGGAAGTTCCCGAGATCACAGCTAGAGCGCTCCAGACCCTTTAGACCTTGCCCCGTGTGCACGGGCTGCCTTTGGAAGCAACGAGAAGATTGTCACTTTCAGCTGTCTCTCTCAAACGGAGCCTATGCAACGGCCGGTGAGCTCCTCTCGGCTGCCCTGGGCTTTTCCATCAAAAGCCCCACTGGATCTTGGGGCTAGCTTGTCAGCAGTTTTGCTCTTGTCCACGGGCTCTGGCCACGCGACCGTGTTGTGGGTTCTGAGAGACGTTGAAACCGACACGGCTGGCGTGCCATCGTCCCAGACTCTGTCCCAGAACACTTCCGGTTTGCAAGGGCGGCACGCCCCTGGTATCTCGTAAGAGAGAGCACCGACGTTCTTACGTCTCCGGATGAACTCTTGCTGGGGTTTGTGGCAGTAAGTCAAAGAAGTGCGGTCCTTACTCTGAGAGGTCTCTGGCCACCCGAAGGGAGTCACAGCCCACGAGGAGGCGGAGACCCAGCATCCGGAAGGGAAGACACGATCAAATGGCTATAGCCTCGATGGGCATGGGATGCCAAGGGAGGGAATACACGGCTTCTTTCATGGAAAGGACTGAAGGACTATTCTAGTGAAGATAAAATCCTCCAAACGGAAGGAATGGATGGTGGAGATGAAAGTGACAGCAGTGACAGCGGCAGAAAGACCCCCAACCTTCTGCCGTCCTTCCACACTTCCCATCCCAAGAAGGCAAGACTGACAGATGTCGGAATTTTAAAGACTTCACGAAAATTCGACTGACTCAGCCTTTGGCTGGACACCTCAGTCCTCCTAGATCAGGGGGCCGGTCTCCTCCAGTGAGTGCCCTTCATGCTCAGCGACCAACCACAGCTCAGAGAAACAGGGAGTTACGTGTTAGCCACAGATTTCCCCACGCAAGCCCTAGGAGGAGCGAGTCAGCCGTTCATTCCAGAAAGAGCCCCACACAGCAAGGCCGCGGGCAGCTGGGCAGGTGCGGCTGGGCTTGCTGTCCACTCTAACTCGACTTTCCTGCTTTGAAAAGCCTCCTTTCTCAGTCGGGCTGCGTCTGTTTGGAAGGCCCGACCCGTCCCTGACGCCCCGGTCTCATCAAAGGATGCGGCCACATAATGATCATTTTTTTCAAGTGGCTTTTTTAATGCAGCCTTTGGAAACTTTGCAAGAAATGTATCGATTTGAAATCCTCAAGCTGAATTATTGAGCTTTGGCGAAGGGAAATAAATCTTTCCCACTCTCCATGCCTGTTGCCAAGTGCAGCTTCCAGGAAGCAATGACTGTCCTTTCTGGAATCGAAGCAAAAACTCAAAACATTCTATCACCTTCCCTCTACTTCACCCCTCCCCCTGTCTTCACTGGCAATTCACTGACAAAAGCACTTTACATTCATTGCTCATTTGCCTGAATAGGCATCCGAATTAGCAATGCCCAAATTAGTAATGCCTGGCTGAGGCAGCTTCCTAAATAATGAGGCCGGATCGCTTTGGCAGACCCGGAGGCCCGCGGAAAGCAAGCCCGCAGCACGTCATTAGGTGAAACACTCTTCCGGTTTTATAACCAAAACCTCCCCTACAGACCTGGATGTGTCAGGTAGAGGGTATGTGTTCCCTGACGCCAGAGGTTAGCAAGACCGGGAGCCCGGGGCTGGGGTAGGAAGAGTGCACGGGAAAGGGGGCCCTGTGCCGGAGTGCTCTAACGCACATGCCAGCATGAACACAAAAACTTCCTGACACCTGCCGTTTCTTTCATTTCCGTCTGGGGTGATCATCTCACCTGGCCGTGTTCCAGGGGAATTCCCATCATTACCACCAAAGCACAGCTTGGTCTCATTGTGCTAAGTGCTCATCCGTCCATCTCTCCATCCACACGCACCCATCCGTCTAGCCGATTAGGCACCCCCTACAGACTGCATGTTGTACAAGGTGCAAGGTCCATCAAGGTGAGGGACACAAGGCTTCAAAATCTCGGGGTGGGGCGGCAGCAGGGAAAGGGAAGAACTGTGCCAGAAGTCCAGGCGGGGTCAGGGGAGAACTGAAGGGTGGGGAAGGGAACTGAAGGGAACTGAAGGGAAGCTTTCCTGGCGGAGGGAACAGCAGGTACAAAGGCCGGGACCTGGGGCGCCTGGGTGGCACAGTCGGTTGGGCGTCTGACTTCAGCCAGGTCACGATCTCGCGGTCCGTGAGTTCGAGCCCCGCGTCGGGCTCTGGGCTGATGGCTCAGAGCCTGGAGCCTGTTTCAGATTCTGTGTCTCCCTCTCTCTCTGCCCCTCCCCTGTTCATGCTCTGTCTCTCTCTGTGCCAAAAATAAATAAACGTTGAAAAAAAAAAAAATCAAAGGCCGGGACCTACGAGAGAGCCAAAGCAGTTTGGGCAACGGAGGAGTTTCGCCAGGACAAAACGCGGAAATGCATGCGAACCTGCATTTATGTGAGGGGAGGGAGCAAGGAAGCAAGAGCTCCACGGTGATGCTGAAGGCGCACGTGAGACTCGATCTGCCCCAAACGGCCCTCCTGCCGTCACCTGCCCAACTGCCGTTCGAAGCCCTTCCCGTCCCAGAGAACGCCAAATCCATCCTTCCAGATGCCAGGGCCCCAACGCCTTGCAGCCATCCAATCCACAGGTGAATGCTGTTGGCTCTGCCTTCAAAATGCATCCAGAATCTGACGACTGCCACCACCTCTGCTGCTACTAGCTTCGTCCCAGCCACCATCATCTCCCGCCTGGACTTCCGGCACAGCTCCCCGACTGGTCCCCCAGCCTCCTCCTTTGTTCCCCTAGGGTCTATTCTCAACAGACAGGCCAGAGGGATCCATTAAAACATGTCCCTCCTCTGCCCTGAATTTACATGATGTCACCCCTCGTCTCAAAACCCTCCAGGGGCTTCCCGACTCAGAGTAAAGGTCAAAGTCCTTAAGATGACCTTCAGGGCCTCACATGATCTCTGTCTGAACCCATCTCCTTCCTTCCTTTCCCTCCCTCATTTTGCTCTAGCCACACCGACCTCTTTGCTGTTCTTCAAACATACCAGGCACATTCCTACCTCAGGGCCTTTGTACTTGCTGTTTCTTTAGCTGGTGTGGTTTCCTAGATATCCTCACTTCCTTTAAGTCTTCCCTGGATATTCCACATAAAACTACAAATCTCTGTTCTCAGACTCCTGCTTATCTTCTTTCTTGCCTTATTTTTTTTCCTTAGCATTTATCACTAATCGATATACTTCACTATTCATCTTATCATTCATTTTCTTCGTTAAACGCATCCCCCCCCCACCTGCCTTGTTATTTATTTATTTTTGGTGTTCACCAGATCAAAGGATATGCCTATAAAAATTGTTTTAAATGCAATCTTATTCTCTGGAAAGCTATTCAAATGAAGCCAATGTTACCATCATTAAAGTTCTTTTATCTTAACATCCAGTCTCTGAATATGCTTTCAAAAAGCCTTTGTTATGACTCCACAGGTAGACTCCTGATTAAATATATTTTGATCTTTATCGTAATGAGTTACAAAAACCGATGACAGCAGTGAAGGAACTGTTTTGATTACTGCTCTATCCTCGACGTTTCAAGCAGTTTCTGGCACACTGTGTTCAGTAAATATTTTTGAATGAATGAGAAGCTACGCCCTGCGACGACGAGACGGTATAACATAGTGGCTAGGAGTGTGGCCCCAGGGCCAGGCTTCCTGGGTTTGAATGTCGCCTCCCCAGGTTTGAATCTTGGTTCCCTAACTTACTGGCTGTGTGATCTCGGGCCAGCGACGTACCTTTCTGCACCTTGGTTTCCTCAGTGGTAAAAGTGGGATGGAAACAGGACCTACGTCGGAGAGCTGTGAGCATCAAGTCCTACACTCGGGATAGTGCCTGGCACAGACGAAGCACCTGATAAATGTTAGCCTTTATGAGGAGGGCCCTTGTCTGCTGTACTGAGGACTTTAGACTTTCTCCTAAGGCTGCTAAGAGGCATTGAAGGATCTTTAACAAGGGAGTAACATAATCAGATATTGTTTTCGAAGGGTCACTCCAGCTGCAGAGTGGAAGATGAATTAGGACAGAGCAAGGCTGGTACGAGGACAGCAGTTAGAGGCCGTTGTAGGAATGGGGGTGACAGATATCGTTAGCCTGAGCGAAAGCAGAGGGAAGGGAGAAAGGTTGGGCTCAAGATATCACGGAGGTAGAATTGACAGAAGTTGGAGATGAACTCTGGAGGAAGCAGGCAATGACAAAAGCCAGGCTTCTGATTCCTCCCACGAGAGAGTGGTGCCCACCCACCCTTGCCCACAGAGGACTGACGGGGAGAGAAAAATATTCCTTTGGTTTTACCAGGAGAGGACTGCGGGGCAGCTAGGGGAGCGGCCCCGTCTGGAGTCGTGTATGTGCACCTGGCACTGAGGGGAAAGACCTAGGCTAGATATAAAAGATAGTTAGGGGTTATCATACGAGCGATTTTTGAAGCCCCTGGGGGAGAGGAGACGGAAAGAAACCATTGAAGCGGTAAACCATTTCAAACAGGTCCACCCCTCGAAGGATGGGGCAGCAAGAGACAAACCAGGGGCGAGTACATCTCGCAAGCCGAGACAGCGCGTCAGAGACACTCTTTTCAGAATCGTGGCTGTGAAGGAAAAAAAGACACGGGGTGGTAGTGAAGAGCGATATAGAATCCAGGCAGGCTTCTTCCAAGATGGGAGGAACTGGTTGCACCAGAGAAAGAGTATGGAGAAGGGACAGGGTGACCAACTGGGGAGGCTGGGGTAGAGGACGCTGAGCTCAGGGGAAAGGGCAGGAACACATCTCATTAGGAAAGGCCCCGCGCGTCCTGAAGCTAGGGCCTCAGGCAGGTAAGCGAAGGGTGCAGGCGAGGGCTGAGGTGGGCTGACTGTCGGGAGGAGGGTGGCACTGGAGGTTAGGGAACCCGGCTCTCGACGGTGACGCCAGCCACAGGGAACACGAGAGTGCTGTCGAGGGGCGCTCGAACGCTTCAAGAGCAGTGGCCACATGAGGGTCGTACAGTGAACAAAGGGAAGCCGACCCATTCTCTTCTGGGCATGCAGACCGGAGGCTCAGAGATGCCAAGCTCCCCATGGCAACGGGCATAAGACCCAAAGCACAAAGTTATTCAGAGAGGACATACAGTGTTCTCAGGGAAGTCTTCCTCAAGGACCATTCCCATTGCTCCTTTGATGAAAAACCTTCAAGACTCTCCACCAAGGCATGCAGAATAAAACCGCTCTCTTTAAAGACACATTCAACACCTACCCTCTTCCCTTCCCAAGACCTTTTACTGACACCCCCTTCACACCCGTCCCGGTCCAGGCTCTCTCCAGCTGTGTCTTAGCTCACAGGCTTGCTTCTTCTGACCGGAGTCCACATTCCCCCCGTGAGGGCCTGCTGAAACTTCCCCCTCCTTTAATGCCTGGAAGGAAAGTCACTCTTTCCGTGAATGAAGCCTTCTTCCAAAAAATGTCTTCCCTCCTGTCTTTTTCCTTCCAGAGCGCTCTGAGGCTGTATATACAATTTCCAGAAGCTGTGTTAAATTGGATTTATCCGGGCTCATGTCTTCTTCCTCACTAAGCAATAAGCTCCGAACGCAAGCCTATTTGTGTTTGACTCGGTGCCCCCCAGGGAAGTGTTCGTGCACTTGACCTGGCATGGTGGAGGGCCTGGGTGTGCCGTCTGCAGCCACAGAAAGACCAGGAAGACTTCTTGACAAGTAATCAAGTGTATTAAAATTGAATATGCCCTATCAGTGTATCTTTCTGGCTAGGAAAGCATATTCCTGGTTGAGTAGGCATTGAGCTAGCTCATCAGTGGAATTAGTCCTTGGAGTTCCAATACGAGGCCAGTAGAGCACATTTTAACCCCTAATCAACCTAATGGGAAGGGGAATCAACCTTCCCCTAATCCAGGAAGCGCCCCTTCCTTCCTCAGTTTTCCTCTCTTGGCATCTTAGAGACATTTTTCCTTTCTGATATACTTCGTCGTTCACCCCTATGTCTTCAACTTCGTAATACCATATAGCAGATATGGGAGCATCACACACACGGGATCTCTTTTGTTTGTTTTTGTTTTCTTTGCTTTTAAGAGAATAATTACTGAAAGAGTATTAACTTCTGGCATTTACTTTTTTTTTTTTTTTTTGAGTTTATTTATTTGGAGAGAGAGGGAGAGAGTGAGCACAAGTAGGGGAGGGGCAGAGAGAGAAAATCCCAAGCAGGCTCCACGCTGTCAGCTCAGAGCCCAATGTGGGGCTCGAACTCACCAACTGTAAGATCATGGGCCTGAGCCAAAACTGAGAGTTGGATGCTTAGCCAACTGAGCCACCCGGGTGCCCCTAACTTCTGGCATTTAAAGGAAAAATGTAAGTTGAGATTTTACCATACACCTGGTGCTTTGGGGATACTATCTGTTTGAGCCTCACCACAGCTCGGGAAGGGGACATTGTGCCATCACTTGGCAGATGAGAAAGTGCAGGCCCGGGCAGAGGGGTGACATAGATCCTGAGTCCAACGCATGGTGGAAGCAGGACTCACAGCCTAGCTTGTCCGACTCCAAAGTTCAGGTCCCCCAGCCTCCCAACATCACTGCACACCACCGGGTGGCTCTAAGGGCTGAGGAGCCCAGCCCCCTCCACCCTGAGGAGGGTCATGGGACACGCTGTCTCTGACTTGGGACTTTGAACATTTCCATTCTAAGTGGGCTGTGAGTCCAACGGAAGGATGGAAAGAAGGTGGAATCTGGTTAAAGTTTCCATTTGCTATGGAGAAATATCAAAGGAAAAGCAGGAGGCAGCTGAAACTGAGTGACTTAATGCCATCAAACTGTCAGCTGCAGCACGGACCCTTTCGCTGACACCTCCCACCCTTTCTAACTCAGCCCCCGGCTCTGTGGCACCCCACCATCCTTTGGTTTAGACAGAGGAAGAGGGCCGACTGTGGGCACGCAGAGGGAGAGGGACAGGGAAGCCAGGAAGGCTTCTCTCCCCCTGCTCATTAGTCTCTGTATATCTTGAGATCTCTCCTCTACCCAGTAAAAAGTAAAAGGGTCAGGTAGCTAGCTGAGCCCCAAGTTGGAGCAGTGAACTCTTTTATTTTTAATTGTTTTAATGTTTATTTATTTTTGAGAGAGAGAAAGAGACAGAGCATGAGCGGAGAAGGGGTAGAGAGAGAGAGGAAGACACCGAACCCGAAGCAGGTTCCAGGCTCTGAGCCATCAGCACAGAGCCCGAGGTGGGGCTTTGAACTCACAAACTATGAGATCATGACCTGAGTCGAAGTTGGACGCTTAACCCACTGAGCCACCCAGGCACCCCTGGAGCGGTGACCTTTTTAAAACAGAAAGTCGACTACATTATTGCTTTGCTTTAAATTTTCAGAAACTTCCCAGGGCCTTTCTAAGCTCCTACTTAACTTGCCATGTCGTCCTCCGGCTGACCCAGCTCCAGGCGCATGGGCACGCTCGAAATTCCTAGAAGCACTATGTTCTCTGGCTTTTGCACAGACCACCCCCTCTGCCAGGGTCGGGCTGCTTCTGTTTGCTGCCCGGCGAACATGCGCACTTCAAAACCGACTAAGATTCCTCAGGGGCCACCTTTTGAAATGGACATGTCATTCTAAGAAGTGTGAACAGTGGGTGCAGGGGGCGGGGTGGGGGCACGGAGGAAGAAAGGCTAATGGAACCGCCTACTGCATCATTTTTTTGAGTTTCAAACTCTACAACTTCAGGTTCCAGGCATTTCTATTATACCCAGCGTACCCGTCTCTGCCCCCGGTCACATGAATTTATTTGTTGTGTCTTGTCCACAAATATCCCCGAGCCCAAGTCAGCATTCCTACCAAGTCCTTCCCCTGGATGTCCTTGTCGTCTGAGCTAAATCATGGGAAAGGGACACATGACCTTATACCTGGCAACAAAGGGCTTTCAAACACTTTATCTCATTTGGCTCTCCTAATAACCATGTGGGTCCGCGGTGCAGGCATTACTGTTCTTATTTCCAGCTGTGCAGCCAAGGGGGCAGGAGGCTAACCGGCTTGCTCAAAGTTGTCTGAGCTTCGCATTGAGGTCTTCTTGCTTCTGGCCCAAGGTCTGTCTAACCCACTGAGCTCCGAAAGTAGAGGTGGCCCCATGGGTCAGTGTCCTCAAAGGTCATCTCAAAACTCCTCCACCTGTTTTCAACCCAGCACTGGGGGACCATTCACCTTAAAGGGTGACCGTATTGTATCAGGGAATTATGGGCATCAAGGAATCACGGACAAGGAATTAGAAGGCTTTGTCCAAGCCTGCCTCATTTGGATAGGACTTAGCGACAGCACTCACCGTCTTTGAGCTTATTTTCTCATCTGGAATGTGGGAGTCACTGTTTCTTTCATGCCCACCTCACACGGCTGTTATGAGCTCAGATGAAGCCATGAACGTGAAGGTTCTCTGACGTTACCATACGGCACCATTAAATGATAAGTAGGTGATAAGCGCGGGAACTGATGGGTGCCCAAGAGAGCGGGCGCATCCTTTTCGGTTGTTCTAGGCTGTGTTTCCTCCTCCTTTAGCTCTTGTGGGGCCCCAGCTCTCAACTCCCTGAGCTTAACCTGCAGAAGTGGCGTCAAGGACCCTGCCCCTAAACTGGGGCTACACCAGTTAGCCTCCTGCGTGGTACCAGGCAGAGGCGGTGGGGCAGGGGGTGTTCTGCTCCCATCTCTTTCCCCGCAGTGCATTTTGTTGTTACTAACCCCTCTCCTGCACGCCTGTAGCATTCCGGTGTCTTGGCTTGTTTCATAACATACAGTTATGTTTCTGGATAAGGTTTCCTTCAAGGAAAAGGATAGAAACCACAGCTCACAAAACCTGAGAGAGAGGCGCACGGCTCTGTATAGAGGGCCACTGACCTGAGCCACCGTGACGTGGATGCCAAACTACTGTCGGTCTCTGGATCTTGCTGTCAAACCCTGGCACAACTCAGGGAAGTGTGCGTACCACTCAGGACACATTCAGGCACAAGTCAGTATGCCTCATGAAGTTGGGCTACGATCTTTTTTTTTTTTTAAACGTTTTTTATTTATTTTTGAGACAGAGAGAGACAGAGCATGAACGGGGGAGGGGCAGAGAGAGAGAGGGAGACACAGAATCGGAAGCAGGCTCCAGGCTCCAAGCCATCAGCCCAGAGCCCGACGCGGGGCTCGAACCCACGGACCGCAAGATCGTGACCTGAGCTGAAGTCGGACGCTCAACCGACTGAGCCACCCAGGCCCCCCTGGGCTACACTCTTAAAGAGCAACAACAGCGAGTGTTTGGGTATATCTGTCCCACACTTTGGCAACTCTATTTATGATATTTCATGCCCACCACACCTGCTCTGAAAAAGAAATTTCGTTTCCCTGTAAGGTCTGAGACTTAATCAGCTGTAGCTTAGACCCCAAATACTGAAATTATTTTTTTTTAAAGGTTTGGTTAACAATATGAAGAAAGAAGAAAATATTTTCTTTTTTTTTTTTTTAAGTTTTTTATTTATTTATTTTGAGAGAGACAGAGACAGCGTGAGTTGGGGAGGGGAAGACAGAGAGGGAGAGATAGAGAGAATCTGAAGCCGTCTCCACACTGTCAGCACGGAGCCTGACGCCGGGGCTCAAACTCACAAAACTGTGAGATCACGACCTGAGCCTAGACCAAGAGTTGGACACTCAACCAACTGAGCCATCCGGGCTCCCGGAGAAAGAGAAAATATTTAATTAATTAATTAAAAAAAAAATTAAAAAAAAATAAATAAATACAGTTTAATCTTTCTTTGGTTCTTGAGCGGGTAATTCGGGATCTTACAGAAGTTCACGGTCACCATTATAAACATCAGTTGTCCCGGTACTGGTGACATACAGAATGTGCCAGTTAATAACAGCTTTACAGATTCACAGCAAATCAGATAGTAGACATTTTACTGTAACTGGGATCAGGATGGCTAAAAGAATGAATGCATTTTTTCAAAAGAGCCTAAGTCAATTCTAGGAAATAATTCATGCTCTGTGAGAACAGGGCAGAATTTACAAGGAAATGCTTGGTACTCCCTGGAAGAATGTGTTCTAACAGAAAAAGGAACAACACAGCTCCAGTAGAGTCACCTGCACTCCTGATACCAAACCAGGACTTCATTGCAGTGTCGGCCTCTCCCAGGACCGTGACTTTTAACCAGTCCGTCTGCAACGACCTGGTCGGCACCAGTGACGTAATCTGCTCGATAGACCCCCGGCCTTCCCCCAGAGGAAGATAACCTTGCTGAAAGATCCCACTCTTGGACAGAAGGACAGAAACTTCCTTTTTCTGCCCCTTCTGGTAATAAAAGCCTCCCATTTTGTACACCTCTTTTTTTTTTTTTTTAATATTTATTTCTTTTGAGAGAGTAAGAAAGCAAGAGCAGGGAAAGGGCAGAGAAAGAGAGAGAGAGAGAGAGAGAGAGGGAAAGAGAGAATCCCAAGCAGGCTCTGTACCATCAGTGCAGAGCCCGACACGGCCTCGATCCCATGAACTGTGAGATCGCGACCTGAGCCGATATCAGGAGTTGGATGCTTAACCGACTGAGCCACCCAAGTGGCCCTGTAGAGCTCCTTTCTATCTGCTACATGGGATGCTGGCCAACTTATGAATTGATGAATAGCCAGTTTGATCTTTATTTACTCAGTTGAATTTTGTGTTTTAACCGATTTAGTGGCAGTGGTGGGACTGAGGGAGCCTTCCAACAGCTTCGGGGACAGTGAGAAATATAGGTGTGGTACCCACAAACCCTGCTGAGTCCCGTCTTTCTCACCATTTCCAAGGGCCACAGAGAGGTTCCTCTCTGTTGAGCTCCACTCTCCTTGAGTCAAGCTCCTGATCGAACTGGCTTTCCCGTCTGCAATTCCCCATTTTGGAAACCCAGTCCAGTCCACAGTCTTCATTTCTGGGGTTTGCTGGTTCAGTCTTTGCCCCACTTCCCCCAGGTCCAGGTTGGGAACCGCTGGTGGCGTGTGCAAGGCCTTCTCTTGGCCAGGCCACAGTGATGTCTCCTGGCGTTAAAGTCCACATGTTTGTTTGTCTTGTTTCGTGTAGATAAAGGCTATTGAGAAAGGGGATCTGGGAAGCCAAAAAGGCAACAATTTGGTGGGCAGGGGTCTAGAGTTTAAAAGCTAAGTGCTCACCACCTAAGCCGACGACTTCCACATTAGGATGAGTTGGTCATAGAATGAATTAGACTGACGGTGGGTTTTCTGCCAATCTCCAGAAAATTTCCGTGCAGTGAGATACGCTGTAAAACACTACGTGATTTCCAACCCAGACGCACACACCTCTCAGGTATTAGCTTGACTCCCAGAGGCCCAAAGCCTTAGCAAGTAAACAAAAACTACACACACACAGCGGAGCGCCTGGGTGGCTCAGTCGGTTGAGCGTCCGACTTCGGCTCAGGTCACGATCTCGCGGTCCATGGGTTCGAGCCCCTCGACGGGCTCTGGGCTGACGGCTCAGAGCCTGGAGCCTGCTTCCGATTCTGTGTCTCCTTCTCTCTCTGCCCCTCCCCCGTTCATGCTCTGTCTCTCTCTGTCTCAAAAATAAATAAATGTTAAAAAAAAAAAACCAAAATCTACACACACAAAAACTTTAAATACTAAAGAGACAGGGATGCCACCTTCTGTCACATCTGCTTATTTTATGTTTGGGAACTACAGTGTGAGATGCTGTAGATATCTAGAAAAACGGCAAAATCGCGCCAAAAACAACCTACGGTGACAGTGGCCATTATGGTGAACGTTCCAGTTAGACAAGATTGTTCACTTAAGTGCAGCTGGAAACAAGGGTTCCTGAATGAAACACACAGAATGGGATACCTATTTTAATTGGTATGCGGCGGTTTCGAAAAGGCTTCAAGATTCCGAAGCTGCTTCGTTACGAAATTTACCGCAAAAGGCTAATGAAAAACTAAAGACACAAGATGTACCTAAAACAAAAGACAGCAAGACTGACGTGACTCTCCTGTTCTCTTCTCCCCTCATTTACCTGAGTTCTCATGTTCTACTAACTCTCTATCTGAACTGCCTTTCCACTCCAAAGAGTATTAAACAGTTACCTTTTAAGATACAAACCATCTGAGATTGCAGGTGATCCTTATTAGATATTTCACTCCTTGGTCAAAGGCTGAATTAAGATCCATAGTTAAAGTGCTTCCTAAGCCTAGGGAGGATACTCCTAAGTTTTCTGAAGAATTTAGAGGCATTATTGAGTCCTGTGACCCCGGGCTGCCAGATCAGCTTCTGCACGTGCTGGTAGGACCTGGTGAAACCCCAAAATGGATGCAGGAAGCAAAATGGCAAAACACCAAGGATGATATTCGAGATCCTCAGTCTTCAACATGGCGTCCTCCTGGACTGGCAAAACCTCACTATACAGCATCTGATCTTTTTTTTTTTTTTCTTTTAGGGAGGGGGGATGCATGCATGAGAGTAGGGGGAGGGGCAGAGGGAGACAGAGATTGTTAAGCAGGCTCCGCTTTTGGCACAGAGCCCAATGCAGGGCTCAATCCCTCAACCCTAGGATCATGACCTGAACCCAAATCAAGAATCAGATGCTCAAACAACTGAGCTACCCAGGTATCCCTACCAACTGATCTTATACTTTTTTTTGTTTATTTATTTTGAGAGAGAGAGAGCAGGGGGAGGGGGGGTCCAAGAGAGAGAGAGAGAGGGGGGGGGGGAAGAGAGAGAATCCCAAGCGGGCTCTGTGCTGTTAGCACAGAGCCCGACACTGGGCTCAGTCTCACAAACCGTGAGATCATGGCCTGAGCAGAAATCAAGAGTTGGATGCTTAAGTGACTGAGCTACCCAGGCACCCCACAACTGATTTTTTAAAAACCATTCTTAGAGTCTTCCTTTAAACATGCAAACATAAGAAATATGAACTTGTGGCAGGCTTTAAAGTCTGTCTAGAAGCTCTCTTCATACAGCATTCTGGGTTCATCGCAATAAACAAGCTCACCCAATCAGCTATAGCTGTGCTATTTGTAAATGGATCATCTCCTGAGACTAGTGGATTCATAAAAGGCAGAAGATAGGATGGGAGGCCGCCGGTTTGGCCGAACTTGTGACCGCAGCTGAACATTTCCGGAAGGACTTTGGAGCAAGACCATAGAAAAAAAGTCTGCCAAGCTACTGGCCTTACACCTACAATAGCTCCAAGGCCAGAGATCTAAAATAACACCTGCAACCCCACATACTGCAACCTCCTAAGGGTCCATTATCAAAACACTGACCCAGAAACTGATGCCTCAATTCTAATCATCTAGGACACTGGAAAAGAGGTTGTCCTCAAAAGTCCTATACACGTTCTTCCACATCAACTCAAATACCCCCATATCGGCCCCTGAAGGAGGGTCCTAGATGGGTCCCTCCCAGGGTTGACAGGACTCCAAGGGTAATCCCTACTGATTATACCAAGGCTCCCCTTAAAGAGCCTAGGAGAAACTGAAATTAAAAGCATAATTCCAGATTTCAAGATACACTACAAAGCTGTAGTCACCAAAACCGTATGGTACTGGCATAAAAACAGACACATAGATCCATGGAACAGGAGAGAGAGCCCAGAAATAAACCACATATATACGGTCAATTAATCTGTGACAAAGGAGGCAAGAGTATACGATGGGAACAAGTCTTTTCAATACGTGGTGTTGGGAAAACTGGACAGCTACACGCAAAAGAATAAAACTGGACTATTTTCTAACACCACACGCAACAGTAAACTCAAAATGCATTAAAGACATAAAAATGGATAAACAAAAGGCAGAATCAGAACTATAAGCCCAGAGAATAAACTGATGGTTTGCCAGAAGGGAGGCGGTGGGGGAATTGGGCAAAATGCGTGAGGGGAAGAGGGAGATACAGACCTCCAGTTATGGAATGGGTAAGTCACAGGAATAAAAAGCCGAGCATAAAGAATACAGTCAATGATCCTGTAATCGTGACGTAATGGGACAGATGGTACCTATACTTACGGTAAACACAGCGTCGTGTACAAACCTGTCACATCACTAAGCTGTACATCTGAAACTAATGTAACATCGTGTGTCAACTATTCTCAGATAAAAAGAAAAAAAAAAAAAGGGAAACCTTCCCAAATTCTGGCAGATACCAAAGAGATGCTTTCTACTTGAAAACCCTACTCTCATAGGACAACAAATCCCTCAAAGTGAAAAAGAAGTTTCCATGGCGGGGTTACCTTAGCAAATTCATAGAGAGTTTCTATCTCAACCTGTATACGTGACTCTGGGACCTTTCACTGAAAAACATTCCTTTGTTGCTATGTGATCCAGCCCCAGTTAATCTATTAGGTAGAGATCTCCTTTCTAAGTTAAAAGGGCTAATATGTGTTGCCTCCTATGGAGACTTCACCTTAGAGTTCCCTGACCAACCTGAACCTGATCTTTTATGTTCCTTACAGTCTGTCCTTGACATAGAAAAGGAAGAATTTCAACAGAAGTCCCCGATTTAATCAAGGTGCCTGAAAAATCCGTGGGCTACTTCTAATACTAACATCGGGAGAATAAAAAGTGCAGAGCGTGTAACTAAACCTCTTCCCAAATTGCCTCAATAACTATTAGAGCCTGAGGGCATACAAGGCCTCACAGCAACAGCCGAAGACCTAATCGGCCAGGGGCTAATCATTCCTTGCACCAGCTCCCATAAGGCTCGGCTCTTGCCAGTCCAGAAACCTAACAGACGGGGATGGCGATTTGTCCAGGGCTTGAGAGCTATTAACGAGAAAGTTATTCCCGGTTTCCCAGCTGTTCCGAACCCCCACGTCCTTTTTGTCACAAGTGCCAGCCTTTTTTGGCAGCCCTGTAGGGCCCAACAGTCAATATTTGCCTTTACTTGCAATAATCGACAATATACCTGGGCCATCTTGCCTAAAGGGTTTCACTGAGGCCCCTTATTATTTCTCCCCAGTATGTCACCGAGACTTAAGGACCGTCCAATTCCCTGGGAAATTGACCCTTTTATAATACCTAGACAATCTCTTGCTATGCTGTCACCAAAGAAGCGTCCATGAAGAATTCCACTTATTTGCTACAACAGTTAGCTGACAGGGGACGTAAAGTCTCTAAGGAAAAATTACAATGATCTCTTATTCATTACCTAAGTCATGATCTAAGCTGTTTCCAAAAAGAATTGAGCTAATTCAAGAATTCTGTAGGCCCACAACCAAGCAACAGCTTTGTGGATTTCTAGGTCTCGCTGGCTGTTACAGACTATGGGTATCTCACTTTTCTCTGTTAGCTTCCCCGCTCAAGAACTTACTAAAATTTTAGTACTTGAACGCTTTCCTTGGGAGGATAAATACGAGCAAGTCTTTATAAGACTACAACAGGCGCTGTAAGAACAACCTGCCCTATGGCTACCTAACTATTCGAAACCTTTCACCTTATTTGTGCATGTAAGTGATACGGAGCCCTGGGAATGCTCATGCAAGAACATGGCAATAAACATAGGCCTATTGCTTATTATAGCGTACAACCTGACTTGTCCTGCAGGCCGACCCCAACTGTCTTAGGCTATAGCTGCAGCTGCAAAGTTAGAAGCCCCAGCACATTTAACCCTAGGAAGTGACATTTATTTACAAACCCCACTCGCTGCCCCAAGTCTTCTTAACTCTGAATGGATTCAACATTTTTCTGCAAGAAGACCAACCTCCTAGGAGATCTTCTGCTTTTACCGCTTAATCTCCCTCTTAAATGCTACATTTTTTTAAGAACAATTTTTCAATGTTCATTCCTTTTTTGAGAGAGAGACAGAGACAGAGACAGAGCGTGAGTAGGGGAGGGGCAGAGAGAGAGTGAGACACAGAATCCGAAGCAGGCCCCAGGCTCTGAGCTGTCAGCACAGAGCATGACGCGGGGTTTGAACCCACAAACTGCGGGATCATGACCTGAGCCGAAGTCAGAAGTTAACCGACTGAGCCACCCAGATGCCCAAATGCTACAACATTCTTAATCCTACTATGTTACTACCTCTTCTTGACAAAAGTGAGCCTGATGATTTTGGAGGTGATAATGATCCATTTTGTGACACCATGTCCTGACTTACGGGACATCCCTTTGACTAATCCTGATCTCATTGTGCTTCTTGATGGGTCATACTATAAAATTGAGAAAGGGATTTTCCAGGCTGGTTATGCTATTACTACCCAGCATGAACTACTGGAAGGGGTAAGCTCTCACAAGCTTGATCAGCCCAACAGGCCGAGAGAGCTCTGTGCTCTTACTGGAAGGTGCCAGTTACCAGAAGGACAAAGCTTCGATACTCACACTGATAGCTGGTAGGCCTCTGGGGTCATCCATGATTTGAGGATGTTATGGAAACAAAGGGGTTTTCCTTATATCCAGAAGGACACCAATAAAAAAATGGACAATAAGTAAATTGACGTTCTTATGCTATTATTCTCTTGCCCTCTGAAGTGGCTATCATCAAGATTAAGGCTCATAACTAAAAACACAACCTAAGTAGCAGGGAAATGTTCTAGCTGACTTGTAGGCAAAGGCAGCAGCAACAGAATCTGTGAAGGTTGTGGCACATGAAGTCTGTTCTGTTTCTGCAAAAAACGGCCCTTTCTGGCCAGACGTTTGCCATCGTAATGTCCTTGCAACATGGCAACAGTCTGTTCCCGAATCAGAGAAATCATGGTGGGTAACAATGGTTGTGGATGAAATGAATAGTCGGGGTTATGGGAAACCCGAGATGGCCACTTGGTTCTTCCCAGCTCCCTGGCAAACCCCATTTTCCTTTCTTTCTTGCTTTCTTTTTTTTTTTTTTTTTTTTGCACTCTCACCCACCACAGAGCAATTAAGATGACTCAAATTGCAAATAAACATTTGTGGGGAGGCTTCTCCAAAAATGTAAAAACAGCTTACCACCAGTGCCTGGCCTGTCAGGTCCACCATACTGGTCAAACTATTTTTGTTCCCAGGTTCCAAACCTCTTCCCGCTGGACCTTTTGGTACAGATTCAAATGCCACCTACTGTGGGTTATCAATGTGTCCTTGTTAGTGCATGTATGTGTTCCGGATGGGCTGAAGCCTTCCCCTGATGCCCTCACAGCGGCAAAGAAGTTGTCAGAAGATTTGTTCCCCACTTGGGGTATACCTTCCACAATCTCCAGTGATCGAGGCCCCCACATCACTGGTGAAATCACATGGCCTTGATGAAAACCTTACGAGCTTTTTGGAATTATCACTGTCCTTATCACCCTCAAGTATCAGGCAAGGTCGGGAGAACTAATGGGGTCCTCAAACTTAAAAATCTCTAAACTTGCTAAAACTACCCATCTCAGGTATGGCCTCTGGCCTCGATGACTGTTTACAGTATCCACTTTGGGAGACATAAACTCACCCCACATGAAACAGTCATGTTTCTGCTTGCTGTCCCTTGTTGTCTCAGGCTAGTATAACCAGTTACTGTGTCTTTAATGACTGATGCGTAGGCTTATCATCAACAGGTTAAAGAAGCTTTCCTGGATCCCAGGTCATGGAATCCTGATGGTCACAGTGTGGAGCCTGGTGATTGGATATTCTGGAAACGTCATCCCAGGAAGACAGCTCTTGAACCCTGTTGGAAGGAACCTGACCAAGTACTCCTGACCACTGACACTGGCATGAAACTAGCAGATACTGAGCCTCAGACACACATGTCACCGCTAACGAAGGCTCCGCCTGACATGTGGTCCCGTGCAGACACTGGAGGCCTCCCATGTGGCGGACATCAAGGTAGATTGCTTCCACCCAAGACACTGATCAAGACTTCATACTTGAAACATGCAACTCTTTCTCCTTCTCTTTTTTTTTTTTCCTTTATTCTGTCATTGGCCTGGAAAGATAAGGCCAGTAACTGTACTTACCAGGCCACAGATAAGGGAGTAACTTTTCCGACTGCTGGATTCGTCATCAAGGATTTCAATCTATCTATAATGCTAGGGACCTCCTAGTCCCTCCCTATGACCTTCTCATCTATTCTCAATGTCACCACAAGCTTTAATTGACAACCCCCCCACCCCCCGCCCCGCTTAAGAGTCTCTTATTGTGTTCAACTCTTAAGGCCAGAAAACCAGTGCCCATTTTTTTAACCTTTGTCCCATGAAACTGTATTTACCTAATTAGACACAAATATCTACATAAATTGCATTATATTTGTGCCCCCACTTTCTCATGATTATCCAAATCAGATCTGCCTCCGGTCACAAAAAGATCTTAGCAGCCGCGCCCATCTTTGCAAGATATTGAGAATAACTGCTTATTTCAGGCTAGGAGATTTATTTCCCAGATGTGCGGAAAACCTAACTGACCTGTGGCTTGAATGAGCAAATGCAACAATCCCTGTGAGTGAATCCATGAACAGCACCATTTTAATGGGAATAGTTTTGGTCCCACTGGGGTTTAACCCTGTCAGTGGTGGTTATCATTCCCCTTGAGCCTGTGAATACCTGGCTGGAGCCTAACAGGGCAATGCCTGTTCGGTCAACTCCCCTGAATTTACATCGTCAAGTTAGAAAGGACCTTTAGGAGGCTTCCAAGATTCAGAGTTTGCTTCCTTTGGCAGGGTCCTACTTTCCTGGTCAGGAGTAAATACAATTTTTTTTTTAATGTTTATATTGATTTTTGAGACAGAGAGAGACAGAGCATGAGCAGAGGAGGGGCAGAGAGAGAGGGAGACACAGAAGCCCAACAGGCTCCAGGCTCTGAGCTGTCAGCACAGAGCCCGACGTGGGGCCCGAACCCACGAACCATGAGATCATGACCTGAGCCAAAGTCGGACGCTCAACCGAATGAGCCACCCAGGCGCCCCAGGAGTAAATATAAATGGGAATACGATCAGGAACCTTTCCTTGACTCTTGAAAATATTTCAGAATCCACTGCTAAGACAATAGCTGCCCCTGCCTCCCCAAATCCTTAGGCTCTCCAACCAAAATTGTTCTTGATAATAGGCTAGCCCTTCATTATTTTTCAGTAGAGCAAGGAGGTGTCTGTGCTGTGGCAAATACTACCTGCTATACCTAAATTAATACTTCCGGGGACAACGCAACTCAATCACATAAGGTCCCTAAGCAAGCCACATGACTGTAAGAGGGAACTTCAACAAAACCTTTCTTTGACTTACTTGACTTGTATTGGTTTGGGTCTCAGAGCCCATGGCTCTGAAGTGTGCTCCAAACGCTGTGAATTATCCAGCTTATCAAACTCTTTGCGGTCACACTGGCACGCTGTACCTTCTCAAAAGCTTTAAATGCATGTTTGCAGCTGCTACCCACCAGGCCAATGATCTCCCTCCGACTGGAAAGTCAAAGCAACCAAGAGAATGACGGGCTAAAAGAATGTGAACCTGAACCTGTGACCTGTGCGAATCACAGAGATTCAACAAAAAAATATCCTGACCTGTGAAGATGATACAGAGGATCAGTAAAAGCCACAAGAACTACAGAGAGGCAGCTGAGACGGGCACGGATGCCTTACATTTTCATCACATCTCTCAGGGGGAGAGTCTGATCAAAACGGGGGAAACATTTAAAAAAAAAAAAAAAAAAGAGGAACAGCAGGGCTCCAATATAGTCAATTGTACCCCCGACAGCAAACCAGGACTTAATTGCAGTTTCGGCCTCGCCCAGGACTGTGACTTTTAACCAGTCCGTCTGGAACGGTCTGGTCAGCACCAGTGAGGTAATCTGCTCGATAGACCCTCAGCCTTCCCCCAGAGGAAGGTAGCCTTGCTGAAACACCCCACTCTTAGACAGAAACTTCCTTTTTCTGCCCCCTTTTGGCTATAAAAGCCTTCCATTTTGTACTGCTCTCGGAACTCCTTTCTATCTGCTACATGGGATGCTGTCCAACTCATGAATCACTGAATAAAGGCAATTTCATCTCTAAATTTACTCAGTGGAATTTTGTCTTTTTTTAAAAACAGGTGCTATATAATTGTACGATGTTCTTCGTTATTAAGTTTTTATTTTGCAGGCGTCTCTCTTTGCATTATTGCTGTCGCAATCCTGTGCCTGAGGCCCTATCCACTAACCATACAGGCTCTCCTTAAATGGAGTGGAAGATTTCTCCAGCCTTTCCTAAATCCAGGGAACAACATGCGAGTCCGGATGGGCATATCACAAGAGGAAATCTTTTCAAGGTCATGGTTCAGGAGGACCTTTGCTCAAAGGAATTTGGGCTGGAATTAGAGTTCTCAGCTCTGACATGAAGAAAGAAAAAAAAAGAGGGGGCAAGGAAGGGAAGAGAGCAGGAGAGGGAGGGAGCAGCATCTCACCACACACCCCTTAGCCACCAAGGACAGAGTTTCTGTGCTGTTTCATTAGAGCATGAAACCTATTCTGTGGACTATGTGTCCACCGTGAGCTGAAAAGACGTTAGTTCACTTCCTTGGTGTCTGGGGTCCCACAATTCTGAGTCATGGCCACATTAACTCTGCTACGGAGAAAACAAGAGCTTTGGTGGCACAGCCAAGCCCGCTGTTCTCAGCGCCTGGCACTATCCGGCAGAGAAGGAGGTTTCCCTCAAATGCAGAATAGGACGGTGTGCCCTTGGGGGTGGGCTGGAAGCGGAAGGGAGGGAATGGGACTTTTTTTTTTTCTTTCGATTTTTTAAAAATGTTTATTTATTTTTGAGACAAGAGACAGAGCGCGAGTCGGGAGGGGCAGAGAGAGGGAGACACAGAATCCGAAACAGGCTCCAGGATCTGAGCCATCAGCACGGAACCCCACACGGGGCTCGACCCCACGAACCGCGAGATCATGACCTGAGCCGAAGTCGGATGCTTAACCAACAAAGCCACCCAGGCACCCCAGGGGACTTTGTTTTTAAAGCTCATTACTTTCTCTTTCTTTTTTTTTTTTAAGCATCTTTTATTTTTTGTTTTTCAATTTTTAAAATGTTTTTATTTATTTTTGAGAGAGAGAGAGAGTGTGAGCAGGGGAGGGGCAGAGAGAGAGAGGGGGACAGATCGGAAGCCGACCCTGCGCTGACAGCAGCGAGCTCAATGTGGGGCTCGAACCCACCAACCGTGAGATCACGACCTGAGCCGAAGTTGGACGCTCAACCGGCTGAGCTCACTTGGTTACTTTCTTTGTAGAACTCAATTCTCCCCAGTTGGGAAGGATGGAAAATTCTGATTCCTTGCATCACTTCGAAAACAATGAATCCACCATCCTGGGAGGGCAGGATAGCTGTGGCTGCGGGCTCGGGCTAGAGAAAACTGCCTGGCTGGGTAGCCACTCAGCAAAGGGAAGACGTTCACAGCGGTGAACTGAGGCTGTGGGCTCAGAGCCCAGTCCCCATGGGCTCCCAGCCGGGCTTCCTGGGGCCCCCCTATGACTGTCAGGGAGCCCCTGTGCCTGCTTGCTCGCTCACTCGCTGGGGTGGCAGGAAATCACTAAGCTATGAGAATAAAGACCAGTCGGGGTCCCTGTGCAGCTTTAGGGCAGATTTCTCTTTCCCCTTGTGGTAGAGAAACAGATTCCAAACTGCATTCAAACACAATACAGTCTCCAGCAAGGAAGAAATGAAACCCTTTAAATCTTCAGTCCTTCATGTTGTACCCTCCCCTGCTGCTTTCAAGCTCACAGAAGCCTTTTGTTATAGTCCCAGGAATGTGTACTTAATAGAGAAAGTGTGGTTTTGTGGTTGCTGTGAAAGAATACTGAGTGGGGGAGAACAGACCTGCCTTCCAGAAGATCCTCTCTCGATGATGGAGTAATTCACCTGAAGACTGTGTACCCCCAAAGCTCTCCCAAAAGTACCAGAACGAGGGGCAGGAAATAATCCTGGACAAGCGTTACATGTATTTGAGTGAGTGAGTAGCCATGAGAGGAGGGGGTTAAAGGGGCTTTGCTGCATTGGTTGCAAATGCGGTGGGGGGGGGGGGGGGACACCTGAGAATTATACCTGCATCATTCCCTAAGGAGACCTAGGATTTAGTGTAACAGCGTCAGACCAAAATCCTGCAAGGAGTCAGGGATGGAAGGGACCTCACAATTGGTCTTCACCGGCTTTCTGCTAATAACACAAGGCTGGTGCAAGATTCACATTTAGAGTGTGAACACCGTCCGTTACTCCACGAAGGGATGAAAATCTATGATAACGTATAAGGAAGCAATAAAAAGCACTCGGAACAAGTGGAGAAAGTCTCCTTGTGAACAAACACCTCGTTGCAAATTATGTCACAGTGTTTTATGAATTTTAGGTAGAGGAACTCCAAGGCTTAAAATCAGTTGGCATTAGGACATTTTTACTGCCACATGCACCGGATTTCAAAGTGACGCTTTTAACGTTTATTTATTTTTTGGGGGACAGAGAGAGACAGAGCATGAACGGGGGAGGGGCAGAGAGAGAGGGAGACACAGAATCGGAAACAGGCTCCAGGCTCTGAGCCATCAGCCCAGAGCCCGACGCGGGGCTCGAGCTCACGGACCGCGAGATCGTGACCTGGCTGAAGTCGGACACTTAACCGACTGCGCCACCCAGGCGCCCCAAAGTGACGCTTTTAGACAGGGTTAGCCTTGCGCAAAATTCTGAAGTAGGCAAATTTCCTCTCGGCGTTCCAGTTCCTTGTGCTTTGTCCCTCTGATGATGGCACAGGTGTCACGGAATAATAAGAGAGCGCAGGCTTCAGATGAGGCGGCTGTGGTGTAAATAAACCCTAGTCGTGACCCTGACTAGCTATGGCCTGGGTGGGACACCTCTTCATCTCCTGTCTTCAACTTCCTCATCCGTAAAAGGCAGATCTCAACTCACAGGGATTGCTGTGCAAATTGTACACGCCAAAGTGCTGGGTCTTCCGCAAGCACACAGAAATGCTCCCCTTTCTTTTTTTCCACCCAGAAACCTGTGCCTAGTGAACCACACGTCCCTGTTTCCTCTCAGTTCTGCACCCTCCTCCATGCCATTAAAACACACTTCTAGGAAGAGATATAAAAATGATTAACACTTACGTGCAATGACCACCCAGAGCTTAATGGTCCATCTCCCGGACTATCGGCATTTTTTTTTTTTTTTTTTTTACAAAAATCCATGCTGAAGGAATAAACCACTAAGGGTAGAAATCCAAGCACAAAAGGAAGGGCCCAAAAGTGTTCTGAAGGCAGCAAGTCTTTTCTGGAAATTCTGCAACCAGAGGTAAGCAGATAGCTCCAGTGGTGGGGTCACCATAGAATGTTCCAAAAGATACTGCCTTCTTGGAATTATCATCAGTTTTTGCTAAACCTCCTTTCCTTTTTCTATTGATTGCCAAGATTTATATTTGTAGAGACAGAGGATTTCTCATTTTTAGTTAGATTCTAAATGAGTCCCATAATCTAGATATAACCAGAGCATGAGGTAAAAGCAGAAAGACTGATCGAGGTTGAACTCCTATTATAAATGATACCTGGGCAATGGTCAGAGCTGGAGAAGAAAAAGCATAGGGTACCAATTATTTGTTGTCCTACAATGATGGATGATTTAATAAATACCATGCATCTGGGATGCTTGGGTGGCTCAGTCAGTTAAGCATCCAACTCTTGATTTCAGCACAGGTTATGATCTCGTGGTTTATGGGTTCGAGCCCTATATTGGGCTCTGTGCTGACAGTGTGGAGACTGCTTGGGATTCTTTCTCTCTCTCTCTCTCTCTCTCTCTCCCTTTCCCCCTGTCTCTCTGTTCCTCCCCTGCTTGTGCTATCTCTCAAAACAAATAAATAAACTTTAAAAAAATGTCACATATCTAAGAGTTTAAAGAGCTTTCTGACAACTGGTGTTATTTAAAAATGGCAAGACGGCCTCAGAGGCAGTTGAGGTCACATCCACAGAAGTGTCTGGGCAGAAGGCGTATGGCTGTCACTCAGCCATGCCACAGGTAGAATGCCTGCATCTAGCAGGCATAGACTACATGACCTGGAATGTCCATCTAACCTCAGAAGTCCTACTATACATCTATAAAAGCAGCATCAAAGAAAAAAAAATAACAACTTCTAATCTTCTAGAAGGTGTAGGTTATTAAAGGTGGACGCAATCCATTTTTCCAGGTTAATCCTAATCAGAAAGAGAAAGGAAAACCCAATGTGTGGATCTTTCTAATGGTGACAGTCATGTATGTTTTAGATTGGGTCTTGCCAACTAGAATCTCAAGACACAAGTGGTATTTTTGTTTTACCGTGACTTGTCTTATATTAATTCATACTTACGCTTTCCTTCCCTCTGGGACATTGAGAAACTATGGTTTGTGGCACAAAGATGCTTGGCTCTGAGCTATTGAGTCACTGATAAAGACACGGCTACTCACACATGTACCCTTCACTCCTAAGCACCCCCAGCTCTTTATAGGTCTTCGAAAACGTGTTTGAGTTACTGGTCTTTTGTGCGCTGAAGTAAAGCAGTGTTTTCTTCACGGGTTTACCCACAAGGGTTTTCTACTTGAGACACGGTGCCTTAACATCAATTTCAAGCTCTATGTTAATTCTCTCTCTGGAGCACCACAGTCCAGAAGGAACCAGAAGAGGTTTGGGGTTCACCACCCACGCTCAGGCTCAGCTCACTGAAGTCTTTTTTTTTTTTTTTCAACGTTTATTTATTTTTGGGACAGAGAGAGACAGAGCATGAACGGGGGAGGGGCAGAGAGAGAGGGAGACACAGGATCGGAAACAAGGCTCCAGGCTCCGAGCCGTCAGCCCAGAGCCCGACGCGGGGCTCGCACTCATGGACCGTGAGATCGTGACCCGGCTGAAGTCGGACGCTTAACCGACTGCGCCACCCAGGCGCCCCTCACTGAAGTCTTTAAGTAAGACGCTCTACTTCCTCCCCAGACTTCAGGAAATTTTTCAAATTAGGGTTTTATGCAGGGTGGTGGGTGGGGATGTGACCTAATTATGGACTATGGGACGTCTGCAGGTGTGGACCTCTCCTAGCTCAAAGGAAGAAGCAGAAAGGAACTACAGTAGGATAAAGAGCTGGTTCTCCTCAATCAACTATGTATCTTGTGGTTTCTGTTTTACTAAAAAAATTTAAAACAATACACACACACACACACACACACACACAGAGTCAAATATATACTTCAATGTAATTATTAAAATGTAGCCCAAGTCAAAATGTGCTAACGGTTTGGAAAGGATCCATTATTTTGGGTTATCCATACCACTCTCTTCATTAGACAGAAAATCAATAGTTGACTACATACTTCTTATATAGCTATGGATGAACAAATCAGAAATTTAATTCTCATTTTATTTATTTTCATTCCTCTCCTCTTTCATCTTCTTTTCTGCTTTTGCCTTCACATGTCTTCAGTATCTCTCCTATATCCATTTTGTGTCTTTCCTTCTCATTCTACTGTACTGTCTTCCTCCTTCTTATCCACTCCTGCTTCCTTGCTGACCATTACAAATTCTGTCATCCCTTTACCTACAGCCTCTCTTTCACCCACTTCCTGACATTTTTAAATAGATCATCCAGCTATGCATGATTTCCTGAAATCACATTTCTCTATTCATCCTGCCTCTTCTCAGCACTCCTTCGTTTTTGTGGGTATCCTGCTCTTTCGGCTACCTTGACCCAATTCCAACTTGTGTGTTGGTGGGGTCGGGGTGGGGGAAGGTACTTCTGACACAACACCAAGCTATTCTCTGGGCACCAGTAGGGTGTCCAAGAATTCAACTCCATTCTGGCACCATTTACCCAAAGATAGCATCAGACTCCACAGGTTGAGGGCTCAGTCCTACGAGACTACCCTGTGACCTCACTTCAGATGTGAGTCACCAGCCTAAGTTATTACCTATGCTTCTGACCAACTGGCTACAAAATCGCAGGTTCCCGCAACCCCCTCCCTTCCTTGGTTCGATTAATTTGCAAGAGCCATTCACAGAGCTCAGGAAACATTTTACTTACTAGATCACTGGTTTATTATAAAAGGATATAACTGAGGGACAGCCAGTAGGACACTGTGTGGGGAAGGGGCATGGAGCTCCTGTGACCTTTCCAGGAGGACTTTTCTCCCAGCACCTTCATGTGTTCACCAACCTGGAATCTCTCTCAACCCTCTTCTTCTAGGTTTTTAAAAAAAAAAAAAAATTAAGTTTATTTATTTATTTTGAGACAGACGGTGCGAGCGGGGGAGGGGCAGAGAGAGGCGGAGACAGAGAATCGCAAGCAGGCTCCGCACCATCAGCACAGAGCCCCATGAGGGGCTCGGAACTCACGAAACCATGAGATGATGACCTGAGCCAAAAACCAGGAGTCAGACGTTTCACTGACTGAGCCACCCAGGTGCCCCTTATGGAGGCTTTGCTTCATCGGTCAGACTGGTTCAGTCATTGGACGCTGGTCACTGATCTCGCGAGGGTTGGGGGTGGAACAGAAAGTTCCAAACCTCTAATCACATGGGTGGCTCCACTGGCAACCAGCTCCCATCCTTCTGCGCTTCCGGAAGTCACCTCACCTCATTGACTTAACAAAAGAAGCCATCTCCCTCATCATTTACGAAATTCCAGCGTTTCAGTTCTATGCCAGAAATGGGGACAAAGACCAAATATATATTTCTTATTATAAATCACCACATCACACCTACACTCTTCTATTATTTTCTCTTCATATCTTACTGCCTGCTATTATCCTCTTTAGTGTAGCTTTCTAGCATACTTTGTCAGGTCCTTTTCTCTTCCCATTGTATCCTATGGGGGAAACGGGTGGCGGGTGGGTGGGGGTGGCGTGATGGGAATTGTCGAGAAAAATACAAAATTCGTGTTAAAGCTGCAGTTACTCATATGGCAACAGTGGTCTGTGCGGCCAGATTCCGTTCCCCTTGTACCTGTCACATAGAGGAGATCTTGGACCCAACTACGGTATGCCATCCCTGTGATCAAATGTTTGAGGACAATTAACTTCGCTGCCAAAAAAAATGACTCATATTGAACATTCTAGGAATGCCTTATAGGTACTCTTTTTCAAGTGAATTTTACGTTTCTCTTTCATGACCCTTCCATTGATTTATGGGTGGGCCTATCACCGATGATAATTGGGGAACAGGGCTGCAGGGTATGAAAGGGAAAAATACGTGCTCTTATTACTTTAGAAGAATGTGCTAAGGTACCGAAAAATGTAGGTCAAATAACTGGTTTCTCAAGTTCACGAAGTGAGTCCTGTTTTTGCAACACTTCTTGGGGCAAGAGAAAAGGCGATTTGATACCAATTACCATTATGTTTTCTAAAACGGAAATAAAATCTGTCAGCCCAATAAAATATCCATTGCTCTAGTAACAAAGATACCTCTAGACAGGTGCATCCTGTTTCGTTGGGAAGGTAGTTAGTTTACATAGGTACATTTAGGTAAAGACACCCTTTTTAAATATGATACGTTCCTGCCTGCCAGTGAGCAAAACCTAATGTGGATCATTTGGTTATTCTTTACATATTATTTTACTACGTGACAGTCTTTTCCTTCTCATCCACCTTCCATCAGTCTCAGAAATGAAAAACTTTTCATTTCTGCAGTTTCGAGGTATAGCTGTCAACCTAAGAGCCTTGAGCCTCTCCCGCTCATGCCTAATGAGCCCTGCAAACTTAGAGGCTCCACCCAGAGCCACTGTTTCCTAACCGGAAGCCCAGCCATATACATGTTCATTGAAAGCCCACGTGAATCTGTCTGTGCTTTTCTTCACTCTACCAATTTTCTCTACCACTACACATTTCGGCATGTGCTTACTAAAAAATGATGTTTGAAATAAGCTATCAAAATCCACAGACTCCCTGGTGTGCATTTATTTTCCTTGAGGTTCTGAAGATCAAAACGAAGTAGATGCCTGCTTCTACTACAATTTACAACTACAAGTAATTTCTACTGAGCTGTAAAAGGCGACACAATTACATCAACTACATCAATCGCATGGGAACCACGCTGCCTATTTATAGATAACGTTATAGCCAAAACTCACCTGGCAGTCTTAAATTGGTGGGCTTCAGAAGCTGCCTGCGTCTTTAAAACCCAGAACAGATTCTAGAAATGTAATACCACTGGCCGACATGACAATTCTCCTTATTGACTTAACTGGTGGGATACCATCAAGTGACTATTAAGCATCACTGCTTTCCTTTAAGAAGTGATCAGCGTGTTCAGAAACGTCAAGTCATGAGTGAAGGCTGATTTCCAGGCTCAAAGGGTGAGTTCACAGAGTTGAGCTCATCAGTCTCTCTGGTGCTGGCTAGCAACAGGCAGGACGAACACCATGTACATGTGTTGTTAAGATCAGAGCCCTGAAACTTGTTAATTTATCCTTGCACTGAAGGTGCAACTCTCCGGCCAATGCTTTAAAATAATAAAGATGATACAACTCATGTGAAAATGTATTACAGCTTAAAAGATCCTTCAGGACAAGAGCCTCATCTATTACCTATCGTGTTTAGCATGTTGCCGAGCACAGGGAACTTTTTTACGTGAAAACCTAAGACAACTGCTTCGTCATCAACTGTGGCATAGGACAAAGATGGGTAGAGCCATCCGCCACCTTTCTTTGGTGCCTGCTTCCTCTATAGTCTCCAGCTACCAACTGATAAGCTTAATCGATCTTCACGCAGTATTAGTTTCGGAGCACAGCTGGAATACTATCAAATTCTTATCTTTTTTTTTTTTTTTAAGTTTATTTATTTATTTATTTATTTTGAGAGAGAGAGGAGGAGGAGAGAGAGACAGAGAGACAGAGAGACATCATGAGCAGGGGAGGGGCAGAGAGAGAGGGAAAGAGAGAATCCCAAGTAGGCTCTGCACTGTGAGCACAGAGCCTGAAGCAGGGCTCGAACTCACAGACCACGAGAATCTGACCGGAGCCAAAACCAAGAGTCAGACGCTCAAGCGATTGAGCCACCCAGGCACCCCTCAAATTGTTACCTTTTCAACTTTATACCATCTTACAAGTCTACCTTCGTCTGGAGTGTGGATAATTGACACTCTTCTGTTATTGGACTTTTGGGACCCAGAACAAGACCACTCAACTGGTTGTCACTTGATTCCTTTCACTTACTTGATTTCAGAAGATTATTTCTCAACCTGACATTTTGATTGCACTGTTCTACTGAGGGGCTACAGTGACATGTCATGTCCCAAAAGATCAAATTCAGCAAACAAGTATGACGACTCTAAGTTGACATAGTATATACATAACGCCATTTAGTGCTTACTACTCTATGAGGTCGAGGTTATGTGCCTGGTTTACAAAAGAAGAGCCAAGATTCTGTGATGTCCAAGGCTACACAGCTAACAGTCATGGCCGATCGCTGCTCTTGGGACCCAGACCAGACTCTCTAACATGACGGGCTCAGGCTACCTCACCAGCTTTTCCCCTTGTTGTGGTTTTCCACAGCAAATTCACCAAACGTCAGTTGCCTGGGTTTCCATCCTTGGAAGACCAAATCTTCTAGTCTCAGG
Source organism: Herpailurus yagouaroundi (assembly GCF_014898765.1). Classification (NCBI taxonomy): domain Eukaryota; kingdom Metazoa; phylum Chordata; class Mammalia; order Carnivora; family Felidae; genus Herpailurus; species Herpailurus yagouaroundi. The sequence goes on from NW_024412407.1 coordinate 36,064,664, forward strand.
GCTTTCGCACACCCCATTTCCCCTTCCCAGAGATAATCCTACCTCCTCTTTACCCCATTAACTCCCACTGAGTTTTTAAGTTGCCTCTTACATGTACGCTGTAGACTAGACCGAGTTCCTGTGCCTTAGGCTTTCAAAACACCCCGTGGTGCCGCATCAGTGCCCTCCCCTTCAAGGGTAACTATACGCGTGAGTCGTGTGTGTGTCTATCCCTGCTTCTGTCCCAGGTGTGGCTAAACCACAGCAGAGGAATAAGAAAGGTACAAACCCACAAAGAGAGAGGATGGGAGAAGGCTGTGGAGAGAGGTGCACAAAATTCTGGAGGGGACGCAGATCAAAGACGGGTATCTGATCTGGCAGAGCGCAACAGCTAGACCCCACCTGCCCGCAGGGGGAGACACCACTAAGAAACAGGCTCGTTCTTCCTGACAAGCTCCAAAAACTTCAGAAACTAGAGGTTCCAAGGTCCTCTGAAAGCAGGAGGAGAGCAGGAGAGGCTACCGATAAAAGGATCTGTGGTGTGAGTCTGTTCCACTCTCCTCGGCTCAGCGGCCGCCGCTCCTAGTAGATGACAGAACACTTGCTTGCTTGAATCAGGTTGAGTCAGAGTACCGGGTCCAGCAGAGATCAAGGATTAGGAGAATAGAGGGAAATGCAGTGGAAATCTGCGTAATGAATGATAAAAGCTCAAGCCTCTTCCCAGCTTGGTTCCTTACAAGCAGGAGACCACAGGATTTCTTCTGGGGCAAACTCACTTCCCCGAAAAGACTTCTGGGGCCTCCCACGAGATGGCCAAATTATCAACCAACTGAACCACCGGAGTTGGACTCAACAGGCATCAAGCCCCACCTGTGCACACGGGACGGCCAACGTTTTGAATAAACATCTAAGAGTTGCCATCCAACTTTTTAAAAAATTACAAGTGGCGGAAAGTGCTATGGAGGAAAACGGTACAAGGTAAAGGGGAAGGGGAACGAGGGAAGGTGCGGTTTTGGAAAGAGCTATCATAGAGAGTTCTAAGAATAGCAAGACCCGTCTGGCTAAAGAGAAATGAACAGAACAAAAGGTAGCACAGGATGAGGTTCGAGAGGTTGACGGGGTCTGGATCAAACGGGACCTGGTGGTTCACACTGAGAATTCAGAATATTTCTAAATGTAACTAGAAGCCACTGGAGGTTTTGCAGCAGCGAAATGGCACCACGTCGCTTCTATTTTACAACAGAGTATTCTCCTTGTTGTGTGGGGAGTGCACTGTATGGCTGGGGTTAACTCCTGGTCAGCCTCAATCTCCCCTATGACGTTGTAAGCAACACGAAGGCAGGGGCATGTCTGTCTTGGTCGCTGATGTGTACTTAGTACCCCATATATATACTTAGTAGTCATATAATAAATTATCTGTTGAGAGAATGAACCGAACAGCAAAAGGAGAACTAGAAATTAGTGTGAGATTCCACAGCCCCGGTCCTTCTAGTACGCTAACCAGACTTCCAGAAAAGATAAGGATCCTTAGCAGAAAGTCCCCTTGACGAAGACCATGGTGCACTTCTGCTACTACTACTGATAATATCATCTTGGTTCAGTCTATAGGTATTATGACGTCACTGTGATCTATTTTAAAGCGAGAGCAGGTTGAAAATGGCAATTATTCTTACGTAGACAAATGGTGCTAATTGGTGTTTATAGTGACGGTCTTTATTTATGACACATTCCGGCTAATCCCATTCTATAATAATAAATCAAATATAAAATCAGAAGTAAGTCATACTGCAAGACACTTAGATTGGCCCTATTTTTCTTCTGCTCGTCCCAAATTAAATCACTGGTTTGGAGTTCCATATTTAAAGCTTATTCCAAGGCATTTTTACAAAGGTATTTTCCCTAGATTTTGTAAGTATATTATAGGCAGCATCATTCGTTATTGGTGACTCGCCATTTTGAAGATCAATACTCAATTCATGAGGACAGCTTGTCCTCACAAATAAATTCCAAAAATTTGCAACTCTTACACATTCTAAGAACAAAATAAATCCAAAAACCTGTTCTTTTGACTTTTAGGACTCAGTCAGTCAACCAACATGTATGGAGACTACATGCAAAACAATGACAAAATATTGTGTATACGAAGATGAACAATGGTTTCTGTCTTCCAGGAGTTTAAGGGACAGGCTTCTTATCAGCTACAAATTTCTTCCTGGCTAACTGTTATTTCTCGTATGCTTCCCTAATTTGCAATGTGGACCAAGAATACAGCCACAATACCCCACCTGAGAGTATGCGCGAATCATTTATTCAAATGCTAGAATGATCATTCCTACAAAGCAAGCAAGAAAGAGCACCCGCTTGTGGCAGAAGTTTGGGGAGGTGAGACTGGTAGAAACTTGCATCGAATCTAGTGCACTTTAGAAATGAAGGCCACATTAGCACCTAAACCAGGAAGACAATACCTATTAAGAAACTTGTAGAGGAATGGACTTGCGTTGGGGGAAATCCAGTGATTAAGATACATCTTTCAAGTAACCGTCTACCGATACGAAAACAGAAAGAGGTCAGGGGTCAATTATTTTTATTGTACAACAAGGGCAGGATGAATAGTAATGGGTCTAGAGGTCACTAAGGAAAATTCAGGCTAAGTAGGAGGCCAAACTTGAGTTTGGGCTAAGAGAGCTGCTCAGGAGAACCTACAGAATTCCCAACACTGGAGATACTCAAAGCTAAGTTCAACCCCAAGAGATGATTTAGGAATAATTACCTTTGTTCAAATGCCAGCAGACAACAAAATATTCCACTCTAGGTACAGAGTAGGTCAAGCAAACATAAAGCCTATTGGATAATTTTGTGCTGTGGCTCAAGATTGGTCGCCCTGTGGTACACACCCCAGATGACTTACGCTTGGTGTTAAGCAAATCACATCACGTAACATAGTCAACTGTGTCTGCCAATGATAAGACTGGTTACAATTCCCAGTCCCTAAGTGACAGCTGAAAATAAATGTTTGCAGCACTCACAAACATATAACATTGAAGAGTAACAGAAACATGTTTTAAAGTGATATAGAAAGAATTAAACCCAGAAGTCCTCTTACACTTTCCAGAGTCCTCTTAATACTTCCAGACAGAATGGCCCTGCAGGTACCAGGCTTGTTAGAAACCTGAGTAGCCCACTGAACCATGAGAGCTGATCTTCTAGAAGAACCTGCTGATCACAGGCATAAGCTTTTAGCTTCTGGAACATGTGCCCGAACCTCTTGATGCTTCTGTACACTTGTAGTTTCATGCCCTCCCAGGCTCGGAGAAAGCAGGGAAGGGCCAACCCATCCTTCTCGGCAGCTGAGGTTTGGAGGTTTAAGTGGTTCACGTTATCAGCCCCCTGCAGTGTCCTAACCAACAGGAAGTTTCCCCGGAGTTTCCATCGCAGGAAATTTCCTGTGAGGAAACCCTTACTGCACAAACAAAGAGTTCCTTAGCTTCCCAGAGAAACTGCAGAGGCGGCTGAGGTGGTGTGGGCAGAAAGGGTGGGTGTGAACAGGGGTGGAAGGCAACAGGGGGTTGATGGGAAGAAACGGAGGGGAACCAAGAAGTTATTTCACTTCCCTTGGCCTTGGATTTGTCAGAAAACTGCTTACTAACTGGCACATGCTGGCGTTCACCTCCTGGCCAGCAGCCTCACCCCGGGCCAGAATGAACTTGGAGAGATAAGACCTAATGTAAGTGCAGGTTCTGCTGGTCAACCTCCAGCCCTGGCCTCCCCGAATCAATTTCCCCATCTGAACAGCATGGGGCCCTGTGTTGATTAAACAAGGCAGATTAATTATAGACATTAACACTAGTAAACTGTTAAGGTTTCATACAAATACAAGGGTAGTACGAACTAGTTTGACCATAACAGTATTTTCACTCTAGCAAAAGCCTGCCCGGTAGTAGGTTATCTACACAACAGTGAGGTCTCTCCCTGGGAGGACCATTCTATTTCCCCGTCTTTGTCAACGCAATCTGAATTAAAGGGAGCACAGTTGTGGAAATGGAACATTCTGATTACCTGAATTTTTTGGCTATATCAAGACTCATTAAACAAGCTTTGATTTTTCCAGCCCTAGAAACATTTTCAAAATGTCGGCAACTGGCTTAATTAAGCCATAACCCATAGAGTTGCCTCTGAAACTAAATAGGGTACCTTTAAAAAAAAAAAATTTTTTTTGCCCTTTTCTTCTAAAGACCAAGGTCAGAGTTTTAAAAAGAAAGGTCAGTTAGGGGTGCCTGGGTGGCTCAGTCGGTTAAGCGTCCGACTTTGGCTCAGGTCGTGATCTCACGGTTCGTGGGTTCGAGCCCCGCGTCGGGCTCTGCGCTGACAGCTCGGAGCCTGGAGCCTGCTTCGGATTCTGTGTCTCCCTCTCTCTCTGCCCCTCCCCTGCCCATGCTCTGTCTCTCTCTCTCTCTCTCTCTCTCTCTCTCTCTCTCTCTCTCTCTCTTTCTCTCTGTCTCAAAAATAAATAAAAAACATTAAAAAAAAAAAGGTCAGTTAAGAGGTCTATTTTGTTTTCTTCCAGTTAATTTATGTCTCTGCTCACATATTTGCCATTCTAACGTGGGGAGTCTGCTTAGAATAATGTAAAACAAAATCACATGGGATACGTGAGGACAACTTTCCGACGACTGCAGCTCACTTTTATATTACCCCTATTTTTGCTTTCATCTTTAAAGCCATGATGTAATTCTACTGCTTCAGAGGGTAGACTATATACTCGGACAATGTTTGCCGCAAGATACTCTGGCTTTTTAATTCTTTCTGGGAAACACTTGGTCACCTACTCTTGAAGAACGTTTTAAAATTTAAGTCCCATTTTCAAGATGATTCTGGGGGCTCACCCCATCAAGGGGCAACACCACTGCCTTTTGTTTCCAGACCTACTGTGAAAATAGGCCTGTATTTCAAGCTTCTAGAGTAGAAAAGAGGCAAACCAAAAATAAAAAAGAAACCCCCCCCAATTTCTGAAGAAATGGGAGCCACGCAAATGAAAACTCAAAAATGTGACAGTGGAGCACAGAGGCCAAATGACAGGGTATAATATAGTCAGTAGTGCACACAGACACTAGTTTTAAAATTTTTTTAATGTTTTATTATTTATTTTTGAGAGAGAAAGAGAGAGAGAGAGAGGGAATCCGAAGCGGGCTCCAGGCTCTGAGCTGTCATCACAGAGTTCAATGCGGGGCTTGAACTCACGAACCGTGAGACTGTGACCTGAGCCGAGGTCGGACGCTTAACCAACGGAGACACCCAGGCGCCCCACACAGACACTATTTTTAATACAGAACTTTCAGGCCAGTTGGTACAGTATTTTACAACATAAAACCATAAATGCCTTTTAAGTCCCACGTTTAAAGGCCCCCGTGGAACCCTTCCCCTAAAATGAAGTGCATTCAATTTCACAAGCCTCTGTTAAGCACATCCCTGGTGGCAGACAAGTCCCCTGTCCTCAAGGAGTCACCTTCTAGTGGGTGACACAGACACACAGGTAAGGACAATACAGTAATCAATTCATACTTAGCAACCAGCCCTGTGTCCGATGGGGGCTGTGTGTTACGGCAGAGTGAGAGGCATAGACAGTGACACAGGCGATGCACAGAGGGCAGGCTACTTCTACAAGACCCAGAGAACAGCGCGGGTCACCCCTGCCGGAGATCCCCAAGGACTAAGACATAGTCAGGCATAAGCTGCCACCAAGCTGTGACTGATTCTCAAACACAAGTCTCGCTCTTCACAGACGCACTCCATAAACGCCGAGCAGGAGCTGTGGGGAAGTAACAGGCACTTGGATACAGAGTAGAAGCTCCAGAAAAAAACTTCCTTAAGTACAAATCACAGAAGTGGAGGGTGAAAGGCCCCTCAAAGCCTTTCCTCTGACGCTAGCCAGAACCACACCTAAGTAATTTCCAGTTTGTAATGATGATAGACTCAAAGGAAAAACTCAGCGCCTGCTTTGGGTTATAGGCACTATTCTATACATCATCTGATTTAAGGGAAGTGTTTTTTTATTCCCCAAGTTAGACAAAGAAGCTGAAATGCAGAGAGATAAAATAACTTGCCCTCTCCCCAGCCTGGGGTTACACAGCTAGAAACAGCCTGGAAGCTTCCAAGTCTTGCCATCTTCCCTGCCTACCACAGTGCTCCAGAAACTTTCCCACAGAAGAGGGACCCGGCTCGGCCATGCAGCCACAGAGAAGTCTGGCCATGAGGCGTTAATCGGGACTTCGTTCCTGACTGGCACTGTAGAACAAGAATGCAGGGTCGTCCTGTTGGTTTTGACTGTGGTTATGAACTGGATTATTAACCCAGTCTTTTGTGATAACTCAGTAACATTTCTTTGATGTTTTCTGAGGCAGAGGTAAGCCAAAGAGCCAAGGTGTCGCTTCTTCCCTCTTCCATACCTGAGTCGGGATGGAACGCATCACCAACCCCAAGGTGTGGACACCAGTAGCCATGAGTGGTCCTGAGGATAATCAGGGCATTGCAACCCATTGGTATGGCCCAAGAGGAGGTGGACACTTCACGCAGGCTTACAAGGGCTGGAGGCACAGGAAGACTCATGGGGACAAGGCGACAGTGCTTGTTTTTAGGAAGCCTAAGGAAGCATCTGGGATGCCGTAAAGGATGGGTGGCAGTAAAGGAGACTGGGCACCAGTGACCTTGGTGCGCATGAGACGTTCAGATCACTTGGAAAATTTTAACCTGTATTAGCCCATTCTCTCCTCAGGCTACATGGATAAAAATGTCTGTGGGTAGCTGTCTCCTCTTCTTCCTCTCCCCTCCCCCCCTGCCTTTAGTTAATTGCAGCTGTGGTCAAGGGCCTGCAGCCAAAAGTCCCACAATGCACCCCTCCACAGGAAGTTCCCAAGATCTCTTCCTGAACAGGAAATTTCCTGTGGTCCAACAGACATTCCTCTCAGCGTTTATCACTCACATACATTTGTTTTGGCAGATACTGGGTCTTGGGTAAGAACAACAAGAGACGGTTGGAGGGAAGGCTACCTCAGGAAAAAAAAAAATGCAGTTATTGTCAGGAGAAGAAAGTGTGACTGAATCAACTCCTATCTCAAAGGAAAACAAATACTACCAAAATGGACCCGAGAGAGCTGACATGTGTGAGAATGTGCGTGCCACTCACACAGCTGTGCCACATTCCGATTTTAATTGCGACTCAGAGTGAAGGTAGGTGGGGGCCAACTTCAAAGCATTTGGCAAACTTCACTCCGTGAAATTCTGGTTCTTCTACACATCATGGCTACCATGTGACTGAGACTTTAAACTTTTCTGCAGCGTCCTTAGACGTGTGCCCTAATGTAACTTGTTCCCTCATGACAAGAAGCCTTTCAATCTGCCCAACTTCCAGCCACCAGCATACCCTTTCTGGAGTGGCTCACAAGCCGATATTCCACACTCGTGTGGCTTCTCTGTAGACGAGTCTACAATTCTGGAGCTACAACGGGCGACAGGAGAAAAATGCGAGTAGTCGAGCATTAGCAGTATCATTCTCCTTCCTAACTGGCCTGACATCTCTCTTACAACCCACCTTTCACATAGTTCCCGAAAAGGAATGTATCACTTCCCCGCCTGAAACCCGTCAATGGCTCCCCGTAGATTCTGGGGGAGAAATTCAATTCTTCAGCTTAGCCCAGCAGGCCCTTCAGGTCTATCTTTCCGGTCTTATTTTCTATCACACCCCTTTGCTCCAGCCACCAGCTGCTGCTTGTTTCTAGAACCGATCTTCATTTCTTTGCTTTCCTCAGACTCCTTCTACTTTCCTTCACAACCCAGCTTAAACACTTACTCCTTTCCGAAGTCAACTGCTTCTCCTCTGTGGGTCAATGACATGATACACAACCCCAACCACCCTATATTCTGATTTGCTGGTTAGTCATCTGTCTTCCCCAAGAGGTGACAAGTTCCTCAAGGCCAAGAACTATTTTACCTTCTTATTTGTCTTTGGAGTCACATAGTAGATAGTTGATGGATATTTGTTAAAAAGCTCATCTTCTGGGGCGCCTGGGTGGCTCAGTCGGTTGGGCGTCCGACTTCGCCTCAGCTCATGATCTCGCAGTTTGTGAGTTCGAGCCCCATGTCCGCTCTGTGCGGACAGCTCAGAGCCCGGAGCCGGCTTCGGATTCTGTGTCTCCCTCTCTCTCCCTGCCCCTCCCCTGCTCTCTCTCTCTCAAAAATAAACATTAAAAAAATTAAAAAATAAATAAATAAAAAAGCTCATCTTCTGCAACCTTTACGTGGTACAGACTACGGGAATGTTCTTTTGTTTCTACTATAAGTTAGGCGATCACACAAAAATGTCTTGTAGCCTAAGCATCCTAGCAACCTTGTAACTTCGTCTTCAAGACCCACAGAACTGAAATCCTTTCCTATAGATTATGCCAACGTGGGATGCCCACTTTCTCCTGAGAGAGCTGTGCATCGCATTGGTCCGACTGATTTTCCATGTGTTTTAGCTGTAGTAAGATACTCGGCTGGCTGCCCCTAGGGCCCCATAATCTTTTCAGCTGGACTTATTTAACCCCCTTTCTGTAAGTCCAGCTCCACCCAAACTCCAGGCCCAATCCTCTCCTTTATCAAGAGGAAGCTTGGGACCAGTTGTTCAGGGAAATCAGTAGTGAGTCACCACTACTGCTGGCTTTACTGGGCCTTGCTCTGTCACCCGGAAAAAAAGGTCTTTGCTGTAATGGGGTCCCTTATCTGGGTTTCCCACCCAGCCCTATCTTCCAGTCCTTCTCCATAACACAAGTCCTATGGCTGAATCCCAGTTGCTATGGCTGGGTTTCTGCTGTCTGCTCCTTAAGCTCGCGTTTCCAAAGGTCATGTTAGACATCCCCCACCCCCAACTACCAGCACCTTGCCTCCCGGCCATACTCGCCAACAACTGGTGGTCCTGGCCTTCCTCCCGTTACCTGATACTGAAATTGCCCTAGTTGCCTCCACTCTGTGGACACAGCTGAAGTTTGGGAACTGTGAATTTCTTAAAGAGAGTATCCTTTCAATTCTGTTCCCAGTGCCTGGACTAGTGCTAAGCACACTGCATGAATACAAATATTAGTGCTTGAAAGAACGAACGGCCTCTCAAAAACTGAGCTTTATTGATGGCATGATTTGGATTTGTTGGGAACATCACAGTGGATGGCCAACAGACTATTTCTAGGTTCTTACAGGACAGAAAGGATCTTTCACTGAAGAAAGGACACCTAAATTCCTCTCAAAAAGAAGGAGGTAAAGCCCTATTTCAAGAAATTATCCTGGGGCACTTGGGTGGCTCAATCAGTCGAGCATCTGATTCTTGATTTTGGCTCAGGTTTGTGAGTTTGAGTCCCGTGTCGGGCTCTGTGCTGACAGTGTGTAGCCTGCTTGGGATTCTCTGTCCCTTTCTCTCTCTGCCCCTCCCCTGCTCATGATCTCTCTCTCTCTCTCAAAATAAACTAAAAAAAAAAAAAAAAAAGGATCCCTCAGCACTATTCGATTTCTTAAAACAAAACAAAACAAAAAAAAAGAGAGAGAGAGAAAGAAAGTTTGTAGAGAGGAAAGCTGTCACTTCACAGTCTCAGTGCCTTGAGGGTTCTGGAACGGACAGTATCCAGCGACAGTTCTGGTTTCAGTGGTGAGCGATGGAGAAACATTCGTGTCACCTCTGGGGCTGTCAGTACTTTTAATACAACACTTTTCGTAACACTCGGGGAGGGTTGGACAGCTGTTTCCACTCTTTTATTCCTACTCACGGGGCTGGGAATTAAAAGGTCTGGGCTCAAGTCCTTTCTCTGCTATTGACTTCCTTGATGAGCCTGGACATGTCACCTCACTCCAGGGTCCGTTTCCTCATCTGAAGACGGGGGATAACACCACCCAGCTTGCAGCGGTTGGGAGGGCTAAAGGTAACGGTAAGTGTCACCGGGCTGGTGCACAAGGGGGCAAAGGTGAAAATGGCACATAACAGGTGGATGTGAATCTTGGACAAGGAGCAGAAGATGATGCAGTGTGGTGGGCTCTTCTCCCTTCCTTTCTGGCATGCACATAAAAGCCTACAGCTCAGTCTATCCTCTGGTCCTGGATGTATCTTAGTTTTTTCCTTTCTTTCTTTATATCACTAGTTTTTTTTGTTTTTGTTTTTTAAATGAGTTTCATATATGATGTCCTCTCCTTCTTTCCAGGACAGTCCCTGAACCAGAGGCTGAGGTGTTTGCGGCTCATCTGTGCCAAGTGGCATCTTGATTCAGGGGCAAAGGGGAAAATCTGGAGAAGGTGGCCGAGGTCGTCCGATCATCATCTGCCGAGGGAATGCACTCGCTGCTGTGGCCGTGCAGATCGAAGTCCCCATGTTATTTTTCTAGGCTTTTGGAAGTTGCGCGAAGAGATAGGGGTGGAATGCCCCTTTGCGTATTTGCGAACATTCGGTGAGTCCTTACTATGTGCCAGGCCCTGGACCAAGTGAATGGTTTTCAGGGTGTCAATCATTAGAACTCTGTTATGACCTGCAAGGCTCCTGGCTGTAAGTCAAGGTGTTCCCTTTGGCTCTGTGAAGTCTCCAATCGGTGGCCTGATTTCCTTGGAGTCCCTACCAAGGCCAGAACAGCTGGCGTTCCTCTCCTAGCACGACTCCGGTCCCAAGGACAAGCAATTGGAGGCAGGATGTTTTGTGAGGAAGGTTCTGTGCTTGAGGCGCTCCGGCGACCGGTGAACTGACGGACCTACCATTCTTCCACCTCAGGCCTTCTTCAGTTTATCCGTGTTTAAATTTATATTTTAAATATACTCCGCTTTAACTGTTCCTGCCTTATTTTTTTTTTTACAAATATTACACTCTGAGGTTCAATTTGGAGGAAGCAATCTCAGAAATTAAAAAAAATTTTTTTTTAAAAAGCATAGATGCAGCTCCTATCCAACGAAACAATTAAAAACACCCATGCACACAGATTACTCTTAGACCGCTGGTGCACACGGAACCTTAAACAATGGAATGTTATGCAAATGACACAGTATTTGTGCCATCTTCTAGAAGGGTGCTGTGGACATTAAAGAATGGTTGTTTCGGTCAGCTCAACAGTCACAAAACACAGCAAGTCATGTAAGACCATTTATTAAGCTTTGTGGACAGTTACACTGAAAGTAGAGGACAGGATTCTTTTCTGTGAAGTATTCACTGCCAAATGGGAAGGGAAAAAAAACCAATAAATGTATGCATCAATAGCAAATACCATTGACGTCTGCATGGAAAGATAACTAGACACAATTTGTTTCCGGGAACCACCAAGCAAAATAATGGCTTTCTCCTGCCAAAATCCAGACTCCTAATGATACCAATGCCCACAAACCCGGGATGACCGTTTTATCTTAAACAGCCATACAAAATAGGCAATGGTATAGCACAAGACTAAAATAACCTGAAGGGATTAAACGCTTAGGTGCAATGAAACCCACGGGTATGAGAATCGGGGGTCCGGAGCAAAGCTGACCTCTCTACTCCCTGAGTATTTCTCCTTCAATTCCATAGCTAGCACTGGGAGGCTATTTTTAATCCCCGGGCATTAGGCAGCTGAGTCTGGTTAGAATAAGATATCTGAATATGGAGGCACCAAATGCCTGGAGCTCACGCTAGAAACGTTGCTTGTACCCAAGCAGCTGGGCTGAGGATGCACGGGCTCCTGAGATTTCCCACCAGAACGGTCAAACTAGTCCTGGGCTTACAGGTCAGACAGGGGCCGGTTTGGGAGGTAGCATCTTCCCTGTCTTTGAGTTTAGCCAGCGTCCAGTTCCAAGAACTATTTTAAGTGCACTCTTAAAAGCTGCTTCTATCCTCACACCCACACTGAGGTTAAGGATGGAGAGAGGGAGTGAGAAAGGGAGAGGGGAGGGAGGGAGGCTGATTGATTGACTGGGCTTTACTGCTCTTTCCCTGATTTCCGTGGGTTCCCATTGTGCTTCTAAGAAAGCAGGATTCAGCGGGCGTCAGTGCTCTGGGCTATATTTATACCCATCCAGCTGCCCAGTTGCTGAGCTCTTCACAATTACAAACAGCAGGAGAACAAGATGCCTTCCAGGGGGACCAGTTTCTCATGGTATTTATTCTAGATTTCTCTGAGATGACCTCAGCATTCCTATCTTCTTGATGAAGTTGGGGTGGGGGGAGTGAAGGAAAAGAAAAGAGTCAGAGCTGGTGGGCACAGTTCTCTGGCGCCAATGCAAAAAGAGCATTATGTCTTCCAGGCATAAATGGGGAAGGCTGCTGTTCTGCCTGGGCTTTATTTGCCATTCAGCTGCGTTTATGCCTGGAAAACAGACTGAAGGGTCCCACAGTGCTACACGGAGGAACTGTGAGTAGAGGTACCCACTCATCCCTGGCTTTATTTCCCACCTCCTGAGAGGCGACACAGAGCAAAAGGTAATATTAAGAGGAGAAGGGAGGTATTCCACTGGCTTTGGAATCTAATCTGGATTGAATTCTGACTGGCACTGTCCATTTGTGTGAGCTTGAGTAATTTACGGGAGTTCTCGGAGCCTCGCCTCACCTAATAGTCCCTTCAGAGAGTTACTGTTGGTCTGGAATTGAGACAGCATGTGGAAGGAAGAGGAGGCCTGTATTAGCTTCCTTTGGCTTATGTCTAAAACACCTTCTACAGCCCCGGCCAGCCCAGTCCGGAACATAACGTCCTCCGGGCCAGGCACCTGTGGTGAGCAACCCAAAGCTGTACAAGCAAAGCAGCTAGGCAAATAGGAGGGCTACACCACTCACTTACCAGCAAGTAAGCCTCTCATGCGTTCGCTTCATTTATCTTTTTTTTTTTTTGGTTTTTAATTTTTTTTAACGTTTATTTATTTTTGAGAGAGAGAGAGACAAAGCACAAGTGGGGAAGGGGCAGAGAGAGAGGGAGATACGGAATCCCAAACAGGCGCCCGGCTCTAAGCTGTCAGCACAGAGCCCCACGGGGGCTCAAACCCATGAACCTCGAGATCATGACCTGAGCCGAAGTCGGACGCTTAACCGACTGAGCCACCCAGGCGCCCCTCACTTCGTTGATCTTAACAGAACCTTCTCCAGGGCCCTGATGAGGATTAAATTAGCTAGCAGATGGAAAAGTGCTTAGGACAGTGCCTGGCACGCAGTTAGCATGCAGTAAGGGCTGGCTATTGTTATTTTCCCAACGGAAAGCCCGGATCATTCTCCATTGTTCCAACACCAAGTATGGAGAGAATCTCAAGATAAATATTTTACAAACGATAAGGGGATATTCCTTAAAATCAAGCATTAAAATTTGGATAATGTAAAACATTAGTGGACATGAATCTGGTCACTCTGTGATTTGGCATGTTTTTTTTTTTGTCACCCACCCCTCCTCCCCAGCCCCTAACTGTGATGTCTATGAATTATTATATAGTTATATAATCTATAATTCTATTATTCTATAAATTATTCTTCTAACACCAACTGTTTCAGTTAAACAAAGGGTTGCTACTAATTCTCAAATAAAGTAACCATTTAGAGCCTTCTGAGTCACTTACATGGAAATAAAATGCAACGCTTTTTTTATTTCCTCTCTTTCCTCTCTCCCTTCGCCACAAGTAAGGGTTGTTTGGTTTTACAGTAGATGAATGAAAACTGAACCCTACTAGCAGATGAGACCTGAGTCGGAACAAGGATTAACTTAAATGTAATCCATCTGAAGACTGCATGAGTCCCCTTTAGGAGTGCGGATCTCGTCTAAAGTACATGCTTAGCTGACTCTGGCCAATGCTTCACAGACGTCTGCCACTGAGAGAGCAGGAAGAAATGCACATCCATCCACCTGACCCTCTTTTGTTAATTCTCCTATCCAGGTAAAATCTGATCTAAAGAAAAGAGCAAAACAGCGTAAAGAAAGAGGTGACTTTACTGCCTAAATGTTCTGTACAGAACGACGGCCAGGTATAATGACTTGGTTTCCAGCTCTGGGTATGCTTGTGTGTATGCCTATTTCTTTATCTGCTGTGTATATCTACGTTGCCTTTAGTCTCAGCTCCCAGAGCTGGCTCCTTTGCAGTCTTCTTCAACCATCATCCACATAATTTCCACCAGTGATGTGACAACACCCTCCTCGGAGTGGTTCTCGAAATGTCTCGCTTATCTCTTCCCCAGAAAATTGGAGCCGTGTTTTGCTAGGTACTTGGAACCCAGCCCTGAAGACTCTGATGAAAGAGGTCTGAGGTAGGAAGTGTAATCTTTTTTAAAAGATCATCAAGTGAATCTGCAGTGCAGCTGGGCTTGGGAACCATTGGATGTAACTCTTGGAATATTCAGAAGTACTATCAAGACAAGAGTAGCAGTTAACATTTACATAGTGCTGTGTGCCAGTCATGATTCTAAGAGCTTTACGTATATTAACTAGTCTATGAGTACTTCATATGTTGACTTCTTTATTAATGAAAGGGTGTTGCTGTAAAAACAAAACAAAAATCTAACTGGGTTAATCCAGTTCTTCCACTGATTTCCTATAACAGGGACATAAAACTTTATCCCTCAAGAGGGCAGAGGAATACAAAAATACAACCACCTGCCCTATATGTAGTGCCTCACAAGACTTCCATGCAGGCGATACTTTGTGACACAAGTTGTACTAGTCTAAGGGTAAAAAAGTATCAATCGTAATAATAATTTCAATTAACAAAAAAGCTTCCTCCTGAGAAGCTCCATATACATACGAAGTTCAAGTTCGAAGTTCGATATATACGAAACACACACATACTTAAGACAATCTCTCCCTGTGGCAGAGAGACTGTCAAAATTCATCAGTCTTTGATGAAGTTAATTTTAGCTCTGCTCTCTTTCCCCAAACTTCTTAAAATAACAGCGAAACGATTTGTAAGAAAGCACAAGGACTAAAACACCAGGAGAGGGGATAAGAGCGAGGGGAAGAGGGAGGGGGAGGAAAAGAGGAGGAGAAGAAGAGAAGGACAAATCAGAAGCTTGAAAGCAGATGAACCAATGGTAATTTACTTAGCAGACGCAGGGAAGTAGAATGCTAACCTCATAGGAAGAAAAGCTGCGAAATAACCAGATTTACAGGGCAGGGACCCTCAAAGGCTGGGCACTCGATGGCACTGGTTACACCTGAAAATCTGGACAGCTGAGCCACCGCTCCTTTCCTATCACGGCAGAAGATTAGAAGTTTATGCACCAGAGACAATAAAGTACAGTGAATTCAGAAAGAACTGAAACCAAAATGGCCAGGTGGAATTAACTTAAAACTTATATATGGAGGAGTAAAAGGATGTGTATGTGGCAACCAGTGAGATTCCCCCACCCCCACCCCAGCCCATTTCCTCTCGCTGCTCTCCCAGGAGGTTGGCAGCTAGACTTAAGCCCTCCAGGATGGCTACCTGTCCGTCTCTGCAGAATGTAGCCAAAGACAAAAGACGTCGAGATATTCACAACAAAGGTATGTATGTCAAGGGAATACCCAGACCTGTCACCCTCGTGGATAAGCCCACCCATGCATGTAGAACTTCCAGTCAGTACTCCAACAACTCTCAGATATGAGTGGACAAGCAGAGATCACCAGATGTTTGGGTATAAAAGAGGAAAGGCAGGGGCGCCTGGGTGGCGCAGTCGGTTAAGCGTCCGACTTCAGCCAGGTCACGATCTCGCCGTCCGTGAGTTCCAGCCCCACGTCAGGCTCTGGGCTGATGGCTCAGAGCCTGGAGCCTGTTTCTGATTCTGTGTCTCCCTCTCTCTCTGCCCCTCCGCCGTTCATGCTCTGTCTCTCTCTGTCCCAAAAATAAATAAACGTTGAAAAAAAAAATATTTAAAAAAAAAAAAAAGAGGAAAGGCAGAGAGTGAAACAAAAAATACCACCCAGCCAAAAACAAACAAAAAAAAACTTAAAACGGCCAGAAGAAGGCATCATGGAGAAAAGACAGACCACGTAGGAAAAACTAATCATCATCATCATCATCATCATTATCCTTCCATAAAGTAAGAGAAGATGTTGCGACTCTGAGAGAAGGACAAGAGGTTATAATGAGGAACGTGTCCAGAATAACAACAAAAATCCCCCCGTGCACATTAAAGGTATGACCTCAGGAATAAAAACTCAATAGAAGGAGTGGGAAATAAACGTTAAGGAATCTCCCAGAGAGGAGTTCAAACTACAAGCAGGTGGAAAATACTAAGAGAAGATAAGAAAATCATAGGACCAACGTCCTAATAATGGGAGTTCCAGGGAAAGAACTGAGAAAACAGGGGAGGAAATCTCCCAGAACCGAAGGAAATAAGTGTCAGGTCTGCAATGGCCTGAATGGACTAACACAGACCCACGCCAAGGCACACGGCAGTGAACTTAGAATGCGGAGGATAAAAATACTCCCGGAGGACAAATAAGCAAACAAAACAAGTTACACACCAAGGATTAAGAGTCAGGAAGGCACGGTCTTTGCAACAGCAGCACTGAAAGACAATACAATGGACCAGTGCCTTCAAAATTCTGGGGGAAACTTATTTCCTGCCTAGAACTGCATCCTTAGGCAACTTATTAAGTCCAACTATCAAACAGGGGGAGAGAGGAAAGATATTTTCTGACGTGCAAGTTTTCAACAATTTTACTTCCCCTCTAGCCCCGCCCCACCCCCTCCCCATCCCTAGGAAGCTATTGAAAACTGTCCTCCATGAAAGCTAGAAAATAAACTAAAAACAAGAAAAGGCATGGGATTCAGGAAATGGAATCAAACTCAAAGAGGAGGTGAAGTGAAGAAAGGCCCAGATGGCAGCGGAGCACCACGCGAAAGCCAAGACCAGAGAAGGGGGAAGGTTCTCAGACTCTTGCTCCAGGATTTGTTAACACCCACTGCATCTGAGAAAGGTGAATTAGCAATGGGTACATAAAAATTAAGTTATCAGTACATTAAAAATGGAAGTACATGGTAAAAACACCATAGTTATTAACTCCAGGGAAAACCAGAAGTTACAGTAAAGAAAAGCAATCTTAATAGAGTACGTGAGTCAGATATGATCGCATTTATATAATGACAGCAGGGAAACACTAAATATTGACCTGTCTGAAATTATGACTACCTGGATGCTTCTATGGTAGGGCTAGGGGTAGGGGACAAAAGAGATAAAGTGTCATCTTCTACAGTGGGATAAGAAAGGATAATGTCTAGAACTGAAAAAGAAGTAAGTAGCAATGTCAGTGTGTAATCTAATTTTTTATTTTATTTTATTTGAGAGAGAGAGAGAGAGAAAGCAGGGGAGAGGGACTCAGCATGGAGCCCGACGTGGGGCTCGGTTGTTGGATCGTGACCTGAGCTTCAGTCAAGGGTTAGATGTTCAACGGACTGAGCCACCCAGGCACCCTGAGTGTGTGATTTAAGAAATGGAGGTAAATGACTAAAGAATCAGTTGAAAGATATAAAAGTGGTTGCCTCTGGTGGGCAGGAAATCAAGAGTAGGGATGTAGAGTAGGGGGAGGGGGGCACAAAAGATTTCGTAATGTACCTTATAAAATTTTTAGCTTCTTTAAACTCTACACGTACGATATAACCATAAAAAACACAAAGACGAGAAATGATGGCTCAGAGAAGGGACCGAGGACCACGTGCAGTAGAGGCTAAATTTCCATTCCACACAATTGCACAATTCCTCAAGTGATCATGATGTTGCTATACTTCATGGTCTGCTTTTTATAAATTTTTTAAGGTAGAATTGCTGCGTTTGGTTACACACTGGTGTGGTGGGGGGGGGGGAGAAAAGTCCCCATTTGTGGGCAAAATATCATAGTTATTAGTCACATTAAAGTCTTAATTAGTAGTAGTTCAATACTTAAAAGTATATTTTAAAATTTTTGAGAATAATCCTGTGTAGTATTAACATAGCCCCATGCTAAACACATGCCATTGGGGTCCCTAATCCTGTGGAAATGATGTCAAATGAACTGCCTGGGGACCAAGAGACAATTTATTTTTGGTCAGCCTTAATCTTTTAATGAGGGATTCTTGCTGCGTTGAAGGGGAAAGCACGCTGAATGAGGGCTGCACTCCTTGTCAATGTTTTCTTACTGCGGTTTTCTTCAGCAATTAATGTTCCACGCCAGGGTGCTGGGGGTAAAGGAAATCTGCTCAAGAATGAAAACTGCAATTTCTCCCTGGGTCCTTTAAAGGGAAAGCCTTTTCTGTCTCCTTTTCTTCCTTCTTCTCTTTTTGTTTTTGGTTGGATTTGATTCTGGAGGGACACAACTGCCAATCATCTATACAAGAACCTTGGCATTTACTCAAAGAAGCAATTTTACAGACCCGTAGTAAAACAAATCACTGTGAACCCTGAGGCTGTTTTCAGCAAGGGAAAGCACACTGGCCTAATCCTGGTTCAGCTACCAACTTGCTGTGTGATCCTGAACAAGTGGCCTAACCTCTCTGATCTCACTTTGTGGGTCTACCAAATAAAGAACGAGTCCCAGACACTTCACCGCCCAGAAATCTCTCACAACAGACCACAGCTTCTAACAGAAGTACAATGGAAACCACACGATGTGATTTGAGATGTGTAGGCCCCACAGTAAAAAGAAGTAAAAGGAAAGAATTTACATTACTTTTGATTACTTTTTTAATTTGATATATCTAAAATATTATCACTTAAATATGTAACCAATCTAAAAACGTAAGATACTTCACATTTTTCTTTAAAAAAAATTTTTTTTAACGTTTATTTATTTTTGAGACAGAGAGAGACAGAGCATGAACAGGGGAGGGTCAGAGAGAGAGGGAGACACAAAATCGGAAACAGGCTCCAGGCTCTGAGCGGTCAGCACAGAGCCCGACGTGGGGCTCGAACTCACGGACCGCGAGATCATGAACTGAGCCGAAGTCGGACGCTTAACCGACTGAGCCACCCAGGCGCCCCAACTTCACATTTTTCTACTAAGTTTTTGAAGTCTGGCACGCATTTAGCACTGACAGCATACTTCGGGATTGGCTCTGTTTCAAGTGCTCAGTACGTGGCCAGTGGCTAATCGTACTGGACAAAACAGCTACAGGCATTTGGTTTTCGAAAGCTTTTGCTTCCCCACGAGCAGTTACTAGGAACAACTGATTTATCCACATATTGATAATTCCTGCCCAAAGCAGAGGAACCTCATGCTTCCCTAGCTTGATTAACCTTACAGTATTATCCTCAAATATAGAATTACCATAGGGCATCTGGAATACTAGAGTTGGCTCACAGACCCGCCCCCATCTCTTTTTTCAGACACATAGGTGTCTGGGGGCCATAATTGGACTAGATAATACCTTAGGGTCTCTTCCAGCTCTATCATTTGGTAATCTCCGTGTTTGATCACTGGCAACAGTATCAATTATACAGGCACTTACCAGTGATGTAAAGATTCAGGGTTTCAAAAAGGGAGTGGGTCATGTGCCCAGGAGAGTACTAGAGGGAGCTGGCATCTGCTCTCTTGATGTAAGCCAGTTCCCTCTAAGGTCACAGTGTTCCCGAGAGCTCTCATTAACCCTGAAGGCTGCAAAAAGAGACAACAGGCATGGACATGTGTGAAAGATTGCTGCAGTTTCACGGTGGAAGAGTCTTTAGAAGTCACCCGGTTCAGAACTCTCATGCTTCTCTCTTCTCCAAGAGACTTGCCCATGATCACCTGTCTGCTGAGGGACAGATCTCTTGTCCTGCCTCGTGATGCCGAGCGCTCTTTCACTCACAACTTAAAATTCCACACACTGAAAACAAAACAAACCACAATAAAGTCTCTCTTCTAGGAACGAACTGAGGGTGCTCAAAAGGCATCGTATTTGCACATTCAAAATGATCAGGAATCCTGTTATGGACCCACAATGAGGGTGTGGGTGTGAAATCTACAAATTCTTGGCTTTTATTTTGGAATCATGTCAATTACATACGCTCTTTGCAGTTTTGTCATACTTGGAAGTTCAGATAGCTGTCTATAGATATAGGTCTTTAATTAGGAACAAGTGGGAAAACAAATTAAGTTGTACTTAATTGATACTGATTTTGTAGGAGAGAAAATATTTCAAAACACAGGATGCAGGCATAAAAAAAAAATAATAATAATAAAATGGAGACTTGCTATGAAAGGACCACAAGAGCATCATCCTGTAGTCCCCAAAGGAAGTAAAATACTCCATGATGGTCTATGCAGGAGGCCTGGAAGAATCCCGCTGGAATCCCGCTGGAAATGTGGGCATCTTTTTAAAAACAAGAGCCCTAGCCCATTCTCTGAATCCCTAGAACAGCTTCCATCTTGTGCCTCCCAATCCTCCCCTCCCTGGATATGTGGTCACTTTTTGTCGCCAATGCCTGAATTATGCAATCAAACCTGCTAAAACGAGTGCCAAAATTAGATGCCAAGCACATACGGCATGCTATTGGCAGAATCCTTCATCTGGTTCTCAAGTTCCCAGCTAACTCCACTGTCCAGAATTACTCAGAGTTTAAGCTAGAGGATTCTGAAGAGCGTGAGCGACGTGACTAAACAGACGCAAAGACGGACACAAACCAAAGGCAAGGATGCTTGCTGCATGAGGAGCCACGAAATTGACTCCATGGCTTAGTGAGTGACTTCTACTCTGCAGAGGAAGACCGGTGAAGCCCGATGTACCTCATCTTTACAAAAAGGGAGAGGCGGTAAGGAAATGGAATATTATCACTGCCACTGTTCTTACTAATTGTAATGGTGGAGGTGGAATTGGTGATAAGGGAGACAGGAGCACTTCATTCCTTAATTGAGTCAACCAATATTTATGGAGCACCTCCTCAGGGAAGGCATGGCTCTAGGGAGCAGGCACACAGCAATGGACAAAACAGAGTGAAATCTCTGTTCTTAAAAACCTTGCATTCTTGGGGCGCCTGGGTGGCGCAGTCGGTTGGGCGTCCGACTTCAGCCAGGTCACGATCTCGCGGTGCGTGAGTTCGAGCCCCGCGTCGGGCTCTGGGCTGATGGCTCAGAGCCTGGAGCCTGTTTCCGATTCTGTGTCTCCCTCTCTCTCTGCCCCTCCTCCGTTCGTGCTCTGTTTCTCTCTGTCCCCCAAAAATAAATAAACGTTAAAAAAAAAACCTTGCATTCTTGTCAGGATAGACAAATAAATAAACAAGTAGAACGTCAAATGGTGGTTAAGTTTTATGGAGAAAAAAAATGTCATGGAAAGGGTGTGCTGGTGAGGGCATGAGGGCTGCTATGAAGGACTCACATTAAGCAGACATCTGAAGGAGGGGAGGGTGTGGGCCATGGGAATATCTAGAAGAAGAGGATCCCAGACACAGAGAACAGGAAGTGCAAAGGCCCTGAGGTAGGAATATGCGTGGCCTAACCTTCCATCATGGCTCGCCAGACTTACTATTTAACAGGCTCCTAATAGGCCTCTCCGCTTTTAGGCTCCTCCCTCCCTCCTTATACTCTCCCTCCTCTTATCTCTCCAGCAGCCAGAGTGATTCTTCAAAAATCAAAGTCGGACTATGTCAGTCCTCTGCTTAAAATTTTCACTGGCAAATTAAAAGCCAAACTTCTTACAATGGCCTGAAGGGTCTTCCCAAATTCTGTTCCCACCCCTCCTTCCAAACCCGAGTGTCCCTCACCTGCCAGACATCATTTCAGACACACTTGCTTCATCGCTGTGCCTTTTTAATACACCCAACATATTTCCTCCTCAAGGCCTTCACGGCTCTCCGTGCTTGGAATACATTTAACCCAGAGAGCGGCACGGCTTTCTTCCTCACTTCTCTATTTTGTTAGCTGCTGCCTCTCAATGATACGGAACGTACGTACCTGGCATACAGCAGGTGCTCTGTACTTTCAGAAAGAATGAATCTGGCCATCTCCTTTCTTCCCAGCTATACCACAGTGCTGACCAGCACAGGGGAAAATCACACAGACGGACCGACCTGTATCCCAACACAGATGCCCCGTCTCCTGCTGGGAGGCAATGCCAGGTCCCCCAATTTGCCAAGCAACCAATCTCTGGCTTACTCGGCCACTCTCCTGTTGCCTTTTAACTGCTACCTCTTCCATGTGTGGCTTCTCTGTAGGGTGCGGGGTGGGGGGCGGGAATGAATTCCATGGGGGAATTCTCATTACCTTCCAGCCTGCCCTCATCCAGCTGTATTTTTCTACATGCCTTTCTTCTTGTTTCAGTGGAATGAACCCATCCTCCTATTGAACACGAAGGAACGCCTCCATTTTTATTTTGTATCTCGTTTTCTCCCATTTCTGCAAGACCTAGTCCCCTCAGTCACCCCTTACTTCTCCTCTGTTTTCAGCTCTCAACTCTCACCAGCAATTCTTCATGGACGAACACCTGCCACTGAACAAACGAAACCCTCCCTTTACCCACGGCTGCCCCTCCCCCACTCCTCTCTGATCTGTTCTAATCCACGGTCAGCCAAAGGGACACCTACCATCACTTTTTTCCATGCTTCAATGTACAGCAGTCAGGTCGGCGCTAGCCTCTCCCCACCTCAAAAACTGTTCTGACCGAGTCACTGATGACTTCCTTAGTCCTCATCTTCTCTGACCTCTCACAGTACTTGGTTGTTCAGGATCACTCTCTCCTTCCCGAAATCTGCTTTCTTTGGTCTGTCTAGGATTTCCCTCCTCTTTCTCCCTGTGCTTCTGCACAGGCTCCTCCTTCTCATCTTGACACCCTACATAATGGGCCCTTTACAAAGAGCCATCTTTTCTGCTTCTTGCTCTCAACCTTCTCATCTGATCTGTCGCTAAACCTTGCCCAATGAATCTACTTAATGTCAGTTGCGTATTTCCAGTTCACTCCATCCCCACTGCCGCTGCCTTAGTTTAGACTTGTATTTTTTCTCACCTGGATCAGTGCAACAGCTTTTTACCTCACCCCGTCCTCTGTGTTGCTACCTATGAAAGCTTTTAAACGTAAATCTGATCGCGTCTCTTTCCTATTTAAATTCCCTTGAGCCACCCTACAACCTTCAGGGTGAAATCTGAACTCATTAGGATGGCATACCCTGAGCCCCTCAAAAGCTAGCACCCACTTCCTCCTTCAGCCAGTCACAGACTTGCAGTTATTGGTTCATATATGTGTATACTTCCCAGATTTTTCTTACACACAGAAATCACTGAATTGCATTTCTTGGGTCAACACCCAGAGGCTAACTTATATATAATTGTATACACATACAAACCAAGGTGGCATAGTCTTTTGGCCTTACAGTTGCAAGTTACTTTTTGAGAACTTTCTGAAAAGATATTTAGAGAGAAATAGCACATAAGCGAGAAAAGCGATCCTTCTGAACTCGTTACCACGGACATCATGTAATGGGTTGATTCCAGGCATTTCCCAGTGATCCCCCGATCCCTCTGTCTTCCTATTACATTAGTGAACGTTCCACAGAGTCCACTTTAAAATGAAAAATAAAATACAAAACCCATTGTCATAAGTGTTCACCGGAAGAAAACATCCAAATATACACATATACATACTGTTATGGTAAAAGAAGAAAAGACGCTCTCTCTCACCCAGTAGATTTCAGATACATTTTAGCTGTGTGGCCAGGTTTAAAAACTCCTCCCTGGCAAACCTACAACTCTCCTTTTTCTCTTTGAAAAGCACGGAGAGTATATAAATTAACCATCTGTTTACTGCCACAGATCCAAGAAGACCTTTTCCAAAAGCCTAACTGACTGTAAGGTTTTAGGTTCATCACGAGCAGACAAGCAAAGTGAAAGAGGGTAGTTAGTAAAGGTTTGCTAGGAGAGCCAAGGAGTGCATCTTTGACTTCAGCAAATAATCCGACAGTTTGCATTTTCTTACGGGTTAAAGTGAAATGTAGTACCATTGTGCACATTTGCAAAAATGATGATGTGTCACTTCTGCCATATCTAATGCACGGCACACAAAAAGAGATTTATACGTCATAAAACACTACATAACCACAACACACTTATAAATTACAAAGATCAGTCTGTACCTACCTGGAAGACACTCTCGAGTAGTATGCCACAGGGCTTCTTCACTGATCCTGTCCCATTCAATCCTGTCCTTCCAAATAATTAACACAAAGGCCTATAGGGACTTCTCATCTAAGCTGTTTGACATACAGTAGAAGAGATTCTCAAGAGGGAAGAACATAAGATCCAAATTGCCTCAGCCAGCTTAAATGAAATTTAATAGGATTAAATGTAAAGGCACACATTTAGCTTAAAAAAAATCCACTGAAGCATAAGGGAGGAGAATTCTGACTTTGGCTACAGTCCGAGTAAAAATGGTCAACCTGAGTACGACATCGATACTAAAATGCTATCACCTTATGCCACACTGATGAAGTGCCTACTGATTTAGTCAACAATTCGTTTACACCTAATGGATGTCCTACTCCCGTTCCCCTTAGCCCAGTTGGTGTGCAAATCACATTTTCTAAATTTTTTTTTAGTGTTTTTTATTTTTGAGACAGAGAGACAGAGCATGAGTGGGGAGGAGCGGGGAAAGAGAGAGAGAGAGAGAGAGAGGGAGAGAGAGAGAGACAGAATCTGAAGCAGGCTCCAGTCTCTGAGCTGTCAGCACAGAGCCTGAAGCGGGGCTCGAACTCACAAACCATGACATCAAGACCTGAGCTGAAGTTGGATGCTTAACCAACTGAGCCACCGAGGAGCCCCAACCACATTTTCACACAAATATTAATAAAACTGGAAGAACAGGGACAGAAAGGCACTCAGGAGGAAGACCAGAATGGTAAATTATCCAGGAGGATTCGTCTCAGGTGAGCAGAGGCCCAACATGGAAACAAGACTGAAGGGACAAGATAATCATCTTTAAATGTATGACTAATAGGGGCGCCTGGGTGGCGCAGTCGGTTAAGCGGCCGACTTCAGCCAGGTCACGATCTCGCGGTCCGTGAGTTCGAGCCCCGCGTCGGGCTCTGGGCTGATGGCTCGGAGCCTGGAGCCTGTTTCCGATTCTGTGTCTTCCTCTCTCTCTGCCCCTCCCCCGTTCATGCTCTGTCTCTCTCTGTCCCAAAAATAAATAAACATTGAAAAAAAAAATTAAAAAAAAAAATAAATGTATGACTAATAACAAAAACGACAGTCAGCATTGATTAAGGAACTATACTACTGGCCAGGCATATTGTAACATATTCTCCATTATATTCTTAATCCCTGCCAAGGAGCTGTTATTTCTCATCTTACCAATGAGGAAAAGCAGTTCAAAAAAGATGATACAGTGATTCTAAAATTCGACGAGCTGGTAATGGCAAAGGTGGGAGTCAAATCCATACCTGACTCCAAAGTTTAGTTTGTCTCTAGAATTAATGCAGAAGGAACATGTCCCGTTTGGTCCCACATGACAAAACTAGAACCAAAGGGCAAAGTGACAATGAAGTGAATTTCAGAGAAGTCTTATCCTATCCAGACACATCCAAAAATGGGATGGAAAAGGGAGCAGTGACATGCTCTTCACTGACCATATCCAAGCAGAAGATCAACGTCCTGCTGTATCTGGGATACCACTGAGACATTCATGACTTGGGTGACAAGTCAAAAAATATCATCTCTGAGGGCCTTTACAGCTCTTAGACTCATCGATATGTATCAGATATTATTAAAAGCAATTTTTTAAAAAGGAAATAAAATACTTCCCAAGAACTGGACGCTGCCCATGTTAGAAAACTCCAAGTTTTCTTGGAGTAGGGCTTAGCTACCGTTTCACTGCACAGGCAGGCTTCTAAGCATGCTAACAGAATTTAGAAACAACAACAACAAAAAATTCATTGCACACAACTCGCTAAAGCCTCATACGTGAACGAGGAACAAAGATGACAAGGAAAACAAGCCACTGTCATTCTGTGTGTTGACCTGGGCAACGCAAACATGGAACCACTTAACTTTGCCACGAATAAAGGACACGAAAACAAGGTGAAACACGGTGCTGTGCAATAGCTTACAATCTGATGCTAGACTTCCAGATTTTTTTCTGCTCAGTATCCCCATACCCCTTCTGCTGGGGGAATCCCAGGATTGGCAGGCTTTCTCACCTGTTCTCTGGATCAGAAGCCGGGCCCATCAGATGCACCTGTCCCAGTTTTTGAATCTTAAGGGAGTGACCACTTCCCCAGGGATGTTGGCATCATGGCAGGGGCATCAGCTTCATAAGTTGTGTGCCCACTGGCAGCCACACAGCGGAGGCATTCAGGGAGCACTGTCCCTGTGGTAGGACCTCGGCTGAGCTCTGGCCCCTGAGAAAGCCTTGGGGTCTGCTTTTATTTGTTTTCTGATGTTTATTTGAGAGAGAGAGAGAGAGAGAGAGAGAGAGAGAATATGCGTGCGTGAGCAGGGGAGGGGCAGAGACAGAAGGAGAGAGAGATTCCCAAGCCCACTCCATGCTATCAGCACAGAGCCCGACACAGGGCTCCATCCCAGGAACCGTGAGATCATGACCTGAGCCAAAATCAAGAGTTGGACACTTCTGCTTAACTCACGCTTCACACCTGAGCCACCCAGGCGCCCCTGCTTTTTTTTCTTAATTGAGCCCATGAATTACCTAATATCTTTCCAATGAGACCTTTTTCTAAGTTATACATAACTTACATATGTATGTATACATATATATACATAACTAAGTTATATATAACATATACATAACATATATATAACATATACATTATGTTATAAATAACATAACTTGTTACTTGCACGTAAGAACTGACACACTTCTAACAGTGTTCCATCACAGAATGAGTCTGCTAAATATCTGCTCTTGTCCTGATGTAGTAAAAAGGATACTGACCCTAAAAACTACTTCCAACATAAACCCACGATTTTTCTAAAATGCTGGCACCCAAGCCATTGAGATAATCTCAACTTAAAAAAAGTCAGCTACATCTATTAGAGAAGATAACAATTGTGCTTCTATTAATCAGCGATGTGATAAATTATGACTCAGACTGGTTCATTCATTCGGCACATATTGAAAGCCTCCTCTGTGCTAGGAAGAGAAAAAAAAGAATGAGTCCTAATTAACCCTATTGTTTTTTGGCATCCGTGTAACAGAAAGCAGGGAAGGCTAAAGGTAGAACATTTGTAATGCTATAGTCACAGAAGAAAAAAATTACGTGCACAACCTTTTTAAAAGTCATGTCATTTATTTGATGTTGCATAATACTTTACTTCAGACAGACTTGACCCACTCATTTAATTACACAGCACACTAGACAAACACAGAAGGGAGTCACTGGTCACTTCTCAGCGATTTTCTTTACACCTTTTACCTCCACAAAGGATTCTCATAATGTACGCAATTGTAACAGCAGCAATTGCTCTACCAACCAATTTTTGAGTAAAAGCCTGGCTGTCCGGAAAAACCTCAGAAATGAACGATTCTGAAGATCCAAGATTTCAGGGTATCGTACTGAGCACCAGAGGTTATTTCAGTGATTATTTTAACAACTCAGGGGAAATTTTTCTACATTACATTATATATTTTCCTTCTGGCAGAAAAGAAAAAAAAAAATAGTAGGCAGCGAAATGGTTGCATCACTTGAACTATGCCATTTCTAGCCTAGAAATGTTTCTGCCTTGATTCCCTAGGTAGAAAAGTAAGTGGGTCTTAGCGTGGAGGTTATTTTTAGCACCTGACTTCTTTTTTGAGAAATTCGTTCTTTTCTTGATGTGAATGATTACCAAGACAGGCTTTCAACTACAGTTTTAGATCAAAAATGAGCACATCACAGGAAAAAGTTAGAGGGATTTCAAGTTTTTAAGAAGGGAGCTCAGCAAATTTGGTAGCAAGTTCTGAGGGAGGGAGGGCTTGCGTGCTAAGTTCCTGCCAAATATATTTGGTGCAGTGATTCTCCAAGAGCCGTAAAAAGGACAAGCTATAAAATAGCAAATCAGTTCTCAAATGATGGGAGGTTGAGTTTTAAAGGAGGTCTTATTCTAGAAAGCACACACACATAAACACAGGTGGCGGTGTGCATGCATACGGAAGCTACTAGGTCCAAGTTTCGTGTTTGCTCGAAAACCTAACCTGTGAGAATACACGGCAAAGTACCGAATCTAGTTCTGAATTCTTCAGGGTCCAGACGTAGGAAGAACAACAGCCATACCAACATCTGCTTCCAAAATGAACCTGATTTTGGTTGTTTGGGAGAAAAAAAACCCCCGCCAGCCCAAGTCTGACAGTGTGACAACGTTCGAGAAGCTACAATAAGGGGATAGTCTCAGGGCTGGAGGACTTGAAAAGTCAGTTACACAAAAGAATGACATGTCTGAATCCCCGAGACCTTTTACCTGAGATCACCCACACCCAGGGCTCTGACCTCAGAGAAAGAACTCGGCTTTCATAACCACACAGCTGAAGCCCAGGATCCACAACTGGGCTAGTTGAATGGCGTCTGAAAGAAGAGTGGTGTTTAGAAAGGAAAAATAAGAACTCTCTGACCCGTCAGGGAAGTTCCCTTTCTACTCTTCCAACCGGGCAAACGATTTCAGGCAGAGTTCAGAGGGAGTTGCATCCACCAGAAGAAGGCAGCCGATGGACACACAGGTTTCACTCGGTGCCTCAGCCTGGTCCTGGTCAGTTTGGCACACATCCACATCCCGAGTCTGCTGCTGTGCTGGGGCCCAGAAAACTGACTCTGCCTTAGAGCTTATGAGGAGTACTAACGAGACTTCATCGTCTACGGAGGGGAAAAAAAAAAAAAGTTTCTTCTGGGGAAACCCCTCCTCGAGTGACTTATAGCAGATAAGGTCACATTAAAACCAGCTGTATGCTGGGGCGCCTGGGTGGCTCAGTCGGTTAAGCGTCCGACTCTTGATCTCAGCTCAGGTCATGCTCTCACGGTTGGTGGGATCGAGCCCCGCTTCAGGGCGGTGCTTGGGATTTTCTGTCTCCTTCTGTCTCTGCCCCTCCCCTACTCACAGTGTCTCCGTCTCTAAATAAATAAATAAGCTTAAAAAAAAAACAAAAACAACAGGTGTATGCCAGGCCTGGCTGTGTAAACAATCACCGGGGACGGCC
This sequence comes from Herpailurus yagouaroundi, assembly GCF_014898765.1. Taxonomy (NCBI): domain Eukaryota; kingdom Metazoa; phylum Chordata; class Mammalia; order Carnivora; family Felidae; genus Herpailurus; species Herpailurus yagouaroundi. The sequence continues at coordinate 36,093,674 of NW_024412407.1, forward strand.
CAGGAAGACAGCATCGTTTACTAAGTACCTGCCGTGTGCCACATGCTCTAATAGGCACTTCATAAGCAACAACTCATGCAACACAACAGTGTACTATAGGTACTGCGAGCCTCCTTTCGGGCATGAGAAAAATGAGACTTTGTGACGTTCAGGCACATAGGGCATTTTTGACAATCAGCACAGCCTGCCCTGAGAACAGAACAGAAGTTTCAGTCTAGTTAGATGAGATTCACCCACTCATCGATACTTCAGAGCCCTCTATGGTCAGCTCGACCCTGTGCTGCATTCTGGGGGAACGCAGTAGTGATCTAGATGGCACGGTCCCAGCCCTCTACAGCGTGTGGTTTAGGCTTAAGGCCAAGGTGGGAACCCATGTTGTAAGAAGGGAAGTAGAGAGCCTGTTGGAAGTACACTGGGGGCGCTGGTGAGTCCTCAGGCATAAGTGACTTCGGCAGAGGTCTAAAGGATGAGTTGGAGTTATATTGAATTTATCTTGCTGAATTAGGGGGGTGGGGGCAGTACGGGGGGAAGGGCTCAGCCTAGAGAAGAGTGTTGCAGCCAGAAGGAAGAGAGAGAAGGTGATCTGTACAGGAAACTGAAAAAGGCCCAGTACGGCTGGAAAGCAGAGAGCAAGGAGGTGAGTATACAAAATAAAGCTGCAGAGGTGAGTGGGACCCAGGGTGTGCGGGACCCTGCAGGCTGCTGCATTTGTCCTAGGTGCAGTGGGAAGGTCCTGAGGGGTTTTAAGGGTAGGGGGAAGGGGACAATGGAAAGCACTTTAATTAAATAACATTCTTTAATGCTAATTCTTTGCTTGCAGTTTAACACAATGAATCTAGGTGCAAAGTGGCCAGCTGGGGACGGATGTGATCATGATTTCGTTAAGACAAAAATAATCCTAGACAATGCTAGAAAAAAATTACAGTAGAGAAAGAGGAAAAAAAAAAAACCCTCTACCCGTAGTCCTTTCACCTAGAGATAACCACAAGAACTATTTTCCTGCATTTCCTTCTGGTCTATTTTAATGGATTTTTTAAAATGGGATTATTTTGAGGACACAGATGTGTATCCTTCCTTTGCAATTATATGAGATGAACATTTCAAAAACATGATTTTTAACTGCCGCATAATATTCTGGTGTAATGACCTTCCCTAATTCATTGAACTGATGTCTTGTTGGCCGTACGTCCATGTGTAAGAACCACTGTCGGCATCTGAGACTGTTTCCTAGTGATGGATTTTTAGAGAAGAGGTTACTGAGCTGAGGAGTTAAACTGTTTTAAGGATCTTAATCCACATGTGCCAAAGGGTATGCTCAGCAGATTGCGTTTTTGTTCTCGGGTGGGTTGCTGTTGGTGGTGGTTTTTTTTTTTAACATTTATTTATTTTTGAGAGAGTGAGACAGAGCATGAGTGGGGGAGGGGCAAAGAGGGGGTTATACAGAATCCAAAGAAGGCTCCAGACTCTGAGCTGTCAGCACAGAGCCCGACGCAGGGCTCGAACTCACAAACCGCAAGATCGTGACCTGAGCCAAAGTCGGACGCTCAACTGCCTGAGCCACCCAGGTGCCCCTGTTGGTGTTTTCTCATGTCACTTACACATACATGCCTCTTGCGTGAGCTGCTGTTGCAAATCTGTTATGCCTACCTGTGCCAAGCACGAATCCATGGGCCCGGCTCCCCCCCACCAACTAGTCTGAATTGAGAATTAGCATTAAAAAAAAAAATCTGCCAGCTAAAAAACCAAACTCTTGTATGTTATCATTTCAAGTACATACTTCCAGTATTTGTTCTTTGGTGAGTTAATTTCAATGCTCAGTCTAAAGGAGAAGTCAGGTCCCCACCCTGGGACTCTGTAGTGCTGCTATGACATAAGGGCTTTGTCCTGACCTGTTTGTCTTCACCTCACTGGAGATTTACCTCAGTACCTGAAATCAATTTCCATCGCCCCATAGCTTCCTGCACGTGGTCCTGAGCTCCTTCTCCCACGGGACTATGAGCTCCTAGGCTGAGCCTTGACGGTTCCATCACTGGTAGACTGGCTTCCAAACCCAGGGCTGGTAATAACCATCATCTCTGGGCATCACCATCAAGCATGGTTAGTGGGCATGGGGCCTGATGCTGTGGCAGATGAAGAAAGTGCATTAAACAGCTCCCTAGAACTCCAGAAACATTAGTAGAAGATAGATCATGCTGGCTTGGACACACCTGAAGAACCACAGGAAATAAAAACAGATCAGCACAAGGAAGCAATCAGTAACACGCTGATGTGCACACAGAAAACATAATGCTTGGTGCAGGGAACTCTGGGTGCCCCACTAACTGTTCACAAACCATTGCTTGGGTGCTCCGCCTGCCTGGCTTATCAGGCTCCTCTGTCCTTTTCAGTGGCTCCCACAATAGGGATATTTATAAATGTGGAAAGACTCAACTCAGGGAGTGACCTGAGCACAGACTCAGAAGTAGGGCAGTGACAGTGTCTTCTGTACATATTTTGATGGGGTGGGTAGAGACCCCTCTGGAGTGTAAATTCTACAAATTAACAGGACAACATGTCTGCTCCTGTTCACTGAAGTTTCCACATCGTCTAGCATGCGCCTGGCACATGATGGCTGCTCAGTTCATATTTGCTGCAAAAGCGAACACAAACTCACATAAAAATATTTTAGTAAGTCATAAAGAGGAGTATCCGTATTTTATTCGACGTGTAACTCCAGCACTCATCACAGGGCCTGCCACAAAATAAGTCTGGCAATTGCTTGTTGTGACTGGCTACATTTTCTTCCACAATGAACTTTCCAGGATTAGAACCTGGAGTCTCCCAGTGAAGGAGACTGCCCCCCACTATCAGCCTCCCTGCCTTGGCCAGGACTTTTGTAGCCACCATCCACAGTTCAGAGTCCCAAGTTTACGGTCCCGGGAATCAGCTTTACCCTTGTGGACCCCCACGTTTTCCTGTACTCTCAATCATTAACAGCCACATTCTCAAATCATAGATTTGACTGGAGAAAACAAATTGCCCTCTGCTACAAGATGTCATGCAAGGTTGAGACTGTGCCTGGATAGGAATTAAAGATACAGCATGCAGCGAAGGCATCTAGCCATGCCCAAATCTGCAGACGTCATGTTTTTATACACACAGTTCCTGATGAGACACTCCGTTGTGACCCATTCAGAGGAAGAGGGATGGATAATTCCCTAGCCTGCCCCCATGGAGCCACAGTCCTCTCCCGCATCATTCAGAATTCCTGGGGCCTGGCTAAAACAGCACTCTCCCTCATTCAGAGGCTAGCTAACAAGTTACCAGTTGTTCATTTTCTCCCAAGTTCCTTCAAGAGGCAGGGCAGTGGTTATGATGCGCTCCTCCTTGCGGAACCACAGTTGGAATCTACGTGCATTTTGCCAGATTAATTATTAGGCTAGAAAAGGTGGTTAGTAGAAACAGGTCAACCTGTACTATATTTCAGACAGAATATGAGCTATATATGGGTTTTTATGAGGTAAGGGGACAGCTGAACACCATTTGTTTACATTTAACTCTTTATACAATTTTTTTTTTAACATTTATTTATTCTTGGAAGTGAGAGAGAGAGGGGCGCCTGGGTGGCTCAGTCGGTTAAGCGTCCGACTTCGGCTCAGGTCATGATCTCACGGTCCGTGAATTCGAGCCCCGCGTCGGGCTCTGTGCTGACCGCTCAGAGCCTGGAGCCCATTTCAGATTCTGTGTCTCCCTCTCTCTCTGCCCCTTCCCTGTTCATACTCTGTCTCTCTCTGTCTCAAAAATAAAAAAATAAAACATTAAAAAAAAAAAAAGAAAAAGTGAGAGAGAGAGAGAGAGAGAGGGCAGAAAGAGAGAGAGAGAGGGAAACAGAGTCTGAAGCAGGCTCCAGGCTCTGAGCTGTCAGCACAGAGTGCAACGCAGGGCTCAAACTCGTGAACCACGAGATCATGACCTGAGCCGAAGTTGGACGCTTAACCGACTGAGCCACCCAGGCGCCCCTGTTTACATTTAATTCTTTACCACGAGGAGGAAAAATGTGCTCCAGGGATAAATGTGATTTGGGGACACACATTCTAAGGTACAGAATGACCCTGCCATTTCACATGCCTGCAGGGCGTGGAGCAAGCAGATGGACAGGGCACTGCAGTGATACGAAGGAGAGTCCACAAGCTGGCCCAAGCCTAGTGCCTGACTCTTGGAGGTCTGTCTGCACAAGGCCCATGCCCCGTTTGTAAACTCTCTTAGGTGGTTAAGACGCGGGTTGTTGATGGAGTTCCCCAGGCAGTGGGGCCACAATGCAGGACAAGATGAAAGCCGGGCATTCTGCTGCCAGGAGGAACATCTCTCAACCTGGACACGAAACTGCCCTGAAGCTTCCCACCCTCCTTCCTCATTTAACTCCCTCTTCCATTAAAAGCAAAAGCAAAACAAACAAAACACCTCTCCTTTCTGAGATCTCTGAGATCGGCCAACTTCTCCATCGGCCTTGCGGCTGGGGTCCTGCCCCAACAGTCCCTTGCCCTCAGTTGTCTGGGCTCCAGGTCTGCCCTCCTTCCCATGACACACCGTGTGTCCCCGTTCTCCCCAAGCTATCTCGTTTCTCTGCGGCTGCACCAGCAGCCTTGGTCACCCAAGGGCACGGCAGCACGCAGCCCATGTTCCCTCTCCCCGACTTTCGGGTCAAAGGCATCCGGCTGCACCCCCAGCAACAGTAGTGTCTGCAACGGAAGCCACGGGGTGGGTTCCCTTCCCATTCCTGGGATTCGGATCGGTGTTTTGTTTCTTTTTTTTTTTCCCCCAGTTTATTCATTTGTTTGTGTTTTGAAGGGAATGAAGTATGCTCTCCTTATAAATATGCTCTGTTTTCTTCAAATGCCCTCCTTCTTCTCCTAAAACCTTATTTCTGAAAGTGCTACAAGCCAGAGCATGAGAAAAGTTGCTTTGAAAACCAGCTCAGTGGGACTGAGCCTTGTCTAGTGTCCTTTCAAAGCATTCAGGGACATCAATTATCTCTTCGTTACAAGCCGAATGAAAATTTAAACTAGCAGATAACAACAAAACAATGTCTATTTACATTTGAACTCAGACAATGCTAATGTTCTAGAACCAGAACTGCAGTCAGGAAACCAAGCTCTAAAATTCTAGCTCACCGTCCTGTCCATGTTGATATAACTTCAAGAACATTTCCATTTTCAACTGAAACAGTCCCAACACTGTTGATTCTCAGGCAAAAAATCTTTATTAAAAAACTTAAAAAAAAAAAAAAGATATATACTGCTCTTTTAACTTTTGCTGAGCTAAACAAAAATTCTTTTTATGTCAACAAAGTAAATTAAGACCTAGAAATGACAAGGGCACCTGGGTGGCTCAGTAGGTTAAGCATCCAACTTCAGCTCAGGTCATAATCCCATCATCCGTGGGTTCGAGCCCCACATCGGGCTCTGTGATGACAGCTCAGAGCCTGGAGCCTGCTTCGGATTCTGCGTCTCCCTCTCTCTCTCTGCCCCTCCCCTGCTGTGCTGTCTCTCTCTCTCTCTCTCTCTCAAAAAATGAATAAACATGTAAAAATTTTTTTTAAAAAAAGACCTAGAAATGACAAAGGAAATAAGATCAAGACTTTTCATACTTAAATCATGATCAGAAACCTTAAAACCAGTCTTAGAAGTGGCATTATGATATGGGCAATGTAAAGATCTTCCAACATTATGATCCTAAAATAAAAATCTTTAGACTTTCATTGGTTAGAGATAGACCACAGAGAATTGCAAGAGAAGCTTAGCACTACCATTATTACTTGTCCTTTTTTATTTACGTTTATTTATTTTGAGAGAGACTGTCTGTGCACGCGTGCGAGTATGAGTGGGGGAGGGCAGAGAGAGAGGGAGAGGGAGAGAATCCCAAGCAGGCTCTGTTGCTGTCAGTTCAGAGCCCGACTTGGGGCTCGATCCACAAGATCATGACCTGAGCCAAGATCAAGAATCAAATGCTTAACCGATTGAGCCACCCAGGCACCTTGGTTGTCCTTTATCATCTTGCAAAGTATAGTAAAGAAATGTTCTAACCAGGTGGTAGAAAGAAGCTGCTGGTTTGCTTTAGTCAATATCAAGTTCATAGTTGCCTTTTATACGAAATACGCAATCAGTTACTTCCTTGATGCACAGTGGGTTTAACTCCCCCACAACCCTAGGAATAAATTCCTTAGAAAAGAAACTTCCCTTTTGGGGGAAAGACTAGTCCCCTTTAAATGCATACAACAGAAACCATTACCCAAACCACCCATCACCAATCAGTCCGAGGTCTCAGCCACAAAGAATCTCACTTCAGAGTGTACCTAAGCCCCGCCACGGGCACAGATGTGACCATGGAAAGCTGTCTTCTCTACTCTGACACCTTTGATCGTTGAGTCATAAGATTCCCCAGGGAAGAGGCTCATGAAATTACCAAATTACATAATTGTTCCCCTGAATTCACAAATGTTCTCTTGTGGTTTAAGATAAACGAGTGCTGATTCTCCAAATTAATAACCAACACTCCAGAAAATGAACTCTTCTGCTGGCTATCCAGCCTCCAGATTTTGGTCGTTAAGTTCAGAGATTAATCTTTAACAGACAGGACTCCTACCTTCTACTTTTTAGGTGTCTGAACGTTTGCATCCACACGATCACAACAGGATCATACCTTTGATGGGGATGGGGATGGCAGATTGTCCTCTATTTAACTGGCTACTATTTTTACCGCCAATGAATCACACACCAGGGGCTTTCCATAAAACTGGATGATTGACTATCGTAACTGGTGAGAATCTAAGAATGTGGAAAGTAAGGACCTTCAAGACATCTTGTACAAAAGCTGGGTCTGAAGGCCAGGTTTCCCGACTCCAAGTCTCACTCTTGTTCCACTCCAATACAGTTCTTTGCTACCAACGCCTATTTAAACCTGGTATGAGTTCAGTTGAAATTCAAGAGCACATTGCACATCCTCTGAAGAGTCTTGGTTGACAGAGGAACCCAGGGGGTTAAACAGGACGTGTCATTGGTTGTATGAACAGAAACTTCATGACCAGAACTTTACAAGAAAGGGGAGCGTACATCCATATTCCTTCATTTCTGCTCCCCTATTTGTTGTTAAGAATCCACTTTCTCATGGGAACCTAAAGCCTGGAGCGTAAAGCTGTCACTGGCACCATGTTGATCTGTTACCATGGAGATCACTCTGGTAACATAAAACCCTGCTACCAGTCCAGACACACAAGTATCTCATTCTGACTCCCAGAGGGATTGCTCTGCACCCTACTCCCACCAGTTTAAAGTTCGTCTCTGCTAGGATTGACCTCTAAAGTGTTTGGAGATTGACTTTGAAATGTCATTAAAAATCTAAACACTCATTGACAAGGAAGGAGGTAAGGAAGCGGTATCTCAAGATTTTAGAGCCACGAAGTTCACATGTAGCGACTGCTCCCTATGTTACAGTTAGGGACTCTGTTACTACCTTATTTGACAAAGAACCAAAAGTAAAATGTGGAAGGGGACACCTTTGGGACCACTACTACTTGCTACTTATTCATCACCTGCAATACACCGTTTACACAGTATCCAGCTCATTACTCAAATTGTGAAGTGTGAAAGCATTAGTTGGGGTCGATCCCTACAAAGCCTTGCCACATTTTCAGAAACTAGAGTTCCTATAGGTGGCGGGTCAAATCAGTCTCTAACGGCAGAGACAAACAGACTTGATGTCGCTCATCAGTTAAAGCACGTCAGTGTCACTCTGGGTCTCGTGCAAATCTGCTGGACCATCCAGGGGGTGCAGAGAAGTCGAAAAGGCTGTCTTTCTCCAGGGTGAAAGAGAGCTACATTTCTTTGTGAAACGGCAGTGTCGGTCTAGAGGAAGGTCTATTTTAGTTTCCCCTAAATCTTAAGATTATTAGGAGGGCAGGTGGAGGGTGGAGGGGTCTTGGTCTATCATTAGGTTGACAGTGGTGAGGCATGGCTTTCCCCACTAGGGATTCCTGGGCGTCATGCAAGGAAGGCCAGCACTAGGATGTTTGTATTCAGAAGCCTCAGGCTTCAGGCTGGGCCAGGATCACACGGAGACCTAGAGTTGTCCTGTAAGCGGGCAGAGGCTACCCCAGCATCCAACAAGGAGGATGCGAACAAAGGAGGCGGAGCTTCCCTTCTCTGCACGCCCAGAGCATAAGCTGGGCCACTGCCTCCATCACCTGTAGTCTCCACGGTACAGTGCACAGGAAGCCGCTGTCAACCCCCAACATCCAAGGCCTGGGGGCAGGGGGGAGGGCCTTAGGGATCTCACGGCTCAGTGGGTTTTGCTCTTTTCCCCACATCTGCTTCCTTACGTGTAGTAGACCGTCCTCACCTGGGTCTGAGGAGCAGCGAGTATCAGGAAGGGGACAGAACTCAAGCCTACTCGTGGCCACTTCTCTTCTCAAAACTTTGAGCGGAAAGGATGTTGGATTTCATCTACCTGTCAGTCACCTGGCCCCTTCGGCATCTCTTCAGTTCCTGCAGCTCCTCTGCTAATAGGATCTTCCTCCTCACATACTCCTGCCTCGCAAAGCTGCCTGTGAGCGCCAGGGAAGAGGAACGGCCAGGGCGTCGCAGGCCGGCGGTGCCGCGAGCGCCCGCGTCTTCCTCCAATCCTCCCCTCGCCGCTTCTCACTTCCAAACAAAGCGAGCGATGAGGCCACCTCTTCCACGTCTCCCCCACTTCCTCACCAGAGGAGAGCAAGGGCATGTGACAGTGTAGAGGTGGTCACAGCATTTCAACTTTCGGGTCTCCCGCTTCAAGCCCAAATGGGGAATATACTGAGTAACGAAGAAAAAGAATTTGTTTCGGAAGACCCCACCGGCTGCCGGAGGCCAATGAAAGACTGAAATCAGAGATTACCTTTCTCTTCGCAGGAGTGATGACCCCATTTCTCCCCTCACTATGAACTCAAAACAACACCCACCTAGTGTTTTCGCTACATACGCCAGAGAATAACTCCGTACTTTGAGTCTAATTAGGTGCAATCAAAATCCTCCCCCCCCCTTTTTTTTTTTGCCCTCAGATTTTCTCCTGGATGATACCTGTGTTTTAAACAGAAGTGGATTTAAAACATATTTTAGACTTCATTGAAAAATAATTTTCTAAATTTTTTTTTTAATGTTTATTTATTTTGGGGACAGAGAGAGACAGAGCATGAATGGGGGAGGGGCAGAGAGAGAGGGACACACAGAATCCGAAGCAGGCTCCAGGCTCTGAGCCATCAGCCCAGAGCCCGACGCGGGGCCCGAACTCACGGACCGCGAGATCGTGACCTGAGCTGAAGTCGGACGCTTAACCGACTGAGCCACCCAGGCGCCCTGAAAAATAATTTTCAATGGAAAAAAAAATCCATCTTCTTTGGGGGGAGAAAAATGAAGTGAAGAGGAGAAGTTCCTGAGCTGTTTACACGACAGTCCAAGAAATGAAAAGTAATAAAGCTCTGGACTTAAACAAGAGGACATACCCTGGAAGTTTACTTGCACAGAGGAAAGTTAAGAAAACCGAACAGAAATCAAGAAAAACAACAACGACGACACATACTTTCTGTGGAGATGTAAAACATATCCTTGTGAGTGTTTTAGATATTTATCTCTTGCAATTACTGTTCTACTGGGCACAGTGGACTCTCAGTAAACACTGGTTTTGTTGAATGACTATCCAAATTTCTGCTTTCTAAGACCGAGCCCCTACCTTGTGCCTCTTTGTTTCCCTAGCACTGAGCACGGTGGTTCTTCAATCAATGCCTGTCGAGTAGAACAAGATTTGAATCCTCTTCACCACGAGCCCGGGGAAGCCACAAACAGCGCTTGCAAGGAATTTCACAAGGAGAAGGATCCAGTCTGGCACCAGGCACTTTCCTTACCTGTCTGAAAAACGGAGAGCAGATTTCTGTCCTGATGCATAAGGTGTGGCCAGAGCTGGCCAGAACGGGCTCTCTTCCAGACAGAGGTGAGAGGCAGGGTTATGTTTGCTCAGTTTATTACCCAGGTGTGTTATTTTCCACAGGCTTCTCTGCCGTTACAAGAGTCGGCCACGACAAGACTATGAGGTTAGTGCTGTTTCCTTTCAGGGGCCTGAGACAGGTGTGACTTACTTCTAAGCACTGAGGTCAATTTAAAACAACTGACTACACAGAGGAGACGCAATGAAGGGGTAAGGAACGGAGGTGCTGGAACAGACAGAGCTGCGTTCGTATTCTGCCTCAACCACCAACCAGTTCTGTGGCCATGAGCAAATTACTTAACATTTCAAAGCCCTAGTTTCTGTATCTGTAAAGATAACATCGCCTACCTCTCAGACTTGTTGGGAGAAAAAAAATTAATGAGACAATTTATTAGAACACCGGAACACACACCCAATAAATGACAGCTCTTTTTACGCAACGCTTGGCTTGTCACCATTTTGCAACTGTGATTTTATACGTGGCATCTAATTTTTCCAGTGCCTCAGTTTTCTCAAATCGAAACGGGTGCTGGGAAAACACGCTTTGAGGCAAAGTCAGTAAGAGACCTTTACTCATACAAACTGAAATGAGAAGGAGAATAATGTGGCGGGCCTAAAAATGACATACCCGCTCATGCTAAAACCTGATGTCAGGACCAGTCAACACGGTGGCCTCTATCCTAGAAGCCTATTTGGGCAAGGGATGTCCATCATGGGGATGGCTTCGATGAACAGCCATTTGGAAACACGCTGGGGATCCCCTGGCGCAGTTGAGAGAAGGTAAACCAAAATCCTGAGACAAGTTATCTTAGGGAAAGCGCCATATTCAACCCACGAGCCTACTTATTTTTGAGTCAGCATTCACTCAGAAACACCCCAAACCGAATTGTTATAGCTGACCTATCTAGCAAGCACTCATTTTTTCCTGTGTATATCAGATCTACTAATAAAAAATTACGATGCAAGTTTCTTCATCAGACAGGCTGTTATACAGTGAATAGTTCTTCCTTGCGCTTTAGAATAAATCCTATAAGCAACGGCAAAAGGCAGAGACCTCTTAAAATCGATTACACAACGTCAGAATTGGACAGAACTTATTAAAGGCATAGAGTCTATTTCCCCCAATTTTAAAAACAAACAACGGAGACTCATCAAGGTTACATAGTTCGCCCCGAGCCACAGAGCTACTGAGTGACAGCCAGGGTTGAACCTTGGCCTCCTGACCCCAAGTCCAAGATTCTTCCTGCGGCTGCTTTAAACTTCGTACTTTGTCTGTTTCTCCCCACAGAGCCCAAGCATGCTGCACTCACAGAAAAATCTCTAATAAATACTTGCCAAATTGACCTACAAATTCTCCAAGTTTGCTCTTTCAACCCAATCCTGCATTTCAATCCCAAAAGGTCCCAACCATGGCTAAGTAGCAGGTGCCATTTGGAAAAGTCTTTGGAGGAGTTTACAAAGTGTTTTTGAAATCCCATTCTCATTTCCTCACAACAGTGTAGAAAAGGTTCTGCTGTACCCATTTCAGAGATAAGGAAACTGAGGCCAGAAGTGTAATGACTCGTCCAAGGTCTATACTGCTGGTCGCACACGGCTGGAGCTGGCATTTGAACTCAGACATCTGCTTCCAAAACCTGCACCGCTTCCCTTCATTGGCCTAAGACTAATGAATTCTGACCCGCAAACGATGCTGCCATCATTCTTCCTCCTGGTCTTTTCCACTGAAAAAAAGAGAGGTACTCCATAAGGCGTCTTCGCGTCAACTTAAAACACGTGGGCTGACCGAACCGTAGAAGATTGTTATGTTCAGGTACGAACATCCTCTGCCCCACCCGGACCCTTATTCCCTTCCACAAAGCAAAGACCTCAGACCCCAGCTCCCGAGACCAGAACAGCACTGACACGTACTGCGTACGAGGTTTTAAAGGCCAGCCCGAGGGAGATGGCTACATTTTGTCCTTACCCCGTCGCTAAAGCCATCTTCAATCATGGTTTGTGTCAGAGGGGGAAGGAAAGAGGTCGCTTCTGGGAGTCTTAGCAGCACGGGGGCTGTGACGTGACCTACGAGGCCTCCATGTAGGTCAGGGATGGGCGAAGCCACCGAGCGAGGCGGCCAGAGATGCTCCAAGCCTCCTTGCCGGCTGCTCCCGGGAGCGGTTAAAGATAGAGACGGCGGCAGCTAATGGCGGGGGTGGGAGGAAGGGAGAGGAACAGGGGCTGTGAAGGAAGGTGCGGGGGGGACGGATATAATCCAGCATACAGAAACCTGTCAGGATGGGATTTATTTTTGTTCTGTGAGGGAGTATAATAGGGCTTTGCCTGTACTCTCAATAGCTGTTTTGAAGTGAACCCGGCTGGTATGTCTTTAATTTGTCATTTCATTATGAAACTGTTTCCCTTCCAAGAAGCCTTCAAGTCAGGAAGCTCTGTCTGCCCACACAGGAAATTCCTTTGCTTCAACTTCCCCAAAAAGGAAATTTCCCTCAGAAGTGAGCCCAGCATATGCCTTTGAGCAGAGCTGTTTCAAGAAACTTTGGCAGCTGAGTCCCAAAAACACCCCTGGCTTTTCTGCTGCTGCTGGGATGTGGGGATAAACAGTTCGGTTCTTGCCCCCGGTGGGGGGGGGGGAAGGCTGTGGGGACCCTACTGAAGTGGGCCCTGGCTCACCCCCTTCCTCCCTCTCCTTCGTTCTCCGGTGCCCTTGTCCCCCCTCTGTCCTGTCCTGCATCACAGCAAGAGCTCTACTTCTCCAAGAGGGATGAAGTACCTGCCACGTTCCCCAACCACCCCGAGAAATGGGCCCATCTGGAGACTCACCCACAGAGCACACGCAAACACGCTCACAGACGAGCACCCCACGGTCATCCAACGGCGATGCAACACAACCGCACCTCTTCTTTCTTTCTTTCTTTCTTTCTTTCTTTCTTTCTTTCTTTCTCTCTCTCTCTCTCTCTCTCTCTTTCGTAACTTAACATTTTGTTAATTTTAATAGACTCTGAAAATCAGGACAACTTGGTTAATGTGTGGGGGTGGGGAGGGGTCGTGGAGACAGGGTGTCTGGTCTTACTCTAAACATTTTATTTCTGGGGCGCCTGGGTGGCTCAGTCGGTTGGGCGGCCGACTTCGGCTCAGGTCATGATCTCACGGTCCGTGAGTTCAAGCCCCGCGTCGGGCTCTGTGCTGACGGCTCGGAGCCTGGAGCCTGCTTCGGATTCTGTGTCTCCCTCTCTCTCTGACCCTCCCCCGTTCATGCTCTGTCTCTCTCTGTCTCAGAATAAATAAACGTTAAAAAAATTTTTTAAAACATTTTATTTTTATGTTGCCCACATCCTACCTGGTTGTTTTTTGTTTTTTTTTTTCCATAAATCTCACTTGCCATCATCAGGGCTTACACAAAGAGGGCCCACAGCCGCCCTGACTAAACTGAGGCTCAAATTATTTTCCCACAAAAATCAATTGTGTGCCTACTACGTGCCAGGTACTATTCTGGGTACCGGGGATAAAACAGTAAAACAAAAAACAAACAACAACAACAAAACAACCCGGCAAAAACCCCTGTCTTCATGGAGTTTAAATATTAAAAAAAAAAAAAAAAAAAATCAGATCTAGTCATCAAGATGAAGCTGTATTATTAGGGCATAATTTACCCACCTTGCCTGAAACCAGAATGGTGATTCTCTCACATATCTGACACCAAAACAGGAGGTTTACAACCACACTGGAGCAAAACACTCACTCTTATTCCCTCTCCGACCCACACACCGACTTGAGACCTGTCATAGAAAGACTACAGTATTTCAGATGAAGAAGGTACAAGAAAATACAAGAGCCCGCCAGAGCTTCTAAAGCACGCATATTACCATATCCTCTTTTCTCAAGGGTGGTGGATTTTTTTGTACACAAACTTCCCCAGCGCAGATTTTAAGTAAAACATGGAGGGGGGAGAAATATCTGAAACCACAGCCTTGTAAAAACTAATCTCTCAGACATATTGTGAATGACTAAGTGGGTGAGTGCCCGGAGCAGCTGTGAAGCGAATAATAATATATAGTATTTTATGAAGCTTCTTAGCAGAGAGGCATTGGCAGGAAACTGCCAGACTCATAGTTAAGTTTTTAATTTCCCATTTCAAATCACTTCATTAAAAAAAAAAAAAAATGTTGTCAAAGGGAAACAACACAGAGAGCTAGAGCACAAAAGGAGGGAGTGGTATTGAACTTCAAACTGTGAAGCAGGCGGTAGGACAAAGAGAGACACAGACAGATGAGGAACTAAGACAGCCCTGGATTTTCACCCTGCAATTAGATTGCACTAGAATGGCAAAGCGATAGAATCTGATCTTATTACACTATTCATGTGCCAGGACTCTGTAAGGGATACTGTTTACCAGGAAACAGAGCGATATTTAAGGGACTAGTGAGAATCATATAGCGCGTTGAAATCTGAATAGATTAACCCTGAGGTTTTGGGTTGTGGTAGATACGTTCCATGGAGTGGATTTATAATTTTATTTTAGTGAGTTATTCTATTTTTCTAAACTTTACGAGGTTTTAACCACATGGTTGAATCTCTTAGGGGGACCCAACATCATTTTTCATGTTCGCAGAGAGAATGGTGTCGGGAATAGGCCTTTGGCTTGGAGTGGGAGGGAGAGTGTGGAGGGGAGCCTGAGGAATCTGCTTTGCCAACTACCAGCTCTGTGACTCTGGCCAAGTTCCTTAACCTCTTTAAACCTGCCTTTTCATCAGTGAAGTGGGGATAATAAAACTCAGCCCATAGGACTATCATGAGGATTAAATGATCTAATACTTGTGAAAAGTGCCTTCCACGAGTACTCAATAAATGGTGGTTATTACTCCACACAGAGAGCTATGAAGGATCTTTCTCCCAAATTCCACACACCCACTCCTCAAATAAGCCACTCACCTCTGGCTGGCATCTTTAAATTCTCTGCAAGTCAAGATTTTCCTGACCGCTTCAACTTGAGACTTGGATTAACGTTAGGTCCCTCATAATACCAGCGTGGTCTTGGCATTGCGATCAAACATGCAGTCGCTTCAGAGGTAAAGACGATTTGGTTAAGAACGACTGAAAGGCTTAAGGATTCAGATGCAAAATTCACTCCTCCTCTCAAGGCAATGAAGATGACTTCTACATTCTCCAGTCAACCGTGTGCCAGAGAAGATCGGACTTTGTCCAGTCAATACCAATGCTGGCAATGTCTTGAAACCAACGGCCAGGCATGGTAAATATCAGATTACTCATCTTCGTCTCAGAGGTCCAGCTTCACAATGTTGTGTCTGAATCAAGGGGCCTGGATTTTCCATCTAATTTTACGTCAGTCTTCTCCATGGAGAAGGCCAGTCCCAGGCAAAATTATGGAGTTTTTCCCGACTCTACTCCCTCCCTTGACTTTGTCCATGCTGGCCATCGGTCTTCTATTTTAAAAGATTCAAGAGATTTGATAAACTCGTTTTCATTAAGATATCAGGGACTTAAGGTATTAGTTATCTCTCTCCAAGGTACTAGCTGCTATCCTAACAATTTACCATTAAAAATTAGAGCTAGGTAGAAATAATGCCCAATCCAAAAGGAATGTATCTTCACAATGGAACTTCAGACATCATGGTGGTTTATCGTGGGAGAGATTTAAGTTCAGGACGCTCTTACATCGCCGTAACTGGGTGACCACACACCCTGCCGAAGCATAACACTGTCAACACTGGCCCTGTTCACAAACAACATACAAACCCTCTGTCCTAGCTCTAGAGTAGTGCTTTCTGGACAGTAAAAGTTCAGAAAACTCTCTGAATCTCAACACTCCTTTAGCAAGTGAGGAAGCACAAGATGGGAGACAGCTACACAGCTAAATGTACAATGCCAGTGCTACAAAACCCAGTTGTGTTTCGTCAAGTTCTTTCCCTGGATCACTGTGAGTAACAGGAATCATCACAGAAGCTCTGTCAAGCAGCTATCTGGAGTTACAGCTATGAAACAGTATGAACCAAACACACACACACACACACACACACACACACACACACACTCATTTAGATTCATCTGAAGTGAAATTCTTCTTTGCCTAAGAATCGAAAGAAAAAAAAATTTTTTCCTTTGACAAGGTCCAAACAAATTCTACATCTGTGTGGATTTTTGCGGGTCTCTGAAGTTCCCCTCAGCATGATCAGAGAATTAAAGAGTAGTTTAAAAGGACGTTATCAACATCCACAGCTCTCAGGTGAGGAATCTCTCTCTCAGGGAACTTCTGCTTCTGTGTTTCGAAAAGACCTTTGAATAAAATCCCGGATATCTGTGTGAATATGCGATTGCTGGCCACATTGTAAGGGCAGCGAGGGTGCCCCACAACACGCTGGACGCAGGGTTGTAAACAGGGAAAAGAGAACTATCTGTCTAGGGCGGGGATTTTGGGAGGCGGCTTCCCCACCACCTTGCACCAAGAAGTGAAAAGAGTCAGTGTGGGAGGCAGAACCATGAGAACGATGGTGTGGAAGAAATTAGAATGAAAAAGAAAGGAAAGTGTTTTCTCCCCCCACTTGGTTCACTTGTAGTAGGAAAATATGCCCAAGACAGAGGAACCTTCCAGCCCATCAGAATAACAGGTTTGTGAACTTGCAACTGCCGTTGGGCTACTTCCTCAAGCGAGGCCTAGGAGGGGGAAGAAGAAAGAGTAATTTTATTTCCTCAAGAGGGTTGGCAACAAGTCATCTGCTCACATTTGTTTCTCTACAATGAGTTCCTGGTGTTGGTGACCTGAGAGCTACTTGAGGAGGCAAAAGAACACCACGCATCAGCTTTGTTCGGAATCACGGCTGCTCTGGGCAATTCTTTTCTCCCTAATCCTACGCCCTTTTTTCACGGCCTGGGGCAACAAGTAGATGATTTGAGTAATTAGTTCAGGGCCCCTATTTAGAAATAGTTTCTTGGGTGTGAGTTTTCATGCCCATGGGACGGTAGGAGTGTCACAGATTGTCTTTGCTGGCTGGGGCGGATGGAAATGTACTTTAAAGCTCAGCATCAAAGCCTCACTTTAGAAGCTGAAAGCCTTCATTCCCTTGCCAACTGTGCTTTTTTTACCCCCCTTATAATTAATTAATGCAGTATTAATTGTGCATGTGCTATGGGGCCCACTGAAGGAGGATACGGTGGCCCTAGCCATGCAGATAGATCAGCTGGCTTTGTAAAGCTGGAAACCCAGTGGACATCGACAGAGGGAGGAACATACACATTGTCATTTTCACAGGTTACAGGAAAGGCAACCATGCCTTGAGGTGCAGAGGGGATTCCCACAAGTCGCGCAGCTGGGGTCAAGGGGTAGTTACCAGAAGCCACACCTGTGCGTAATGCCCTGGGAAAAGAGCCAACTCACAGATACTTCTCGGGTCTACGAGAACTAGGAAGCAGGCCTGAGATCAGAGAGAAGGTTCTTGGGACCCAGTGTAAGGTGTGAGTGGCCCCAACAGCCTTCAGAAAATCAGCCCATACCTGATCTCAATCATCAGGGAAGCATCCAACAGCATCAGGTGTTGAATTGCCATATTTCCTTGTGCGAGGGCGTCCTCACAAAACAATCACGGCGAAAGTAGAGGATAATCTCCTGTATCCTTGAAATACCACCATCCGAACCAAAATTTGATGTTGAGCACTGAGATCAAGTGAATGACCATGATGCTTAGCATTTATAGATGATGCTCCACTGCCCATATCCCTTCTTAGTTCTCTTCTGGAATTAGAACACATAAAATGTTTGAGCTGTGAAGGACCAGCAAAATCCTGCACTCAGGCTACTTTGCTTTTCATCTGAGGAAGCTACCACACTGTCAGAGAGAACGGATTGTCTGGCACGACCCCACCAGCCAGCACGCCAGGGCCAACGCTCAGAGGATCAAGCCCAACAAGTGTGCTCCCTGCTCTCTATTACCCTGCAGCAGAATTTCCTGGAACATAGGCCATGTTGGTAAACTGAGGCACCAAAATGTCAGACAGTTTTTCTGAAGCATGTCAGACTAACATAAAGTATTAGGAAGTGAAATGCTTTCATTCGTGAACCCAATAATACAATCTCCGTTCCAGCACAGCATCTTTCTTGCTGTTTAATAGTCATCTGGGGTAGATCATCTCTTTTTCAAAGAAGGAACATTGTGGAAAGCATGATTCTTTTAATTTAATTTTATTTCTAACACTCCAGAATTTATACAGGTACCTGCCAATATGCTACAAATAACAGTTTGCATAGAGGATTGAATTTGAAAATTTTTTCTTCCTCTATATTCACAAGGTAATTTAGTTTGTGTCACTCATTTACCCCTCTGGCCTTCCTTGTCTATCATTTATAAAAATTTTGCTTAAATTAAAAAAAAAAAAAAAAAGCCAGCAACCTGTTTGCTTGGATTTTCTCCTGCCAACCAACAGCCTCTAATCACGACTTCTATCAGTTCCTAATGAAGAAGCAACACAGCAAAGTGACAAAAAGCCTAAATTTGGGGATTCAATCTGGACTCAAATCATGGCTCCTTCATCTTCTCTCTGTGTGACCTCCGGCCAGTGATTTACCACTCTGAGCCTCAGATACAGACACAGATACAGACACAAACATAGTATCTACCTTCCAGTGTTAGAGATTATTCAGGATAATTTATGTAAAGGTCTTGGCACACAGAAAGTGCTCAATAAACAGCAGTGACGATGATTATTTATTCTGCATATTATTGCAACAGAGATTTCTTTCGAGGGGCATCCTTTTAAAAAAAAAATTTTTTTTAATGTTTATTTATTTTTGAGAGAGAGACAGAGTGTGAGCAGGGGAGGGACAGAGAGAGAGGGAGACACAGAATCCGAAGCAGGCCCCAAGCTCTGAGCTGTCAGCACAGAGCCCGACACGGAGCTCGAACTCACGGACTGCGAGATCATGACCTGAGCCGAAGTCGGATGCTCAACTGACTGAGCCACCCAGGCCTCCCTAGGGTGGCATCTTGTATACAGTTGACCTCAGAATGGCTCCTAGGAAGCAGCACAGTTCTGGCAAAGTGGGCAAGTGGGGTATGACAACAAAAAAAGACACGCATTTGTCAAGATAAGCCACTCCTAGAAAACAAACAATAAGTAAATCCTAATACTGTTACTTCTAAAGTGGAGCTACACAGACTGCCTGATACGCCTGTAATTTTTCTTAAGACAGTACTATTCCATACCCTTCAAGACTCATCTAGGTCCCTTTTGGTTTTCCTCTTGATTGTTGCAACCCTTCGCCATCCTCAGTGAACCGCTTTAGCTAATGCCCCCATCCCCAGAGTAGAGAATTCAGCCCCAGCGAATTGGTGAAATCAAGTATTCCCCGCACAGCCCTGCACCAGTTAGACTTTTCCTTTCAAGCATCTAATCGGCATCCACCACACATCCACAGCTCTTTCTCCAGTACCTATATCTGCAATCTGCATTTCTATTACTGAAATCTTGGAGCTCCATTTGAGGCTATTTCTATCCATGATCTAGAGGAAACAGAAATAGAGTCTAATTTCAAAGGAATGGAGTTTAATCCACCTACCCAAGACGGAAGCAGTAACGATCAGGGCAGGGTAACTAATTATTCTTGGGAATTTACAGTCAGCATGTGGCCAGAGGCAGGGACAGTTTATATCTCTAAAATCCTACTCTACCTGCCTTCAGAAGGGACAAGAAGAAAGAACCCCCAGAAGACACATGGACGGTTCAGGCAACTGAACCAGAATCCTCCTACGGCAACAGGGAAATCAGTAACATCGAAGGTCCCCTGGTAACTTTCACCTCTGGAAAAACATAAAGATGAGGAGGTCAAAGCCACTCCTGTCAGAAGTTCCAAGTGTCTAAGCTACTGATAAGATTTAACTTCGGCATAAAGCAAAATGGGAGAAAATATCTTCTATTTGAGAATGGAGACTTTATCCTATTTGTATAGATTCAACCCAATCCGTGCTTTGTGATAATGGAGAGGACGTGAGGAG
The DNA here is from genome assembly GCF_014898765.1 of Herpailurus yagouaroundi. Lineage (NCBI taxonomy): Eukaryota > Metazoa > Chordata > Mammalia > Carnivora > Felidae > Herpailurus > Herpailurus yagouaroundi. The sequence continues at coordinate 36,113,659 of NW_024412407.1, forward strand.
AAACCTAGGGAAGCTATTTCAAGCCAACATCACACTGAATCTTCATCATGCCGGTCAGCAAGGATTGTGTAGCAACAGATGAAGTTGGCCATGGACCTTAATGGACAGGGGCCCTAATATGCCAAGAGAGAGACCGCAGAGATACTAATGGTTGGAAAATCCCACCAGGGGAGACAGTTGAGAGGAGACAGAAGAAATGGGAATATCATTTAGTTCCCACTGTTCAAGTCTCTACTCAGAGAACTGACTGGTTCTCATCGGCTCTTAAGTTTAAATGGCTGTCTCACTTTGTCTGTCATACTCTTTCAATATGGGGCCTAGAACAGTGCTGGGCATCTCTGGGTTCACACAAATAGCCCACAGGACCAAGTAGGGACCACCAATTGCCAACGACTGCCAAACATCAACTTCAGAATTCCAAAGACAGAGAAAGCCCTCCCTTCCCCATCCTCCCGGGATCACAGGCATTTTGTCAGAGCTTCTGCTGGAGGAACTGCCTTAAATGTACAAGGAGTGCACGGCATGAAATGCAAAGTGAAAGAAAAGGTCAATAGACCTCTGGTTATATATTTTTTTTTTTTTTAAAAGACATCTATAAATAGCTGCATTTATTGAAGCTGCTTCCTTATCAGGAAGCATGGAGCTAGGAATTAACGTCTGCCTGCATCGGAAATTCTTTCAGACAGCGAGCCCAAAAAGGAAATTTCCCTTCCAAAGCATCCTGGCTGTTCGGTTGTGGGCTGTTTTTTCTCTTCAAGCTGTTTGAAAGAGCTAAGCAGGGCCCTGATACAGCCTCACGTGCTGCTGGAAAAGGAGAAAGCCTTTAAGCATTTGAATGTGAATGGTGAAGGCGCCCAAAGGAAGGCTTGGAGGGTGGGGGGCGGAGGACAAGATACAAAATGCTGGTGGCTGGCCATCTTTGTTGGGAGTCATTATCGCTTTGTCAGATTCTGACTGAGAATTAAATCTTCCCCGTGTCCTTGCCTCAACTCTGCTGGTGATGTCACAACACGTCACAGGCAGCTGCGTGAGGAGAGGCCATTTTTGGAATACTGATAACGGCAAAGGACACGGGAGGACTTGCTGGGTTTTAGAAGAAGGGTAGGACAGGCCGCAGAAAGAGACCTACAGATTTGGGCAAGGCCAGTGAAGAAAACCACTCCAGACAGACGTGCAGATAGGGTTTGGGTAGGAAAGTGCCTGAGAGCGGAACTGAGCTCCTGGAAATCGTAGAGACGTTAGAAAATAAAGCTGGTTTCCAGTGTGACTGATGGAAATCGGTCCCGATGCTACACAGACAGAACTCTAGGCCCTTTCTTTAGTGAAACAAACAAGGACATACATGCTTCTCTTTGCCCTTAAAAATGAGGAAGCCACCTCCTAAACAGGCTATTTACCAGCTTTGGGAACTAAAACAGAGTTCTTGTGAGTTACTGGCCACTGTTTGCCGGGCACCATGGTAGGTGCTCCCCATGAGTTAGCTCTGATCCTTACAGGAAACTCTCATGAGTAGGTATCTTAGAAATTTGAGTTTTAGGCTAAATCATCTCTAATAGAGAAAGGGAGCCCTGGAATCCAAGCCCACTCAGTTCTTTCTTGACTTGAACCCATGTCCTTTCTATTACCATGCCTTTTCCTTTGGAAACACCAAAAACACAGTGAGACCTGTTCCCAGGAGGCCATTCCTGGTGAAATGCCAGGGAATGTGGGAATGTGGTTGGGCCCCACTCCTGGAGCTGGCCCTCTGAGGCCTTCATGGCCAGCTCTGTTGCAGACAGAAACTGAACATCAACCTGAGCTCACAAGAGAGGGAGGAGGGAGGAACAGTAGAGATGGGTGGGCAAGACAGGAGTGAATCATTCACAGTAACAGCCTCTGGTTCCTGGTGGAAGCCAACGTGTTGAGATTCAGTGCAAATTAACGGTCAAGTGCATTACCAGAGCCCAAATGCTCCCAGTCCCCCGCACCCACGGCCACCCAGACTCCAACAGTCAGAGGTGCCTGTATTTTCATGTCCACAAGACTCTGTCATTCTGTGTTCTCCTAAGAAGCCTAACTGATGACTTCCAAGGTACACATCACATCCGGCTCGTCACAGGCTTGTGTGAATCTGGACAATTCGGTGGGCCTCCTGAACCACAGTCATCCCATCAATACAACAGAATCCGTAACACCTACCTCAAGGGCTGGTACATGATTAAATGAGATAACATATATGCTGTGGCTCATAACAATATAAAATACTAGCTACGATTCCATTTAATTCTCATTTTTGCGTCTTCTTAGGGAACAAAATTAACTTGCAAGCATATAAAATTGTGGGTTGCTCCAGCTAATTAGAAAAGAGAGGCAGTGCATCTCTTTTCACTATCCCGGTTCTAATATAGCCTTGCTCGCCATGTGACTGTCTTCAACTCAGTTACTCTGCTGAGAAGGCAAAATCACCAAGTGGGTGAGCAGCGAGGTAACGTTTCCAAAGGAAGGCATTAAATTAAATTATTAAACACACACAAGTAGGAGTAGTAATGTAAGAATTTTGAAAGATTCACAAGGAAAGGAAGTAGAGCCAAGGGACTATTTCTGGTGTTCCGATTCTAGAAAACTCTGAGCGGCTATTATGGCTATTTATTAACCCACAGCATCATAAACCGTAACCCTATTAAAAATGATGAATGAGCGCTCGGTTCCGACTTTTAAATACCAGTTCGCAGGGATTTTAGAAGGCCCACCTGGCCCTGCAAAATTGTGCAAAGTCTTTGGGCAAAGAGCATCATGTCAACCTGTGATCAGATGGGATTCTATCAACTAAATCCAAAATGATCATGTAAAAAGGAATTTAAAGGAAAGAAAAGACATGTAGTGATTTAAATTCTGCTGACAGATCTGAAGCATACTTTCCTGGAATCAGATGGGCAGCCCCCAGCATCACTGTTTGAGGCTGAGGGGTTCACAGGGTGGGCACCACCTCATGAGGCACCTCTGGCTGCCCCCTCAACACCCACACTCCCCCCCCAGGCACTTAGAGAAAGGCGGTCTTCGGGCAGACAAATGAGACAAAGTCTCGCCCTCACAACAGGAGGCCCCTAGTGAGAATGAGGCAACGGCCTTCACTGCTTAGAGAGTCAAGAGTGAGCTCCTCCAGCTACTCTGGGGGGCCTTCGATCCTTTTTGTGTTTTCAAGGAATCCTAAGAGGCTTAGACTCCCTTTAAGGAGTAGAACTTTGTGTCTTTCACCCAACCTGTTAACAATTGTTGTATTTCAGCTCTTCTACCCTCAAGCTTAAAAACTAAGTCAGTATCCTCTGTGGAAGGGGGGGTGGGGTGGAGGGGGAAAGAAGCCCTTCTATCTTCTCAATAAACATCCTTGTGTTTGCTCTCCTAGTAGAACAGGGTGGTTCCAGGAACCTGTGTTGGCAGGTACCAGCCTGCACATGTGGGCAGTGAGGAGGCCAGACCAGGACAGCATGGGGCTGGCCCTTCTCCCCTTTGCTCACCTCCTTTCCTAGGCCCAGAGTACCCCACCTGGCCCTATCAAGCCCTCTTTAATCACCCCTTAACACTCTGCTCCATTTACCGTTTGTTTTTATCACAGGCCGGTAGAAGGCATTACTTTCTACTTCTCAATCGCTTGCTAATTTGTCACACGCCTTCCGTTTGGGCATATAGCTCTGCCTTTGCAGAACAAAATGGTGAGAAACCCTCAGTATGAGAATCTTAAACATTATCACCCCTACTTTCCCTCCAACCAGGAAAGGCTATATTCTGACTGCAGAATGGAAAGAGAAAAAGAAAGAGTTAAGAGAGAAGGTTTTTCTGCAGATCAATGAGGACAAATGGTGAAAAGAAGCTACTTTGACGCATACCAGTCTGGTAAGTATCTCTTTAAGACAAGCGGCTAAAAATGCTTTCAACCTAGCAATACCATAAATGTCCTGCTGATGTCTTGGCTTCCAGATTCTTCCCCGTACTTTCCATGAGCATTCCATTGGGAATTGTCTGGAATCCCAGATTAAAACAGCAATAACCCAATTCCCTTGTTAGAATATTTATTTTCTTTTAGGTTTGGAAACCCAGCTGGGATGCATCTTCCAGTATACGGCACAGCCTCAACCATCCTGGGGGCTACATGAGAGCTTTCTCAAACAGCTCAATGGGCAGCCGAATCCTGGAACAGGAGAGTGGGGCAGGCGGCTCAGACTCATGTGGAAAGCCCCAGCTGAGGACAAACAGCAAAAGCCTGGGAACCTCCATTTGCACAGGATTCATTCCAGATGTCGGAACCAACAGGGCTCATGCAGATTACCCAGAAGGTTTCTAGAGTCAGGCTGCCAGACAGAAGGCATTGCCCTGACCTGAATCCATATTCTATCAACTGATTATATCCTAAAGTCAGCAGTAATATGCTACAATCCTAGATATGATAATCCTAGATGTGATAATCTATGTGGGGATCCATCCATCCCTCCATCCACCCATCCGAGGGAGATAAGCAAACTATTCAACAATTCACTGACCGGTTAGAAGATTCCAGCCATAAACCATTCTGGCCACTACAGCCACACGGGTGAATCCTGGCTAAGTGTCAAGCCCGAATTCATCCATCTATCCAAAAACTATGTATTGAACACACTTACATAGTGGCACAACAGGTAAGAGCCTGGCTCTGGGGTCAGACAGAACTGAGTTTGAATCCTGACTCTCTCTCTTACTAACTGTGTGACTTTGGCAGGTTAACGGAAGTTCTCTAATCCCTAAATTCCTTATGTCTGACATGGGTAGAAAAAGAAAGATCTACCTTACAAGTGCTGCTGGGAAGAATTAAATAAAATAATTTACATAAAGGACTTCACACAGTGCCTGGTCCAGGGTTATCCTATGACAAATATTAGCTATTACAATTGTGTGCTAGGCACAGGGAGTGGCCCAGTCGTGGCCCGTGAGGAAACCGTCTACTCCAGAAGAGCGTTGGCACGGAAGAGACGGTTCCAAGTGCGGAGAAAGAGTCCTTCAGTGAGATCATGATATGTTAAAGGTAAGAGGGCCAGGAAACCGTCTCTTGTCCCATCACCATCTTGTATGGCAGAACTGGGTATTATCGTGCCTGACTCACGTTCCAACAGCTCGTTTTAACAGCAGAACTAGTTAAGAATTCAGATCCTCCGGTTCGGTGTGTGTCTTAGCTGGTTTTGCCATGGTTACTACTTGTGGGGAGAGAGTCCCGTGTGGTAAAAGAGCTTACAAGAGCAAAGGCATCCAGAGGTGAACCAAGAGTTGGGGCTTTCTTGGGGGAGATGTCTCAAAGCCAAGGGATGAAAAGCTATGAAAGAAACTTCAGCCTGTTGGGGACAAGGGTTCACACGTTTTTGTTTTTTTTTTTTTTTTTCCCCTCTGTACTAGATGTGAAGCTCTCAAAGGGCAAGGAGTTTGGTCTGCTTCGTCGATTTCTGTATCCCTGGCATCCAGGAGAGTGTTTGGTGCAGCACAGTGTTGAATAAATAAACAAATGAGATTAGATGGTAAGAGTGTTCTGCAAGGCATGACCATGTTCGACGTGGAAGCGAATGCTCCCGAAGCGAATATACTACTGGCCACCGGACAGCTTCCGGAGGAAAAGATGTTATTCCCTGACTGTGGTGCCTTTTCCAGTCCTGTCTACTCTACTGGTGCCACAACATTCCAGTTTACCAGGGACAGTGGTGCCCGCAGTCGTGACCCGGGCACCTCTACAGTCCCCAGCTCATCTTGTGGAGAAGACGGTAGAGCGCAACTGTGCCCTTTACCTCCTTGCCCAAGCGAAGCTGGAATGTCCTGCCTGCGACTCGTAGCGACTTTGTAAATACCGTCGGACACGGCAAGCTGGAGGAGGGGACGGATTCTCACGGCCCTCAAGTCCTCACCAGAAGCCCAGCAGGCGTCCTCACCGGAGGAGAAGGAATAAGCCAGCAATATTCCCCCAGGATTTCCCAGCCGCACAGTCACCTGATTCCCTGAATTATCACAGGGAGAGGGAAGAGAAGCCTGCATCCTCTGTCTCCTTTTGTTCTCCACTTTCAGCAAGCAACCTTCTGGCTTCTGAGGAGAGACGGGATGAGAGGAGGCGAACATCCCGGGGAGCGTTACCATGCCAGAAAGAGATGGCAAGCACAACCGTGCGTGCCACCACGGAAGTCTGAGGAATCAGCTAGGGAAGGGCCAAGGTGACCCCCCGTGCTTCCTACAACCTGGACTTGAGCCCTCAGGGCAGTATTCAAGCCAGGAAACCTGGCATTTTCTTGGACACTGTGATCAGGGTGGGAATCAGGTGACTCATTCTCCCCAGCTGCCCCATCACACTGTATCATCTAGAGGCTGGGTGGCAGCACAGGAAAGGAAGACAAAAAGGAAATGACAGGTGTCGGCTGCTTTGGAGACTGGCCCCCACAGCACAAGTGTGTTGGTGCCGATACCCTGCCAAGCTACAGATAGGGAGCTGGTAGAGGCAAGGGGCAGAGGTGACCTGAGAGAGAGGGAGGTGGAAGGACCACAAAGACTGCGGCCGTGGAGGCAATGCAGGCACAAGAGAAGCAGGAGAGGGGAGCAAAAGAAAGCACAGGAGTGAGAGGCCCTATCTGGGCAGTAAAATGAAGGAAAGAAAAGCAGCCAGCATGAAACAAACAAAAAAAAAAAAAAAAAAGAAAGAAAAAAAAATGGCGGGGAGGCCCTCCCTGTAAAGAAAGGAAGAGCACACAGCCTGAAAGCAAAGCAGGGAGGGAGTCTGACTCAGAAACTGCCCAAAATTTAGGGCCTACGAAAATCCTAGAGGAGTTATGGGTGAACTCAGGAAGAGAGGCAAACTTTCCAAAAACGTTCACTTTGCCTCTTAGGAGAAGTAGTTGACCTTGCTACATGGTGCACACTTCCAGATTTGGGGGTAATGTGTCAACAAGGGACAGGAGTCTCAAGCTTTTCGAAGCCATCAATGCGGGGGGAGAGGGGTAAAAGACCGCAAAGCAGCTTCCCACGGTGGACATCAGGAGTGCCACCCATCTCAGAGCTTGCCAATCTCCTGCCTGAAGCCCCGTCCTCGCGCGGGCAACCACTCCCCTCTCAGTCAGTCTGTCCTTCTGGCCCTGGGGCGGTCTGTCCTCCCTCCCACCCCCGCGCGCATGCGCGCCAACACTCACGCAGGTGCGCGGGCAGGCGGATCGAGTCGTCCTCCATCCTGAGCGCTCGGGGCACTGGAACATGAAGCGGAGTCGAGGACGCGTAACTCGGCACCGGGCTCTCGGGAGGTGTATATGAAATTCGTTCCTGCTGTTAACAAGAAGGGCAGGAAGAGGGGAGGGGGAAGAAGACAATGAAAGCTTGGAACTGACTTAGGTGTGAAAACAGCGCGCAGGGTGGGGGGCAAAAGGGAGAGGGGGCATCTGAGCACTGGCCAACCAGGCTTCACATCATGCATTCCCGCTCGCCCCCTTTCCAGACACTTCAGTTGTCTTCCAGATCCCCAGCATTTGGGGTTTGTAACAAGGTTGTGGAAAGGCTTAACACAGGGCTTCTCCTTTGGACTCAGGTCAATGGGTGTCCGTTTCCCCTCCCCTCTGTACTAGACGTTTGTTCAAGTCAAGAGGGGAGACAAGGCGGAGGAAATGAAACCGTATGTCCAAGAGAATGGCTTTAAAGACTACTCTCAAAAATGACTTGTCCAAGTCACATAATTAATGTCACCCACACATTAAAACCACGTTTCCTCTTCTCTGGCAATATCCCCGGTTCCTAATGCAAATATGATTCTGTACTCAGATCCAATGAGAGGTGAGCTCAAAGTGATGGCTTGTAAACTCCAGATTTAGTTAATAAATCTACAAACTAGATTTTTCTATGGCCTACCTATCTCATTAGAAACCAAAAATATCCAATGTTTTTTTCCTTCATAGCAGGGAACTATCTGCAACATTAACAGTATCTCCTTGTCCCTTCATTTTCCATCTTAGACACATGCTTCTTTCCTTCTGAAGTATTTCAGAGCTCATTCAAGAATTGTCTGCATTTAAGGAAAGTGCTGTTTAATTGAAGGTACTTAATTCAACTGACAACTGCAGACCCACTGTTTAAATTCAAACAGGCAGTGTTTGTTAGATCAATTAAAACAACTGGATGGGATGAGAAGGATTATTACTAGCTTCAAATTAAAACACAGCAAATAATGACAAGGAACCAACTATTATGTTCAGCTAGAAGAGCAGTACAATTTGCATCTCAAATCTATATACCAACTACTTTGACTTAAAGTCCATACATAAATAAACATAACTTCCATTCGTTTCTGTGGTTCAACTGGGCAAAGCAAAGTGGGACATACAAGGTCCAAAAATAAGTTGGGGGGAAAGATCAGGAAGATGCCATTATGAAAACAAGAATCAGGAGCAAAAGAAAAACTGCAGCTGAAAATAAAGCAAAGGGGGTGTTTATGTTTTGGAAAGACGGTTCTCTAACATTTTCTACTTCATCAAATGTGCAGAAGGGAAGCAGGGGAGTCCCCCTGGCTCTATAACCAAATTAAAGCTTTTCTTCTGCTCAGAGCCTGGAAAGTTTGGTGGTTGTGGTAGGAAGTTTCAATTTTAAATGAATATATACATATTTCTGTAATTTCCGAATGGAATTGCTATACCTTCCCTGAGGCATCCTCTACCAGCAAAAAGGGCACTTGGAGTATTTCCGTTTAAACATACATCCTAAAGTTTCCTGGTGAATTTCTTAATTAAAGGCAGGCGTATACACCCTAGATTTCATTTCTGTATCAATCATGATGTCCTGTGAAAGGTCACCCAGAGACACAACCTTCAACTTCACTTTTATTGAACTTTACCAACCATCACGCATATTTTGAGCAACTCTAGCTTAAGGATGAGTTATAACTTTTGGTGTTTAGTTTGGGGTTCAAGGGGTGAAAGAGTCAAAGACAAAAACACACCTTTGGGAAACATACAGTCTGTTTAGGGGGTTTTCAAAGAGAGATAGGCTTTTTAAACATTTTAAACGCAGTCTGTTTTTCTAGTTTAACACACTTCAACCCTCAAAAAAAAAAAAAAAAAAAAAAAAAAAAAAAAAAAAAAAAAAAAAAACCAGTCCCAATATATGTCTAGATATCTTATCTGCCGTTACATTTATTCCCAGAAATAGCTTTGTTTTGTTAGGGTTTTTTGCAGAAGTGAAACTGTTGATGAAGAAAACATTGTGCAGCCAAAGAGTTTTCAAATGGCATGGCACGAGTGCGAGAAAAAAAAGGAAGACGGCATTTCATAACACGATGACTATCTCTTAAAGCAAGGAGAAACTCACCAGATCCTGCAACTGGTCCCTGTGAGTGAGAGGCCACGTCATCCCAGCTCCCTCACCCCTCACCAAACCCATCAAAGTCAAAAAGGGGAGAAAACCAGGCCTCAGAGCAGATTTTACTTGGTTTCTTGGGAAATCTAGCGCTAGCCTACTGATAGGAGTCAAGCTAGGTATCACCTTTCAAGTGTATATATTCTGATTTGCTAAATTACCACCGTTGTACCTTCTCAAGAGGCAGCCCCCGGTGTGTGTGTGCATCTGAGTGGTTGCCTGTCCTTACTGCTATACTGAAAAGCCACACTTCAGTGTTTGCCCTGGGATTCTATAACACCCCCATGTCCAAACAATTCTAGACGGAGACAGCTTCTAGATTCTCATTCCAGACGACGGTTTCTACTCAGCAACATTGCAACACCCTAAGCTTGGGACGGGAAGCTCTTTTTAAAAGATTGAACGAAGATACCTGCCAGCAGCGGGAGAGAGGGTATTGACCAAGAGGGGGGTTGCAGCAAAATGCACTTCTAGGGCCTTGAGCATTTTGCTAGCAGCCATTATACACCTACCCTGACCCTGAGTTCAGCAGCCAGTAGAGCCCTGAAGGGACCCAAGAAAGGACACTGCCCAGTATGTGGGCTCCTTTCCTAACAGAATGAAACACACACCTGGAAATCTCACACTGCAGGCTTTATCTCTCTTTTTGTTAATTTCTAGGGCAATTCACATGGTTCACATTTTTTCATCTATTCCTATAACCATACACTTAACATCTACAAGGCATAACCAGCAGACTATCAGCAATTAGAAATAGGAAACAAACACCACTATCTCAGACGGAGACATCTAGACCGAGAGGCTTAAGGAGACTAACATCCAATTTCTCAAATAAAAGAAACCTCTTTATCCTCACAACTGCTTCTGTGGTCCGACCCCAACAAAGAGGAGGGGAGTACACATGAAGAGCTCAGTCACCTCAAAAGCAAATTGTCAGTCGGGTGAAAACCAGAGGTGTTTTATTTTAACATTACAGAGGGGATAACAATTTTTCCCAAGAGGATTACAACCACTGCTCTAATTAAATTAAAATGCTACAGACAGTGATATTAATGCATTCAAGTGTTGTACGGGATAAAATGAATGCAACATTAATGCATTCATGTTGACGGAGGTCAACGATGTGACTGAAAAGGCCGTGATGTGGTTACATTATTGTTTAGATGCTAAAAAAAAAAAAAAAAGAAAGAAAACGTGCTGCTCTCAAATGTGCAGACACAACCTATCAAACCAACCTGCAGAAACAAAAGGGAAGCACTGCCATTTCTAAGACCAACTGTAAAACCTAAGGGGGGGCAGGGGGCAGCACAAAGCTCTGAAAAGAGAAAGAAGGCTAAAAATAGTTTTAGGCAAGGGATGAAATGTAAATTTCACCAACCATTATAGAAAGCTTTTCTTTTCTTCTTTTTCTTCTTTTTTTTTTTTTTCTTTTAATTTAAATGGAATATGGAGTAAGGTTGCTGGAAGCATTTAACTACCGAAACCAAAATGAGGTCTATTCCCTGTCCTCCTTCCTCCCCAAACCATGAAGGGCCAATGAAGGGTACCCATTGGATTCTGCTCATTTTTAAATCAAGTGCTTAGGGAACGTGTGACTATCACGTAAAATAAGCTTAAACATTTTATGCTCCGTAGAATGGTATTTCTCCTCCCCTCTCCCCTCCCCTATCCCTCACCGTCCCCTAATGTTTGTTTCCAAACAAAAAAAAATTAAAAAAAAAATGAATCTTCTTATAACCAGAAAAGTCTTCCCTTTTCAAAATTATTCTATGTAGAGCTTCTATAAATCACAGGGATCCCCCTGATGCATTTATACATTTGTTTTCACACCATTAGTTCTTTAAAGAGGCTGAAGGTTGACACACTTAGAGCCTGTTGCCAATTAAATATTAACTTTCTGGAAATAAAGATAAAGCGTTTCTGGAATTGAGAAGAATAGAAGCAAAGTTTGGTTGTACTTGCAAAGAGATGGTTTACCGATAATTTTACAGATTCCTCTAAGGCTGAGATGTCCCCGATTTAGGAAGTGTTTCCCCGAATAGCCCCCATCCCCATTATGAATGCCAGATTACCCCAAGGATGGTTTCTGAAGCCCCTGTCAGGTTCTCAGGAGGAAGAGTGTCATGGAAACAGAGTGGTGACCATTTCGCCGGGAAATGTGGTAAAAATTCTACAGCTGCCCTTTTCGCCCTGTTGCACTTTGATGTCCCTTCCCTGCACTCTAACTGGCAACTCGGACAATGGAAAACAACAGGCACCCGAGATACGGCGGGCACCTGGTAATATTCCCTATTTTGAGGGAAGGATCTCTTTTTCACCCTGCAGGTTTTTGGGAAAGCTGCCTGGGAAAGCTGATGCTTGTACTACAGTTTGTCTTCTAGAGACTGAAGGGAAGAAATGTCTCCAGTGGGAAGTTATTTACTGAGATTCACTAAACTGAAGTCTGAACACACAATTATTTAAGTACACTCTTCCGGCTGTGAAATGATTCAAGGCGGTGGCTATAGCTTACATATTAAATAAGCTTTCAGTGACAAGCGAGACCTATATACATCACCCAAAACCTGAACAAGACAGAAATTGGAGCTGCACGGTTTTTGAGGCTTTTGGTGCCGGGGGTACAAACAGACACGCACAAGAACCCGAACGAACACACTCTCGAATGCCAATTCCTTTCACTTGAAAAACTACACTGAAGGGGCGCCTGGGTGGCTCAGTGGGTTAAGTGTCCAACTTTGGCTCAGGTCATGATCTCGCAGTCCGTCAGTTTGAGCCTCGCATCGGGTTCTATGCTAACAGCTCAGAGCCTGGAGCCTGCTTTGGATTCTGTATCTCCCTCTCTCTCTCTGCCCCTCCCCTGCTCGCACTGTCTCTCTCACTCTCTCAAAAATAAGTAAATAAATATTTAAAAAAATAAAAAATATTAAAAACAAAATATAAATATAAATATAATATGTATAATACTTATATTTATATTATTATATTTATAATTTATAATATAATTTAATTTAAATTAAATTTATTATAAATATAATTTATAATATTTAAATATTTATAATAATATAAATATAAAATATTAAAAATATATAAAAATAAATAAATATTTAAGTTTTTTATATAAATATAAAAAATTATATAAATATAATATTTATAAACATAAATATAAAAATAAAATATTAAAAAATATTAAAAATAAATATTTAAAAAAATTTTTTAAAGGAGAAACTACACTGAATATTTTGTCCACCCCAAAATTCAGCCAGATCAACTTCAAGAACCTGGGAAAAGATGCACACGCCAGTCTTCTTTTCTAGATATACACTGCACCAAGAGCCGCAGGCCATGACATTTTTGGCATTTCCCCAGAAAGAAGCAGTATACCTTAGGATCTGAGATATACCTTGGGATCTGAGGTATTCAAGCATCAACTCTGAAGTAGAAATCCAGCTCCATCAAATCCCAGCTGTGAAGTTGTGATGCTCTCTTTCCATCCCATCGAGGTTCCAGAAGACATCTGTACCAGCAGCCTGAGCGGGCCTTCCTCTTAGCGTCCAGCTCCTCTCCTGAGCACCCTCTGAGTGCCATTAGATTTGTACAGCCCAACTGGTCTTTGGCTTTTAACACACTTGCGGTAGTTTCAGAGGTGGGTGGGTAATGGGACTACTCTGTGCAAATTAGAATAGGTGGAACTATGCTTGGCCCCCCTCCTTTCTTGTCACCCAGATGCCCATTCAGCCCTTGGAAAGGCGTGAGGGAGCGTGCGCCCGACGAACCACACACATACTGACGGGGAGATCTTCCTGGGAGCCTGGCTTTACTGGTCTAAGGAGGGCTCTTCCTTTGGACATTTGAGAAGAGGGGTTCGAGACCTGAAATACGCAGATTCCTGTGTATTTCCACCCGAAACAGCCCCTTTCCGCACCTTCCCGGCCTAAAATCAGAAGACAGCATCCATGTCTGTCAATCAGACACAATGGAGTCAAAACATTGCAAGCTTTCCTTTTACCCAGAACTATGTTCTCGGTGGACAGCAAGATAAATAGAAGTGTGAGCGATAGGCCCTGTAGTCTAATATTGCTGTAAAAGGTCATTAGGGTATTTTTCTCCCTATGGTTATTATGAAATACTTCATCATCCCTCTAGGGCCCACTAAGACCCAGCGCCTGTACTAGGCATTATGAATTCTGCCACCATAAGTCCTCGAATTTCCAAGATGGTCCCAACATTTAAAATTCAGTATCACTTTACAGAATAAATACTTAACACCCCTCAGAACATATGTGCCAATCTCAGCTGGAAGATATTCACTGCAACCATCAGGAAAGGGAGCTAGCATTCAGGGAACACTTGGAATGTGCTTCCCATGAAAGCTTCACTTTATTTCAGACTCACAACAACCCTGCAAGGAGGGCACGATCATCTCCGTTCCACATGAGGAATCTGACCCGAAGATCGCAGGGGTTAAGCAAGCCGTTCAAGTTCCCAGCTCACGAGGAGAAATGAGATATTACGTTTAAGGAGCACTGCCCATCAACAGTGGCTTCAGAATTTATGGGGAATCCCAAAAGATAAGTCCAAGCTTGTATAGAATCATTGCGGCTTTGGAATATTTCATTGCTTTGTGCCCTTGCTCCTCACAGAATTGTGTGGGGTTCCTGAAGGTCACTCAACAGAGTCACCTAAGCCAGGGTGCCAACTTTCTTAAGCCCTAATGCTTATCTTATTGGGAGCACAGATGGAAGGCATAAACTCACTTAGCTGAGGAAGGGACTAAATACGATATATGAGAGAAGTTCTCCTGAGATGACCTCTGAGTAGGGGCGGCCATTAGAATTCATCCAAGGACAGGTATTATTACCTGTGGGACACAATCAGCAAGGCCACCAGGGCATACGGTCAATTACTTGTGCATATGATGACTTCATGTGGTATAGAAATCTCACCTGAGGTAATTTTTGAGTAAAAATATGTTACTTTTGGGGCACCTGGGTGGCTCAGTCAGTTAAGCGTCCAACTTCAGCTCAGGTCATGATCTCACAGCTCATGGGTTCAAGCCCCACATCAGGCTCTGTGTTGACAGCTCAGAGCCTTGAGCCTGCTTTGGATGTTTTGCCTCCCCCTCTCTCTGCCCCCACCCAACTCTTTCTCTCTTTCCCTCTCTCTCTCTCAAAAATAAATCAACATTAAAAAATGTTTAAAAAAATGTTACTTTTATCTCTAACATTTTGTTTAACAACAAGAAAAAAACATTCCCTTACTCAATGGCTTTCCGTTCATCCAGGAGCAACAAATCTAAATGTACAGGTGAGACGCCCAGGAGCAGTGAGGAGGAAAGGCCCCGGCAACATGTTATTCACGCCCGCAGTGAGAATATCTGTATACCGAGAAGGAGCAGAGTCTGCCTCCAGAAACCACAGTGGCCACAGTCCAATGAGGCTTCTCCAACGGCCTGAAGATAGCAGACTCCATTCTCTCAAATGAGGCATGGGTAAAGGCACTAAGGATCTATGGAGCCTGTGGGGAAGAAAAGAGCTACACGGTTCTCCTAGATGTCTTCAAACACGGGCAGGACTAGCGTAAGGAAGAGAGAAAGCCTCTCCTCAGCACCTCAGAGGGCCCAACCAGCAGCATATACCCACGCACTAAAAATATGTATGTGGTATACTGTTCTCCCTCAAGCCTGTTGAAGCTGAGGCTCCAAAGTCACTCTAAATGGGGTTCCTACACTGGGAAGGAACTCAAGTAGAACGTGAAGATGCCCTCTGACTCCAGGATCTTCGATCTTCTGGTAAGTCAGAGCTTGTTAATTACAGTGAGGGCGGAGCGGATCCAAACAAAGCCTGAACACTACAATCCCCTCCTCTCTCCATCAGAAATCCCTCACAGGGTTCACGGCTTCTACCAAATATTATCAGGAAAAGCACTAATATCTGGAACTAGGAGCAAGCCCTTTAAAGACAAGCACCAGTGGTGGTTGGTGGGGGGTGGGGTGGGGGGACTCAGAGAGATTTATTGTTCTAATTTTAAAACATTTTAATTAAGATCCTCTCCAACCTGAGATGGTATGAATTTTTCTTTTCTCCCCTCCCCCTCCCCCGAATTTCTTAAGTATTTCTGACATGACTCGTAAGCAGAATCTCAAGCTGTGATTCCTTTTCATGCCAGGTTGTGGTTTCCAGGGAGGTCTATGCTTGAAGGGTACTCAGCTCACCTGGCTGGAACCCAGGACTGATGCAGATGAGGTCACGAGCTTTTGACCTGGATGGGGAAATTAACGTGGGAGCTCCATGGCCCTGACTATACCCCTAATCCCTGTTTTGATGGAGATGACTGCTTTCGCTCTAAGCAGAGATTAGGTAAACTTGCCAACATACATCATCGCTCCTAGAAACCCCGTGACAGGGCATGTCCTACTGATAGTGGGTCGCTTCGGTGTAAGAAAGGGGGTGTGACTTTATTTATACAGCCAGCAGGTATAAATAAAATCTCTGGGAAAAATAAAGTCTTCCTGTGGGATTTACCCAGAAACGCCCCTAAGCTTTTTGAACCACCTTTTGAAAGAGGGTCACTAAATCCTTTCTTCCTAACTAATTCTAATAGCAGAAGAACTAGGTGCTTAAATTCACAGCAGCTTATATCCTGGGCACAACAAAGTGGCCAAGTTCAGCTCTTGATTAGATGCTTTCTTCTCCATTAATGCCATTCCCCTTAATGATTTGGCTATTACAATTAGCCAGGATGCGGTGTCCCTGCCTGGGGCTAACGAGTAATGAACTGAGAGAGTTGCTATTTAGTTGTATCAAGGGCGCCATTAGAGAGAGCGTCTCAATTTCTCCCCCCAGAGGAGAGATACCTTCCAGGCATGTTCCACCTGCCATGTGACTGCTCTCCTTGAGTACTCACAGTGCCCCCCGCCCCGGGGGTGGGAGCTAAGTCCCCTGGGGTCATCGTGGGACCTTGAGACCTGGGCAGAGAAAGATGGAGGGTCAGGCTTCCGCAGAGCCCAGAGGCAGAAGCGGCAGAATAAATGGTTAATGCTCAGGTTGTTGCTTCAAACCGGTGCATTATCCATTTGTTCCTCCTCCCCTTCCACCTGCCGCTTCCTGCTTCATAAACCCTTCACCCCTCCCCCACGCAGCTTTCTTCTTTCTGTTACAGCATCACTCTGGGCTTTGCTCCTCTTCACCTCTTTCTTGAACGGCTGTATCCTGGAAGTCTTGTAAAAGGAAGACAGAGAGAGAAAGAGAAGCTATGGCTTGAACCCACAGCCCCAGCTGTTCGCTGGGGGTGGTTACAGAGGAGGCAATTCAGACCTCCTTTAAAACTAAAAAGGCTTTTTTTTTTTTTTTTTTTACCAGAAGAAATAGTAGGATCTAAAGATTGGATCCCAGAGGCAAGATTTACATTCTCCTTCAAATGAGACTAATCCAAAGAGAGATGCTAAATAAAACTGAATAAAGTCTCTAGAAGGGCAGCCCCAAGGAAGTGCTTTGCAGGAAGCCCGGCAAGTTCCTAACTGGATCCAGTCCATTTTCGGTGAACCAGGAGACACCCCCACCCCACTGGGGCTCACTCTGTAAGGCGGAGGGCTGGGTTACAGCCACGACCATGGCCAAACTGAACAAATTCCCTTGCTCTACCTGTATCAGATCACTCCTGGGCTGCCTCAGGCGGAGGAATACATAGCAAGAGAAAAAGCCCTGTAAACTGTATACCCAGGGTCATAAGCGCAAATTAGATCTGGAAAAGATTTGTATCTCTGGAAAACGTTTACTGCCAAATAATTTCAGTAGACCCACATAAGAACGCCACACTTGAAAAGCAGTGTGAAAGAAAGAAGTCAGCCTCTCCACAGCGTGGCTGTCTGAGAAACTGGCATAAACCGATACCCAACCTTTACTGTCACATAACATTATTTTAAAGATAAATGAGATGAAGCTTGTAAATTATTATGAGTTTCTTCAAACAAAGGCTCTCTGTAAACGCAAGGCTTTATTATGACATGGAATTTGAAAAGACCCAAATAAAGCACTACTTCTAGTGTGTGCTTGAAGAATTAAACCTGCCTTGGGGCGCCTGGGTGGCTCAGTCGGTTAAGCGTCCAGCTTCGGCTCAGGTCATGATCTCATGGTTCATGGGTTCGAGCCCCGTGTCGGGCGCTGTGCTTACAGCTCGGAGTCTGGAGGCTGCTTCGGATTCTGTGTCTCCCCCTCTCTCTGCCCCTCCCTGGCTCATGCTCTGTCTCTCCCTGTCTCTCAAAAATAAATAAACGTTAAAAAAAAAATGTTTAAACATCTTTAAGAATTAAACCTGTCTTTATGTTGTAAAATGAGAAATTAACTTAAACCAAGACAAGATTGACATGACCTCACTGTAGGACTGACTGACGAATCAGAGCAGAATTCATCTTCTTGCCCCGCCCAGCCTCTACACCTCTAAAAAGTAACATATGAACAACCTTGAACACCGATGACCAAGGTCACACACCTGAATTTCCTCTTTCAGACAAGCTTTTCCAGAAGTAATAACCATCGTGGCAACTATCTTCTACCTATACTACATTCCCTGATTCTTAGACACAAAACTCCCGACAGGAACGCAGAAAAGGCATCTTCTCCTTCTCTGAGGCCACGGGTGGTAGAAAGAAGTTTTGTTTCTGACAACTGATTCCTGTGTGTGTGCACGATGACAACAGTGATTATCAGAATATGACACAGCTTGAAATAAGGAAACTCCTGTGCTACACCCTTGTAGCCCTGTTGTGAAGGCTAACTAGCAATTTATTTTAGTAAGATCCATGCCTTCATTACAATTGTTAGTTCGCCCCAGTATTTGAAAAATAGGCTTGAATTTCCACATACTTCAGGGACTCGGGATCAGTTAACAGTTGAGGAAACACACATTCTAAATCAGGTATTGTGAATCTTGGCTGCACAGGAGAACCATCTGGAGCAGCTCTCAGAAGAAAAAAAAATTCCAGTATCCAAGTAAATCGGCCAGGTATCAGTAGCTTTAAAGCTCCGCCCATGTGATTCCAATAGTCAGGCTGAGAATCGCTATCTTAAATCAAGACAGAAGACAATACAGTAAATCAAGACACATGTTAACTGATTATCTGTCACAAGAGTTTTTTAGAAACCTTCTTAACCAATTCGCTAATTGTCCTTCCCTCCTGAGTAAATTGCTATTGTTCTGCCTTGAACCATACGATGGAGATGATCGGTGTAATACAGGAAGTTCCTGAATGATCCATACAATGGACATGATGGGTGCAATACAGGAATTTCCTGAATGAGGACTACCTGACCTACATAGGAACCAGTGGCCCAGACAGGTGTGCCTGCAGGGGTTCCTCTTCTCTCCCCACTGCCCTTAGAGTTACCCCCTCCCCAAACCCACCAGCAGGAAGCCCTGCTTCACTCTCTGCAACTCCACATGGAACCTGCATTCTCAGCGCTTTTTTAAGTATAACAGGAGCAAGACAAGGTGGATGAAGGAAAAGCAAGAATGAACGAAAACCCATTCCACTTCTGGCCTGCCCTCCCTTCTTCCTCTCCCACCCAGAAGGGTCTGCCTTCAGATGCTCAGCTCCTGGACCCCTTTCTTGCTCAGAATGAAACCGCATCAAGTAGCCTGGAGACTGGACAGCTCTTCCCTCGGTGAGGGGCAGGATCCCCAACACGGTGCTCAGGGCTACATTTGTACCATTCTAAAGGGCTGAGTGGGCTTTACTTCCACCCCGCCCCCCAAAGGTAACCTTGCTTCCAGTGGGTAGGTCTTTACTTTTGCACACAAACTATCAACTTATTATAATTTGAAGAAACAGCTTGAACTCCAAGCAGCTGACTTCTTAATAAAATCTTAGAACCCTAAACTCGTAGAAATCTTGAGCTTGCTAAGTAAGGCCTTTTACCAAGATACCCTTCTATCACCAAAAGCCCTTCAATTACAGGCTGCTGTATCCTCTTAACACTCCTAGGAGTCATGTCACCAAAGCGAGCACAAAACCTACTCCACGGATGCAGGAATGGAGGCTGAAGGGCTAACGAGATCCTTGAATGGATCCCGCCACGCCTCTGGCAGGTCCAAAGACCGAAGATGCCATCTTTCTCCAGAGTTACTTTTGCCTATAATGTTTTGTAAACGCTTGGTCATCGTGATAAAGTCTGGGTATAAAGTGGCCCTTACGGGGAAGGGTAGCTTACTTAAGAATCTAGCGGAATTATTTATTCACTCCTTGATTTAAAAGAAGTCACTGGAGGGGCGCCTGGGTGGCGCAGTCGGTTAAGCGGCCGACTTCAGCCAGGTCACGATCTCGCGGTCCGTGAGTTCGAGCCCCGCGTCGGGCTCTGGGCTGATGGCTCAGAGCCTGGAGTCTGTTTCCCATTCTGTGTCTCCCTCTCTGCCCCTCCCCCGTTCATGCTCTGTCTCTCTCTATCCCAAAAATAAATAAACGTTGAAAAAAAAAAAAAAAAAGAAGTCACTGGAAACTTCAGTTCTTCCTATGAAACAAAATTTTCAAGTTGCCAAGCATCTTGATGTCATTAGTATTTTATCTCTTCTTCCTTGTAAGCAAACTACAATTCTGAAACAGTGGGAGAAGCGTGGCAAGGATGTGACTTTGTCATCTGAAATTCACTCAGGTGTTGAAACTACTACAGCGGATAGTAATTCTCTTTGCATCTTTAGAAAGCGACTTGCAAACCAAGCTGTGAAAGCAGCCTACAGCATCGCCACCAGTCAGGCCTCACCACTGGTGTCAACAACGCCTCGAACACGAGCTGCCAACAACTGAAATCTATAAATAGGAAGATCTGGAAAGTTTAAACAAAGAAGTTGAAATAGGGACTCTGAAAACCACTGGGAGCTGGTAGGGTTCAAACAGGAGTTGGCGAAGGGCTAAATATTTCCTTTAATGCTACAGACTTCCCCTTTAGTTCTATTTCTTTAGGTTCCTTGCCAGAAGCAAATCCAATCTCTGCTGACAATCACCAAGATTTCTGCCTGAAGAAAAGGAGCAGGGTCCGAACAGACACAAATGACAAAGCACTAATGTGCTTTGTTTTCATGACAATCAGTGGTTTCCAAGTGGGTGAAAATGCATTTGAAAATCATTCTAATTACCAGAAGCAAAGCTATCTTCTCAATTAACTCACTCTTAACCAAAACCTATTTTCCAACCCTCCCTTGTCATGAACCCATCCATCTAAAAAAGCAGAGTTTAGGGGCGCCTGGGTGGCGCAGTCGGTTAAGCGTCCGACTTCAGCCAGGTCACGATCTTGCGGTCCGTGAGTTCGAGCCCCGCGTAAGGCTCTGGGCTGATGGCTCGGAGACTGGAGCCTGTTTCTGATTCTGTGTCTCCCTCTCTCTCTGCCCCTCCCCCGTTCATGCTCTGTCTCTCTCTGTTCCAAAAATAAATAAACGTTGAAAAAAAAAATTTTTTTTAAATAATAAAAAAATAAAATAAAATAAAATAAAAAAGCAGAGTTTAACACAATAGGGAAAAACGAATCTCTAACTTTGGAAGTCTAGCAATTTTCCCTAAAAAAGTCCTCATAATACTTCCAAAGGACCCAATAAGACATTATCTAGACCAGCACTGTTCAGCAGAAATACAATGCGAGCTATGTGTGTAATTCAACGTTTTTCTAGCAGTCACATTTTAAAAAGGGACATGTACAATTAATTTAAATAATATATTACATTTAACCCAATGTAGCCAAAATACTCTTTCAACATATAAATCAATAAAGTTATTGAGATACATTCTTTTTTTTTTCCATACTAGGTCTTTGGAACCTAGTTTATATTACAGTTCAAATAGACACCAAATTTTCACAGGAAATACTTGATCTGTATTTAGATTATACAAAATCTACAGTTGAAAAGGTAAATTCACATATCCAAGCTGTTCCGAACACACTTTAAAAGATTTTTAACAAAAATCAAGTACATTTTAAAATTAAATAAATTAAGAATTCAGTTTCTCTGTGGCACTAGCCATTTCCAGGGCTCATTCGCCACATGTAGCTACGGGGAACCACACCGTGTATTGTAGGTTAGAGCCTGGGACAGTGAGCACCCCACGGGAATGAGGAGAGGTCACAAGGTGTGATGCTGTCCCACATGCTTTCAGAAACATCATCAAGTCTGGGTAGACAACGACTACACATGACCCATGTTCCTCTTCTTGCCTTTTTTTTTTTTTTTAATTTATTCCGAGAGAGAGAAAGAGTACACATGAGGGAGCGGGGGAGGGGCAGAGAGAGAGACAGAGACAGAGACAGAGAGATGGAGAATCCCAAGCAGGTTTCCATGCTCAGCACGGAGCTGAGTCGGGGCTCAATCTCATAACCATGAGATGGTGACTTGAGCCAAAATCAAGAGTTGATCACTTAACCATCTGAGCCACCCGGGCACCCCTCTCTTCTTGCACTTCTCCAATTACAATGGTCAGTCATTAGGGGCGCATGGGTGCCTCAGTCAGTTAAGCGGCTAATTCTTGGTTTGGGCTCAGGTCATGATCTCAAGGTTCTTGAGTTCAAGCTTCACATCAGGCTCTGCACTGACACGGCCGATTCTCTCTCTCCCTCTTTCTCTACCCCTCCTGTACTCTCTCTCTCTCTCTCAAAATAAATAAGACTTAAAAAAAAAAAAGGAAAAACAAGGGTCAGTCCTTAGAGTCCTCTAAACTGGAAGCCATGTACAGAGAAGGACAGAGGGGGCAGAGGTACTTCCTGTCCTGTACTCAGTGACGATGAGCCTCTCAGAACTCAGCAGAAAGAATATAGAGGAGTTCAGGCTCCACCAAGAGAAGTCTATTACTTTCTTCTTCTTATCAATATCTATCTCCCTCGCTCGCTTGCTCGCTCACTCTTTTAACCTACCTAACAAACTTCCCTGGGAGCTGCAAAACAAGTTTGTTCAGGATGCCACTTTGCAGCTTCAGCTCTCCTCCCCAGCTCAGATCATCCCTGTGCCAGGCAACCTCTCCTCACGTGGATTTTCTTGAACTTGGTCACAACCTTTCTTAGGCGACACCTAGAAATAACCCACCTGCAGCCCCTAAGCTTTGGGGACTCTGCTTCATACTAATTATTTCTACCATCTGCCATTCCTGGACCATACAAGAGAGGTTTAAACGTCTCAGAAGACCCTCTGCACTCATCAGAGGAAAGAGGTATCTAGTTAAGAGACAACAGAGTTGACGTAGAAAGTGGAAGTAAGGCCCTACACACAGTAAAAGACACGATTCCAAGTTCCTCGAGAGCAAGTCTGGGTCCAACCTGTGCTCACCTGCCTGGCCTGACTCCATGCAGCAGGTAAAGCAGCTGCTGAAAAGGAACAGAGGCACTCTAGGCTGTGACCGATGCCCCACCGGAAGGACATCCTTGCATCCCCTCCCCCCACACACTCAATCTCTTACACTAACCTTCCCGTTTCAATGCAACTTGCATGTGTCTTTCTACCAATTCTCGTCACCTGCGCGTGCCTTTCCGTCCTTGCAAGACTGAAGAACCACACAAGCGTAAGCCTGAACACTCAATATTCCCTCAACGCCAACTGATTCTTCCCACAAAAACTACAAAAAGAGGGGAGGGCAATCTTGAGCCTCAGTTTCCTCAGCTATAAAATGGAGACAACTGTGCTGATGGAATGACGAGGTTTCCAGTAAGTCAACTGAGTTAGAATAGGTGAAAAAGGCCGCACAAACCATGTCGTGTTCTTGTCACGCAATGGTTTCCACTACTTTCAGACCTAGGTTCAAAGACTAATGCTGCCTCCCTTGTCACAACTCTCACCAGAAGCTAAAAAAAAAAAAAAAAAATTCACAGGCCTTGTCTCACAGCATTATAACATTTTCTTTGTGCACGACAGATCACTGGGAAGAGAAGAACACGCAGTATTTTCCTTGGTTTAGGCTAGAAAAATAAATCAGCCCCATTTTCAGAGGCTGGCCTTGAGTGTGTTACATCGAAATTGCAGGATGGGGCATCTGGGTGGCTCAGCTGGTTGAACATCCGACTCTATAGACTTTGGCTCAGGTCACGATCCCAGGGTCGTGGGATCGAGCCGGCGTCAGGCTCTGAGCGAAGCATGGAGCCTGCTTGGGATCCTCTCTCTCTCCCTCTGCCCCTCTCCCCCACTCTCTTTCAAATTAAAAATAATAATAATAATACAAATTTTAAAAAAATTAAAAATAAATTGCAGGATAAATAGGGGTAAGATGAAAAGCTCCATGAGACCCTGAGCATCTTAACACCTAAATAAAACCCCAGCTCTTTCAAATCCACTGTCAATCACATTCTAGTTCAATAAAAATGTTAAGACAACTTCTTAAAGTTGACTGTAGGTTTTTAGCTCTATCCTCCCAACGCAGGACTTCAAGCAGTTCCCTCCCTCCCATGGGCTCAACTGCCCATTCAGGGCCTCCTGTCCTGCCTCTACCTCTCCTCCCGTCTCAGGCCAAGTCTCCCCTTTCTGCACGCACCTGCTCTCCTCAGCAGATCTGCCCTTGAGTCTGGATCTAGGTGCTGTCTTCACAGTTCCTCGTTTCCAAGTTGACGGTTTGCAGGTGAGGCCTACCTCACCTTCACCTGCTTCTCAGGCCCCCACGGAGCACACTGGAGCCCCAGACCCTTCCACTGAACCAGGAGGGAAGGCTGTCATTAGCAGAAAACTCTGAGTGAGCAGGGATCTCTCTATCCTGTTCCCCTCGCACCTAGAGCAGTGCCTGTTCGCTAGCACTAGGCACCCGTTGCTGGATGGATGGATGAATGAATGAATGAATGAATGAATGAATGAATGAATGAATTGAATGAGCCTCGTTAGTCCCACCAAGAGCACTTCTTGATGTCAACACAAACTCATCTTTTGCCTTGTGTTTTCCCCCTAGGGCCACCCAGCGAACTCATTGACAAAGATTTTAAGTCCAACTATCCACATGAGAATCTTGCTACAAGCTGCCTCATCTCCTCTTCTCCCCTCCAAGAGGCATGTTCACTGCCCCATTATCCAGTTATCTGACTTGGTTTTAGGCCTTATTCCAGGTGGTTCCAAGCTCCTGGAACACCTGACCTACTATGATCCCATCTCATCAATTCTGCTGCCTCTTGAGGTAGATCCTTTATAATGTGATTAGACTTAGTCCAGTGATGCCATCTTTCCCCAGAAATACTTTAGAAACACCTCTTTTAGGACTTTCAGAACCAGTTATGATGATTTAGTGCTCCTGTTTGTATCTGGCCAAAAACAGTTTGGCCTCATCGGACTTGAGGCCAAATAATTTCGGCTATTTCCGAAACGTAGATCCCGCCTCAAGGACCAAAGTTGTTCATTACTCTAATTATCTATTTAATGTTTCTCTCTCAGATAGACTTAAAAAAGTGGCGGCAGACTACGTTTGTGTTGTTGACTGCACTACCCCAAGCACAGAGCCCGATGTGCTGCAGGGGTGAAACTAATGAGTGAGTGAATAAATGAATGATCTGAAGACCTTCCCAAAAGATTTTTCTTTGATTCAATGAACACATGCCTGACACTGCTGGGGGTTGAGAATATGGAGATGAATAAGAAAAAAAAATTATTTTCTTTAAAGAGCTTAAAGTCTGGAAGAGAAAAAAACTTACGGAAAAGGGAAAAATATTTATTGTCAAGTCTTATGGAGCACGCACATATATTATTTCATTTAAGTGCCTCAGCAATCAAATAAGTGTGAGATTTTGATCCCCATTTTAAAGACTAAAAAGTTGGAATTCGACAGTGTTACACAACTTGCGTAATATTAATAAGTGACAAGCCGGTCTTTGAACCCAGAGCCTATGAACTAAGGACCTTTCTTCCATGACACCAAGCAACGGCTGTGCAATTCAAGCAAATGTTTTGGCTTTTAAGCGACTACTTCTGAAAGCCTGAAGGAGATGACACGTAAATAGCTATCTAAGTGCAGGTATGCATATTCCTTCTTTTGGCCTTATCCCTACTATTCTAGAAATCACGTTAGGTGACACAGCAACCCTGATTTCACTAAGAGGTAAGACCTCGAAAGACCAGATCCCTTAGCTGTACTCTCACGGGCATTGAGAAACCACAGGCTCGCTCAGTCGGAGCTCCAGGCCCCCCGTTCTGTGCTGATGTTGGGGCAAAGGTACTTTCAGGAGAAGCTCCCATGGGAATGTTGGTGGACCCACAAACACCTAGGTGGGTAGAGTAAGCAGCAGATAAACACTGGTACACGCGGAACTGGAAGGAAAAAGAAGGCCTGGAGACAGGAACTAGCCTCTCGAAAAGGGGCCACATGCCATGAATTATGGAGACTTCTTGCTCATTCTTACTACTAAGTAGATGGAGAATGGAGACTTTCGAGTTTTATTTTAATGACATTTTAAAGAGACAGAAGTCTCATATTGTTATCACAAAAGACATTCAAATCTAGGGATCACATCTCTCTCCTTAGATCTCTTTCTTCAGTTCTAGAAAGATTTTTTTACCGATCTAGAGGTGTGGTGGCCAAGAGCTATGGTGTGGGAGCACCCACGGGTGTTTTCAGTCTCGGCTCTGGCACTTCATGACTTTGTGCAACTTTGTGCCAGTTACTTAAACTCCATAAGCCTCAGTCGGTTCACCTACACCGGGGGGGGGGACTAACAACACTGGCTCTCCCTCAAGGGCTGTGAGGATTGAAGGACATGATACACTAGAACTTAGCACGGGACCTCGCAGGCAAAAAGTTTAATAAGTAGCAACGAGAAGCGTGCATGTGCCAAAATTGTGGTAAATCTTAAGGACATACAGATACACACACATACAGATATGGTCATTTCTGAGATGGCTTGGTAGCTCCATCTGTGGTAGATTCAAGATATCACATAATTACACATAATTATCACATAATCACATCAAGGGCTGCATGATAAAAGACACAATGCTCGTGCAAAACTGTTACCTGCTACAGGATTTAAGTCACCTTCCAGTGCCTTTGCAAATTATCTATTTTTAAGCAAGGAAAAAAAAAATGGGGCGGGGGGTGGGGGGGGACCAGGAAAGTGGAAAGACTCAATTCCCACAAAGATGCTGCCATAGAAGCGGCCCCTTCCAGGTCTAGCGTCCTGGCCTGATACCCGGATTCGGTAGCTATTCCAGGAGAGCTCTTTCGAGGTAATTTCGCGAACACTATTAGCAATGCTTTGCTAAAAGGTAAACCAGGCATTTGATTCTTTTTTTTTTTTTTAACGTTTATTTATTTTTGAGACAGAGAGAGACAGAGCATGAACGGGGGAGGGGCCGAGAGAGAGGGAGACACAGAATCGGAAGCAGGCTCCAGGCTCTGAGCCATCAGCCCAGAGCCCGAGGCGGGGCTCGAACTCACGGACCGCGAGATCATGACCTGAGCTGAAGTCGGACGCTTAACCGACTGAGCCACCCAGGCGCCCCCAGGCATTTGATTCTTTTGATGAACGTGACTACAACTGAAACATCCGGGGGTCTGCTGAACAGAGGTTTCCCCACCACCTGCCGCCACGATCAGTTGTCAGCTCTACTGGCATTTGTGGATCAACTTTTCAATATCGTGGAGCATGGGAGTGGTGGTGTGGAAGGTGTCTGATAACGCGCACGTTTCACTTCTTACGTGTAGGTGACCTGTTCTTTGCCAATGACACCTTTTCCCCCCGCTGGTTCCGTAACCATTCAGGGGCAGCGTTGCCTAGGAAGAATTGTCAGGAGGAAAGCCTGGCACAATTATTCAGTTAGTACCCACACACTGTGTACTTACCCTCCCTTACCTGTAACACCTTTTTTGTAACCTCTGAAATCAACAGGGGGCAACGAACGAACACAAGGTGACACGTCAGGGGGTCTGGTACAGTGGGAAGGGCTAAGGGGGAAATTAAGTACACTCGGTGCCTTCTATGTGCCAACGCTAAGATAGGATACCTTTTGGTTTTATAGATGATGAAAGCCAGCCTCGTCAAACTTAAAGAATGTTCCTTCCCATGCCATACAACAAACGGTGCGAGAACTCGAACCAAGGTATGTTGGATTTTAAAGCCATGATCCCTTTACATTCCCCCCCCCCCCCAAAATGAGGAGTAAGGATCTTTGGCAAAAGGAGAGTGGCATTATGGACTCGTGAAAGATGGTAAAAAATATATATATATTGGAAAGTTTTTGAAAGTCTTAGTGTTTCACAAGACGACTGCATACCTGGAGTTGGACAATTTAGGTACAAGCAAGCATATTCTGACATCTGGGGTAATGTATTTAGGCCCACTGCCAGGGTGTCCTAACAGCACAGGTTGTTCTAGGTCCTCTGGAGGCAGGAAAAGGAAAAGATGTCTGTGTATCAGGTGCACCTGGGGAACCATGGTGGCCACCCTCTCCCTCCCAGCACATTCAAATAACACAGCGTAAGACGGCAGAAAAAGACGAGGTGGGTACCGATGGGTGGAAATACCCTAAGTATGTCGAAAGACTCATGCTTAAAGAAAAAGGTCCTCCGTGTGAGTAGAGCTTATGAAAGGGACCGGAGTCCATTTTCTCGTTGACCTCTCTTGCTTCCTACTTCCTGCTTCTTTCTTCATAGTATGTTTGAGCAGAAAAGGGCCCTAGAAATCGACACCAGCGTCCTCATTTTTCAGATGAAACATCTGAGACCAAGAGAAGTATCTGAAATCACACTTCTTGTTTCAGAAATTAGGTGGCTATCAGTTCTCATTTTCGCTTTTCACCATATACTGTAGTAAGGAGCGAAAGGGCAGACCAAAAACACAAACAAAACACAACAAAACCAGAAAGAAAACCCCCAAGAAACCAGAAATTTTACTTCATATCACAAAGATACCCCTGCTCATCTTGAATTTCCCTAATTCCATGACAATGTGCTTTGAGTCTTCTTCAACTACCAAGAGGCACTAAAGGTTTCTACGACCTCATTCACACACTCTTGTCTGGGTCACTTCTAAGGCCAGGCTGAAGGGCAGGACTGTGGGGTGGCAGGATTTCTCTTCACTCAGGGTCACATGCATTGGTGGCCTCCTTGGATGACCAACCATCCTGGTTTCCCTGGGGTTGAAAGGGTTGCTGGGATGTGGGATTTCGGTGCTAAAACCAGAAAAGTCCCAGGGAAACCAGGACAAACTGGTCCCCCTACTGCCTACAGCAGGGCCACATTCTCAACTGAGCTGATGAACCTGGACAGGTAAAATGTATTTAGCTGGAAGGTTTAGCTGGTATGACACCGGCAAAACGGTCGCTAACATTTCAAGTGTTTAAGAAAAAGAAAGCAGAATGAAGATTAACGACTATAAAGAGCCTTCCGTTTGGGGAGGAAGGTATTCTCAAAGTCGGAAGTGTTAAGTCCATAAAAGAAACAATATGAGAATGCAGTGGGGCTTTTTCATACCTAACAAGTATGACTAAATCTCTGAACACTTCCTGTTCCGTCCCATGTTTTTCTGAAATTCGCTTTTCCTTATCGGCCAAGGAGGTAAAAAAAAAAAAAAAAAAAAAAAAGTTGTTCTCCCTTCTCTTCTTAAGAATAACGGTGGGGAATTTCAAAAACCTCCAAAAGCTTCTAAAGTTTAGCAAGCTCTTGCTTTCGTACAGAAATATTATGGAGAAACAAACAGCACGCATCTTCTTCCCCTGTAAGCATCCTCTGTTCTTGCTACATGGAATTGGAGGTGAGCAGAAAACTACCTGATTAGAACAGATAAATTCTCACACTCAAGTAGCACCCGTTCATTCAGCCAGTGTCTAGCGATACTTTCAATCAAAAATTGGTTTGTTGCTCAACACTGTGCCAGGTGCTGAGAACCCAACACTGAACGAGGAGGATGTATTTTCGTTTTACGTAGCACAGTATCCTAAAGATCAAACACTCCTTTTTGGACTTATTCCTGATTCTCCTGGTTGCGGTGGAAGATGACAGCCGCCCTAACATAAAACTTCACGCTGAAATCATGTCTCCCAGGCAGCACTCCCCATTCTCTTAAGAGCGGTGCCCACAGAGGGCCATCTCACTTTCGCCTTTTCTGGGTCACCAAACACACTGGAGGCGCTCAGCCTAGAGAAGGCAGACAGGCTGTGAGCCAAGGAGGGGAGCATGTCCATGGGCTCCCCTACTCACAAGAACAGCTTAAAGCTGCCTGTACGCATATTTGGGAAAGGCAAATTCTCCCACCTTCTCTGATGTCCTAGACGCATGACATGCACAAGATAAAGTCATTTTCTAGGGAAGGGGAAAGGGCAGCCCCCCTCCCCGCCCCCGAGAGGCCAGGGGCTGGGGAGGGGGGGAAAGGTTTCTCTCCTTCCACGTGGGTCCACTCTAATGGCTGACTTGCACCTTGCCAAGCAAAAGGAGGAAATCAAATCAAGCGCACAAGTTCGCCCACAAGTTCTGCAGAGGAGACAGCGGTCACTGCCATTATCTGCACCTTCTGCACCTGTTGGATGAGTCTGAAGGGTTGAGAAAACAGGGTCGTGGGAGGGCAGGGCCGGGACAGCTGTCCCCTCCCCTCCCCAGCCACATGGCCAGTTCAGGCAACACTGCTACCTCTCCCACGCGTCCACAGTCATTGAACTCTGCCAGCCCCATGGCTGCAACGGACAGTTCAGTCTTTGGTGAGATCTCTGGGACCTGCCTACGTGCAGGCCTCCTGGGAGATCTCTGGGCCTTAGTGACTTGTGCCTTTGTGCACACACAATTGGTTTCTTTGAGCTTGGCAATCCCAGACCAGGAGCCTTACTGGACTTCCTCTATTTATACAAGACTCGTCAAGCCAGTTAGGCTGCTTTTCTGCCACCTTTCTTTCCAGATGCCTCTAAAATGCCAAGCTACCAGGAAGCAAGTGAGGGATAGGGTTTTCTCACCACCATCCTCAAAGACCTACAAAGGCATGCATAGGCCATAGGCTTCGCCAAAGGCCTGCCGCCGTGCTCTTAGATGGTGGAGTGTGTTTTTAAGGATTGCAAGGGAACAGTTGTCAAAAGTAAGGTCAAAGTCAAATGCACTGTGTTTCCATCATTACTGCTGGCCTCTTTCCAGAGAAAGTAAAAATGCACCCCCTAAAGCTGGCGGCAAGTCCTGTGGTTGCATCAATAATAATTTTCACTTGCACAGAAAAATCCCCCGGTAGCACATAAATGTTCATGAACTCCCCTCTTTTATTTTTGCAGAGCCAGAAAAAGTGGTAGAGAGAAATTAACTGCCCCTGTGAATCAGCAAAAAACCAAGGGATGGGACCCACGACAGCTAGTCTTCCTGCTTTAACCCACACATCTGGCACACCACTGGGAAAATGGTTATTTGTTCACTACAAGGAAGATGACCTTTAACTTCAAGCATGTAAAGTAAAAAAAAAAAAAAAAAAAAAAAAAAAAATTAAAAAAAATCTTAAAAGACACCAGTTATTTTGTAGAGAGGAGAATCAATAAATTAGTAGGCTAGGGCACAGTTCTTTCCAGAGGTCAAGATGGCATCTAACCAAGGTCAAGACCATATGAACCAAGAGTTCAAAGACCACTATCTTCTCCATGGCATTTATATTGAGATGGCCTCAAGATTAAGGAAGAAATCGTCAAATTGCCAGCAGTCACACCAAACGGGACAGGGAAACTGGCTCTTCCTTTCACATCTATCTCTTTCTGCATTCATAGTGCAGCAGGTGACCCAGGGAGCAACCGTCTCAGATCCCAGGACAGACCACTTGGTAGGCATGAACCACACCTATTTCTCTACAGCCTGACCTTCACCTGTTCCCAGATGGCTGCCTAATGGCTGGAAGGACCTTCAGAAAGGTTCTTCAGTTAAAGGTACAAAGCCTTTGAACAGGTCTCTGATTCAGGGGCGCCTGGGTGGCTCAGTTGGTTGAGTGTCCGACTTCAGCTCAGGCATGATTTCATGGTTTGTGGGGTCAAGCCCTGCATCAGGTTCTGTGCTGACAGCTGGGAGCCTGGAGGCTGCTTCGGATTCTGTGTCTCCCTCTCTCTCTGCCCCTCCCCCATTCATGCTTTGTGTGTGTCTCTCTCTCTTTCTCTCTCTCTCTCTCTCTCTCAAAAATAAATAAGCTTACCACCCACAGTATACTCATGAGTATACCCAGAAGATCAGATAAAATCCTGAAAACATGGGCAAAGTCCAACCGACAGCTGCCCCTTCTAGGCCATGAACTGGCACACCTAGCCGTTTGGCAACTGTTCTTCAGCAGTCAACAATCCTTCAGCAGATCTTACCTGCCTAAGCAGGAAACAGTGATAAGGCTAAAACTAGTTCATGCTCACTGCTATGGTTTCTCACGCTTGAGCAGAACTCAGTTTAGAAACAGAACCTAAACAAAAAATTTAAAAAAGAAAAAAGAGGGGCGCCTGGGCGGCTCAGCCGGTTAAGTGTCCGACTTTGGCTCAGGTCATGATCTCACGGTTCGTGAGTTCGAGCCCCACGTCAGGCTCTGGGCTGACAGCTGGGAGACCGGAGCCTGCTCCGGATTCTGCATCTCCCTCTCTCTCTGCCCCTCTCCCGCTCATGATCTGTCTCTCAAAATTCAATAAACATTAAAAAACATTTTTTTGAAAAAGAAAAATGAAAAAGAAAATTAAAAAAATAAAAAGAAAGAGAACCTTAAACTGTTGCAGATCAGTTCAGCTGGAATGTCATCGAGCCATCAAAAAAAAGAGAGAATGTCCAAGTGTCTTGTAAACTATAAAGCCCGATATACAATGCTACTTATTATTATATCGGTATTAAATAGCTAAAAGTAGAATATGAAATTGTAACAAAACATTGATAAAAACCATCCGGTAGCTATGGGAGCACATAGGGCTAAAGACTGAAGAAGTCAGGTGCAGGAGGTTGGTTACTACGTAAAGAAGTTCAATTTTAAAAAAATCTTTTAAAGTGGTTTAAACATTTAATTAACAATAAATAAGTTTAAATGATTTCCTGTAATTATAAATGTCTATGACGCAATTTGACAGTAAAACTAGTGTCATAAATCTTAACTCTGAAGGGGATCTCCAAATAGCCTCAAGGCCAGCCCCGTCGCCTCTATCACCATAGAGTAAATAGGATCTAATTTTTAAGGTGTAGACTATTCTCTCATGAGGCATACCAGTCCTTACTGGTGTATAATTCACCCCTAATTTACTCCACTGTGAGGAATGAATATACAGCTTGAAAGAAGAAAGGACAGGCAACAGAAGCCTTTTTTTAAGGTTTATTTTATTTTTGAGGTGGGGAGAGAGAGAGGGAGAGAGAGCACAAGCTGGGGGAGGGGCAGAGAGAGAGGGAAACACAGAATCCGAAGCAGGCTCCAGCCTCCGAGCTGTCAGCACAGAGCCCGACGCGGAGCTTGAACCCATGAATCGTGAGATCATGACCTGAGCCAAAGTCGGACACGTAACCCACTGAGCCACCCAGACGCCCCACGAAGTCTTTCTAGAAGTCCCATGACCAAGTCCTATAACTGGAACCAGAGCCACTTTCCTGGCCAGGGTCAGCTCCTGTGGAGCCATCAGGGGGCCCTTGGTGGTAGCACTCCATGCTCACCTGTGACCACCAAGCCCCAGGCTTCTTCCCCGAGCCTGTGATGCAGTCTATACGGCACATGGGCTAGAACACTTCCTTCGCTTTTCATAATGATGCGAAAATCGGCTTCAGTTCCCCCACACTTTTAATCAAGCCTCTTAACCAGAAAACCAGCTCCAAGTATGCTTGAGGCTGTATTTTCTTAGCTCTTCCTATTTCTTATTCTGAGGCCTTCTTTAGCATTATTATCATCCCTCTCAAGTGACTTCATGAATGACAAGGATGAAAGAGAAGAACAAAGGGGATGTAAAATGACCGAAGGGCCACCACAGTGGAATGGGAAGCTCCCAGGTACACTGCCCTGATGAGGTAGAGGGCCCTAAAAGATGGTTTTTCATGTGGGGCCCTTGTCACAAAAGCTACTTCTGTGGCTGGTGCACACGTACAAACAGCCCTGTAACCCATGGGACGTGGGCCTGTCTGTGCTATGTAAGGTTTCTTCTGTGCCGCTCTCTCTGTTGGGAGAGTCAGGTAAACTCCAGACTCAACACTTGTCATCCAGGGTGGAGTGTGTGAGTGTGTGTGTGTGTGTGTGTGTGTGTGTGTGTGTGTGTGTGTGCATCTACCTCCTCAGAGCTACAAGGCAGGGCCTCTGCCTATTGGTATCTTTCTCGCTCTGCCCACGCATACATTTACTTACGCTCCACCATACAGATATATCTCTTCCCCAACCACGACTTCAAATCTTGGCATGGACATTTACTAGCTATTTTGCACAAGTGACCCAGCCCCTAAATCCCCGTTTCCTCGTCTGTAAACTGGAGATAAAGACACCTATCTTGAAAGGCTGTACAGATTAAATGAGTCGTGTGTGTGTGTGTGTGTGTGTGTGTGTGTGTGTGTGTGTGTGTCTAAGGCTCCTTCCGCTGTATGATGCAGTATTTGGAACGCAGGAGGTATTTTCCTTCCTCTCTCTAGCCTAAGTACTCATGCACTTAATCTTGAACTGATTTGTATTTTTTAATTATTTTGGGTATATCTGATCTCCCCATCTTGGTTGTGGAGAATCACATCATGTTAATTTTTCCTATCTACTGTATTAGCTGTGCGCATAGTGAGTACCCAGTGTGACAACTGTAGTCTAGGATATTGAGGAAGGGGGTCATTTCCCCCACCTCCCATGATATCTGGTAATGTTTCCTGAGGAAACTATTGCAAGTTCTGGATATAGCTGATCTCCCCTCTGTCCCCTGGACTCCTCACACTCCCTCTTCCAGACATATCCCTCTGCCATTTGGAATGCCCTGAAGAACTTTGAAAAGCCAAGTTATCCATTCATTTGGTCGCTCTTTAATGTTTATTTATTTTGAGAGCAAGGGAGAGAGCGAGTGCACATGAGTGGAGGAGGGGCAAAGTGAAAGGGAAAGAGGGAAACCCGAGCAGGCTTTGCGCTGTTGTCTCACGAAATGTGAAATCAAGAGTGGGATGCTTCAATGACTGAGCCCCCCAGGCGCCCTCATCACTTCTTGAGTACATTTCTCTTGAGAACACTTCTTGAGTCCCTAAAAATTCCCTGAGTACCTACTATGTGCCAGTGACAGGCACTGTGAATCCATACTTGGACACAGAAATGGTTAAGACATGATTCTTGGGGCGCCTGGGTGGCGCAGTCGGTTAAGCGGCCAACTTCAGCCAGGTCACGATCTCGCGGTCCGTGGGTTCGAGCCCCGCGTCGGGCTCTGGGCTGATGGCTCAGAGCCTGGAGCCTGTTTCCGATTCTGTGTCTCCCTCTCTCTCTGCCCCTCCCCCGTTCATGCTCTGTCTCTCTCTGTCCCAAAAATAAATAAACGTTGGGAAAAAAAAAAAAAAAAGACATGATTCTTGCCCATCCTTGAGGCGACTGGAAGGAGTCAGACGGCAACATGGCAAACACTCAAAATAATCCAGCATTCCAGAGGCTAAGACAAGAGGAAGCTGTAATTCAGCTTACGAACACCGCTCTGAAATTTTAAAAATGTGTATTGCCTTTGAGATAGACCTTCAATGGACTGAACTTTGCTGAAATTGTAGGCAAACGGGAAACGCCATCCTGGTCGGTCACAAAACAGGTCAACACTTTTTGAGGCAAATGTCATTGCAAACAGAATCTCCGGATTGCCAAGTCTTTGTCAGTACCCTTCCTCATGTTAAGCCGTGTACGATGGAAAACAAAAGAATCTTCCTGCAACTAACATTTGGAATTCTGACCAATCCATTCACACTCCTATTCACAGCATAGCATGTAAGTATTTAGCATGAGACTAGGTGTTGAATGGAGAAAGGAGAAAAGAAAAAAAAAAAAAGGAAAGAAAAGAAGAAGAAGAAGAGGAAGAAGAAATGTAAGCCTTAAAAGCTCCCTGTGGATTCCTGGCAGGGAATGGATCCTGGAGGAAAGACGTGCCCTGACCCAGGGTGAACCTGATAGGGAAAATGGTCAGAGAAGGGGGCGGTGGCCAGTTCATGACAGAAGCAATATATAGTCATAGAACTCCACTCTTCCCAAATGGGAAGCTGGAGGACCCAGGGGACGGAGGATAAGACTTATCTGTGTGGATACTGGGGGAGCTCTACCCAAAACCTTGGCGTCATATAATGAGACAGGTCTCCCCTATACAGGTTCAATGCTAATGCTGAGTACCCAGCCAAAAGCCATTTGGGAAGCCTGCGAAGGTCTCATGCATGGACCATGCAGCCCAGCCAGAGAAGCCCCATATCGAGATATATATCTGCTACCAATACCTTAATAAACTGTCTCAAAATTTCTCCAAGTTAACACTTTTTCCTACTTCTCGAAAGCCTGTCATTCTTTCTCAGTTCCCTCTCCCCGAACTCTTTGTTCTTGTCACTAACTCAATCTTCCACTGATACGCAGCAGCGTGGAAACAGAGGCTTCCTGAGGCCTTATCCACGTTTGCATTCTTCTCCCCGCCCTTGCGAGTCACTAGCCGGGTATGTGGCACACAGTAGGCCCTCAAGCAATGTTTCTGTAATACCCAGTCATGGGGCAAGCAAAGAGAAACAATGAAAACACAGACCCTTGAAATGTCACGGGGATGGCAGGCTCTCCCCTTAGTAAAAATTCTCCTGGTGCTGACTGGCACAGATCCACTCCGCAAGACTGGCTCCAAACACTAAAGATCCAGGAACATGCTTTGCATGCAAAGAAACTTCCTTCCAACCCCTCAGAACATACTCCCTCCCTAGGGGCCGCCTGCTAACACGGCTGTACACAGAAATCCTAAACCTGGCCATGAGCCCTGGCCACATCAACTGTGCAAAACTAGCCCCTATCAGGACCTGCTGGAGGGAAATCTGAGCTGCAAGGGTAACCAGAGACTCAAGGCGGCTGACCTGCTTGCGATCTGGAGGCAGCATGGGTTAGTTGCGGGTTCAAACCAACCGTAACTGGGCAACACTTGACGACCAACTTCCCTACAAGACGGGGGTCAGGCGAGCGGACACTGGCATCCCTTACATGGCAGGCTGGGCTGGGAGGGAGATGTTGCAGACAGCACCAATTTCCTGGGTCAGGGAGCACGGGGTGGCTTCGGATGGCCTGGTGTCAATCAGTCCTAGGAGCCCAAACGGGGTCCCAGGTTCTTCCTGGGGTGGCGGGGGGGGGGTGTGTGTCTTGTTTTTAAAATGTGGACAAGTCGTCCAGGTAGCAGCCAGTGAAATAAAAGCTTTGTAGACAGATGGGGACACCACCTTGTCTTGGTGGGTGTGAGCCACCAAGGGAGTAAGAACAGGGACTAAACTCATTAATGTGTTAGAAACCAGGACAGGATGAAGAACCAGAAGGGAACCCTGGTGGATAAATCCGGTTTGATTTGCAAGGATGACCAGTTTCGTGCAATAAATGTTCAGCAAACTCCTACCGTATGGCTGTTACCACACTGGGAGGCCAAGATGAAGAAGGCCTTCATACTCCTGAAGGTCACACTTTACGACAACAACAACAACAAAAAGATGTGTACTTTCCTTGGTATTTAGAATTGTATTAATTTTGTTACAAGATTGTTTATGAAGAGCAGGACAGGATGGGAGGGAGGTAGGAAGGGAAGAGTGGAAGAAAAATGAAATGAGAAGTAAGGCAGGAAGCAAAAAAGGAGAGAAAGACGGTTGTGGGTATTGAATGTGACAATCCTTGCCAAGTGCTTAGTCTCTGGGATATAGTAAGTGCTCAACAAACATCAGACTCTATTCACTGTCATAGAGGGCCTATCACTGAGTCACACGAGTCTATACTGAACACTTGTCACACAGCAGACACTATTCTATGGGCTTCTCACGCAGTAATTAATTTAATGCTCACAACCCTATAAGATACTAGTATTTCCATTTGATAAGTGAGACCATTTGGGTACCAAGAGGTTATGTCAGCTTTAACTAGCCAGTCACACAACTATCAGGTGAGAGATCTGGGATTCAAATCCAGGTAGTCTGATTTTAGAGCTCACCTTCTTTTTTGTTTGTTTGTGTATTTATTTTGAGAGAGGGAGAGAGAGTGGGGGAAGAGCAGAGAGAAAGGGAGAGAGAGAAACCCAAGCAGGCTCTGCACTGTCAGCAGAGAGCTCGATGAGGGGCTCGAACCCACAAACAGTGAGGTCATGCTCTGAGCCAAAGTCAAGACTCAGATGCTTAACCGACTGAGCCACCCAGGTGCCTCTCAGAGCTCACCTTCTTATCCATTACACTTGTGGTTCCGAAGGCACTGTCCTTAGACCTGGGAACTTCCAGATTTGCAAATTCTTGGTCCCTACCCAGGCCTAAATCGAAGACTCCAGGGGAAGGACCCAGCAAACCGTTTTTAAAAGCCCTCTTGATAATTCTGATGAACAGTGTGAGCACCACAGAATTCATTAACAGTACAGCGATTCGCCAGACAGTGGCTACATTAAAACAGATTATAAAATACCTCTCCCTCGTGGGGAGCAGCCTTGCCTGGCATTGGGCAAAGGTGAAAATACTTGAATCATCCAGTCTGTCAGTTTAGGGAGTGGCCTAGAACTGGCGCTTGAGAGCAATCACCATTCCCTTTATTTTCAGAGAAGTCAATTTGGCTTCTCTGACTCTTGTCTATACCCTGACAGAAGAAGGCTAGAAGCGGTTAAGAAATCCTTAGATATTCTCCTGGTGGTTTCACTCCTTCATAGCATCCCGACATCAGTTAGCAGACTAAATAGGCCACAGGGTCCCAAAATACCCATCACTAGACAAAAAAGAAAGTTGAAAGGGAGGGCGCCTGGGTGGCTCAGTCGGTGAAGAGTCCAACTTTGGCTCAGGTCGTGGTCTCACAGCTTGTGGGTTCGAGCCCCGCGTTGAGCTCTGTGCTGACAGCTCAGAGCCTGGAGCCTGCTTCGGATTCCGTGTCTCCCCCTCTCTCTGCCCCTCCCTTGCTTGGGCTCTGTTCATTCTCTCTCTCTCAAAAATAAACATTTAAAACATTTAAAAAAAAAAAAGAAGAAGAAGAAAGAAAGAAAACTGAAAAGGAAAGCTTTGCTGCAAGTGTTAATTCGGCTCCTGACAATGCATAGCAAGTAGTCTGTTCTTTCTGCTGGGTTAACTCAATTATTCAAGCCGGTTATCCAGTTTGTGACTTCACTCAGCTCACCTCTTGGCCATTTCACCGTTCATTAGCACCTCTGCGGAGGATAAGCAGGGGAGAATAAAAGGTGAGGAAACTCAAACCAGCCAATTTTTCTCCTTGTTAACAGCTCTGGTAAGGACTTGGTGGGAGAAACATTGTTATTGGCTAAAACGGAGACACTGGGATTTTCTATGGGCTTCAATTTGCCCTGTTCTCCCCTAATTATCAGACACAGTCAGCCCAGGCTAACTTTGTAGCGTCAGCCCAGTCTGCAAGGGAACAGAAGCATTACGTTCAAATTCTGGAATTTCTACAGGGGCAACCTATGGTGTCTTCTTACCTTGAATGAAACCTCTTACAGATGCCAAGATCACGGGCAATTTTGATCACAGGTGAAAAGGCTGCGATCCATCACCTCTCTATGGATCCTATCTTAATTTTGATAATTGACTTTTCCCACCATCACAACTGCCCGTGACATCTTTACTCTCATAAGAAAAGCAAGAACTCTAAAATGAGCTAGGTACCCACTGCACAGTTTGGGGTGCTAGAGCATCTGCCAGATACCTTACAAACATCATCTTGTGGAATTCTAAAACAACCCGGCAAGACATTTTTATCCTGATTTTATAGAGACATGGGTTTAGAGGAGTTAAGTCCCAGAATTCTTAAGCACTAGAGCTAAGATTTGAACACAGGGCTGACTTCCCCCATGCCTCACCCCCAAACCTATGCTCATGACACCCCCCCCCCCACTCAGTAAGATTTCTTACTTCCACCTAGAACTCTCTTCGTGACCATGCTCTCAAGGCTCATTTAGGGGATGGCTGTGCTACTTGCTCTTTCTGTCTTTTAAAGAGTGAAGCCGTAGGGGCGCCTGGGTGGCTCAGTCGGTTGAGCGTCCAACTTTGGCTCAGGTCATGAGATCGAGCCCACCATCGGGCTCGCTGCTGACAGCACGGACCTCACTTTGGATCCCCTGTCTCCCTCTCTCTCTGCTTCCCTCTCTCCAGAATTAAAAACAAACAAACCAACAAACGTTAAGGAGTAAGGCTGTACCTAAACATGCTTAGAAGCCCCTCATGACATCTTCACATATGTACTTTCCCCCCTTCTATCGGCACTAATACAAATAATCACCAGCGTCCACCCCTTTGCCAAATCTGTACAAATGGCCACTACTTGTTCATCACTTCTGATTAGTGGGAGACCAGACACGTCCTGCATGGCTGAAGCCCAAGGCCTTGGTGGGAGAGGAGGTTGTAAAAGACGCCCTCACTTTCCAGATGAGTCAGGGCCAGCCAGGGTGCCAGGGTGTCCGGGCAGCAGAAGCCCATGCTTCTGGATGCCACCACATGACCGCTTTCCATTTCAGGGAAGGAAGAAGCCAAAAGGTCCAGTGTGAAGGCAGAAGGAAGAAAGGGGGAAGAGAATCTGTTATGATTCCTTTCCTGTTCCCTCTTCCGTCCCTTTCTTTCTCCAGCCCCACCCTCACTGGAGTTTAGTGTCTGAACTTGCCTTTCTCCTCCCCGAGACTCTGCCCTCGCGCCCCAAAGAAGCCGTGGCACCTGGAACTTCTCCCTGTGGGGAACACCGAGGCCGTCCCCGGGCTGCTCAGAGATAAAGCCGTCGTTATTCAGTGTCCTGTGAAATTACAGACGGGCCTGCTTTCTTATTTGTCAGCCAGTCCTCCCTTGCCACCCCTGGTGAGTGAAAGGCCGGCGTGACCTAATCTCAGTGCAGGAAACACTACAGAAGCCTGTGCCTCAGGGAAGAAAAGCCTCTTCACTCCCCTACCCACAGGACTGATGTCTCTATCACACGGCAGACCTCAAAGATCAGTATACGTTAGGGGCCAAAAGTCTGCTGGCATTTTTAAGACGAGTCACATGGCCCAAAGAGATTATAAAATAATTTGGAGGCAAACGCGATATTCCTCTGCTAAAGAACATCAACATGATGCTGGACACGAAGGCAGCGCCTCCTAGGTTGAGATGCAGGCCTCCTGCCTGGAGCAAATGTACCCCAGACTCTGGGAAAGTGGTTCCCCACAGCCCAGGCTTCTGTGTCATGGGCAGGGCGGCAGCTTGGCCGGTCCTTGGGTAACTTCTCCATCCTTCATGGAATCTGGTCTGCTTCTACCTCCAGAGATGCCAGAGAAACTGACTGCCCAAGGGACTACCCTGACCGTCCAAGATGAAGCGCGAAACAAATACATTCAGCACAACCTCAACAACTTCAGGAAAGAGAGAGACCCTGCGCCATTCCCATCTGAAGGGCTGTGAATCACAGCTCAGGGATTCGCCAGAGGCCCTCGCCGAGACCGGGCCTCTCAGGCAGCCTTACAACCGACTCTTGCTTATTCCAAAATGCAATCCTGAGGTCAGGCTGGCTTCGCGCGTGTGGGACCCGTGCAGTGGCACAGGGGCCTCGTGCTCGTTTGAGCTCGCCTGTCCTTGTTCCAATGCTCTCCCGCGGCCGTCCTGAAATTCTTCACCATTTCTGACCATGGGGCCTTGCGTCTCCATCCTGCACCGGGCCCCACACATGATGCGGTAGGTCCTGCCAAGCACTTTAAATCCGGTCAAAGAGTCACTCCAATAAGTCTGGGAAGCTGGGCCAACAGAAGCAAGGTGTGATCAAGCCCGGTGTGAGGCTTTGGGCTGGCAAGGGTGAGACATGGAAGGATGGCCGTTCCCCAGAGAGGAGGGCGCTGGCCAGGCGACAGGGGGCACAGGGTGCCCGGAGCGGGGCAATACCACCAATGCGATGGCGGCATCAGAAACAGCTGCTCAGATACATACACCAAGCACTGCTCACTTTGGAGCACTATTTTTGGGAGACTCCCCACATTTATCTCAAATCTTTGATTATGGGCCTCATTTTCTCTCTCTGATTTATACATAGTCTGACTTTTTCCCAATGTTTCCCAAGCTTGTTTGAAAAGTTGGCATTCTATTTGTTTGTTCTTTTCTTTTCAGCTTAAGGGAAATTTGCATGAGATGAGTGCTTTTGAAATGGAGAGAGCTCCACTTCCAGGCTGTTAACTCGCTGCGGAAAGTCCAGGCCCCATCAGCTACAGAAGGGGCTGCCACAGGAAGTAATACCAGATCAGACACGGATCAGGACGATGGCGGGGCTGGGGGGGGGGTGATATTAGGGCCATTCCTGGTCTGGAGTCTGTCCGGGTGCAAACTTCCCAATGATTATCAACAACAACAAAACTACAGAACTGCCTCAAACTATCCCCTCTAAGAAGTGGTCTGGGGAAGGTTTTCCCTAGTGATTCGAGAGGAGCCAGCAGACAAGAGACACTGTTTCTCTGAATGCCTCAGTAGCTGTCTTGTGCTCACCCGCAGGCGTGTTAATGTTCTCAGACATGACAGCCAGAGATGGACAGACACCCCTTACTCTCCAGCATGCGCACACACGCGCGCACAGCATTACGGTGCTATACTATGGGGAAAGGCAGCTGTGTTCCCTACAAAAGGACAGTGATTCCCTCTGGTATAAGTAACTAGTCCACGGCCCCCTGCTTGTTAGTTCAGTCTGTCCTAATCCCCATGCACAGCCTCCCCTCCAGAACCACGAAATCAGCAGGAAGCAGGTATGCTTTATGGGCTCTGGGTCACACAGCACCGCCCGCGCATCCTAATCGGCGATGAAATAAGGGAACCAAAGCCATTGCCATCAGAGCGCTGAAAATGTGGCCCCTCTGGCTCCAGGTTTATTACTCTCTCTTGGGAAGGCAGGGCTGGTTGCCTGCTTCTTGGCAAATGGAAGAAAATGGAGCTGAGCAGACCCTGCTGCATTTGGGGTGCAAGAATGACATTAGCACCCACGGTGCCGGAAGGGCAATGCCGGGCCAAAGACAGGTTTTCCCTGAGGCTCGGGGGAAGCCATCCACCTGTGTGCACTGAAGGCCGGAAGGACCTGCTTGGATGAGTGCCCACTGCTCACCACACTGGGCCTTCCGCTCCCAGAATCAAAATCCACCTCATTATTTAGATCCAGGAGATGAGAATCTGCACCTACTCACAAGCCTGGGATAAGTGGCTGGGCAGCTTATGGACTGTGCACAACTGCGCGGAGGCCACCGAGGTGTTCTTAAAACCGGATGACATGAGCATATGTAGCTGAATACACAGATCTGGGGGAAAATACAGGCAAAACCGACACAGCAGCTCAACAGCTATTTCACTCACTGCGTAGAAGAAGAATCACAGAATTTTAGAGCTGGAGGAGTGATCAGTGGTCTCCCTGACTAGGTCCCTCCTTTTCTTTCACAGACAGAGAAATGGAGGGGTCTAAGGTTCTCAACTGCTGCTCTGAATAAGGAGTCTTGCTGAGCTACTGCAGCGCTTTCCTGGAGAAAAGGACGAAAGAGAGTCTGAAACCAGTTCTGCTCTCCCCACGTTCCCCAGTTTCAGCCAGAATTCAACCAACTTCCACCAAATACTAGTGCGAATGCTTCTAGAAACTGAAGCAGTCTGAATGGATCCTACTCATTTAGGTCACGGGGCAGGGGTGGGAGTGTGCATAAATCAGTCCCAATTCACCAGGTCACAGCCCTGATTCTACACCTAAGTGGGTCCAAACGGTCTTAAACAGAAGGGTAATATACAAGATGCTGCTTTCTTCAGCTTTTCAGTGTGAGACCCAGAGAGCTGAGCAAATTCCCTTTTACCAAGATCATAGGCTTGATACAGCTAGGTCAAAGGTCACCACTCTTCCCTGGCTCTTCTAGTTATGCGAAGAAAAAACTGCTGAATATTTATTCCTTGTTATTAGAAACCTAATAAAGAAAGCTGATAAAAATGCTCCGATTTGGGTTAGGTTTCTTCTAGCTCCACTCACAATCTAGATTTTTTTTTTTTTTTTTTTTTAAGGAACTCAAAGCCTTTA
This sequence comes from Herpailurus yagouaroundi, assembly GCF_014898765.1. Classification (NCBI taxonomy): domain Eukaryota; kingdom Metazoa; phylum Chordata; class Mammalia; order Carnivora; family Felidae; genus Herpailurus; species Herpailurus yagouaroundi. Next base: position 36,157,086 of record NW_024412407.1, read on the forward strand.
CTTCTAAAGGTCATATTGTGTGACTGTGACCAAAGTCTCAGAGAAAATTCGGCTGCCATAAATCCCCAATTTATGACAGTCATAGAAAAAAAATTTTTCAAAAATAAGGCAAGCAATGCCTGACCTTCCTTTGTAAGGTCTGCCCACTGTCAGCAGTGGGAGAAAGGGCTGATTCGTGAGACAGCCAGTCACAGCCGCGAGGATCACAGCTTACATGGGACAGACCTGTGTTCGCAGCCCACAATGGCACTGTTTATTAGCTGTGTGACCTTGGGTGAGTTACTTACTCTGTGAGTCTTGGTTTTTTTCATCCTTAAAATGAAAGTAGCTACGTAAGATAGGTCAGAGAAAGACAAATACCGTAGGATCGCACATCTACATGAATCTAAAAACAAAACAAAATAAAAAAAACCACAAACTCACAGAGAGCAGATTGGTGGTTGCCAGAGGCGGGAGGTAGAGGGGTGAGGTGGGGGGATGGGGAAGGGTCAAAAGGCACAAATGTCCAGTCACAGAAGAAGTGAGTCCTGGCGATGTAATGTGCCTCATGGCGACTACAGTTGAACAATGCTGTACTGTATATTTGAATTAAAAAGAATTTTTTAATGTTTATTTTTGAGAGAGAGACAGAGAGTGCAAGATGGGGAGGGGCAGAGAGAGAGAGAGAGAGAGAAGGAGGGAGGGAAGGAGGGAGGCAGACACAGAATCTGAAGCAGGCTCCAGGCTCCAAGCTGTCAGCACGGAGCCCGACGTGGGGCTCGAACGCATGAGCCCCGAGATCGTGACCTGAGCCCAAGTTGGACGCTTAACCGACTGAGCCACCCACGCGCCCCCTGTATTGCATATTTGAATGTTGCTAAGAGACTACATCTTCAAAGTTCTCTTCACTAGAAAAAAAAGTTCATGACTCTGGGTGGTGATGGATGTTAACTGAACTCACTGTGATACCCACTGCCCAGTGTATACATATAGCAAATCACTACATTGTACGCCTAAAACGAATCCGACATCACCTGTCACCTGTATCTCAATTTTTTTTAATTTTAAAAATTAAAAAAAAAATGGAAACAACATCCCCTACTTCTCAGGATTGTCGTGAGGAAACAGCTGGCCGTACCCCACCGCCCTCACCGCCTCCTACTCGCCTTCCCTGCGCTCCTGGGCACGCCTCACTTACCCCATGTGCCAGCCACGCGTGTGCCCCTGGCTTCTCCACCAGGAAGCCCACTCCGACCCTGACCCTGAGATAAGCACCCACGCCTCACCTTGCACAGCACCCTGCCTGCATGTCTTCCGGCACCAATCACGCTTTGCCTCAAGTTAGAATCACTCACGTCCACGACCGTCTCTACTGCTGGACCGTAAGTGTCTCTCTTCTATCTTTGGTGCCTCGCCTCTTGAGCCACGTTAAGCCACGCGTGTAGCGGGCAGTCCATAAAGTCTTACTAAATTATGACTTAACTGGCAAATTGGTTTCAGCGGGCTCCTAATAAAATCTATGCTTGCAGGGAAGAAGTCGGCCCTGGTAGTTAGGCGATTCATTATCGCAGTATCTTTGATTAGTCAGCTATCACCTTGGAAAGCACCATAGCTGGAGGCAAGCTCGCGGGACGCGGGACTTGAAGCAGGAGCAGGCAGCAGGTTATACCCGGGCCCCGGGGAATGTGGGCAGGGCAAAGCTGTTTTCCCCTCGGTCTTGCCTTCTCTTTCTTTCTCTGTCCTCTTTCCCTCATCACCTCCTTTCTCTCATCTGCAACGTTAATTCCTCCTTCACTCAGTAAATGCTCAGTGAGCGCTTACTCGACGCTACACGCTCTTCCGGCACCAAGGATGTAACGCAACAGTGCCCCAAGGTGACATTCTAGTGCAGCCCATCCCCAACGTCAGTGACACCTGGCTCATCTGGAGATCGTGCCCAACAGTCGAATCAGACTCAGTGGGCCCAGGGCGGGGGGGGGGGGGGGTAAACACCTGTATTTCCACAAAGCTCCCTGGGTGATGTGGGCACTACCCGTCCACATTCTCGTAGTAAAGTTCTAGACGAGAGCACTGCTTCTCAATCCTGGATGCACACAGGAATCACCTGGAAAGTTTTACAGAATGCTGATGCCTGGGTCTCCCCCACCCCCACCCCCACCCCCACCCCCACCCCCCGCCACCTCCCGCACCAACAGTTTCTAATTTAATCGTTCTGGAGTGCAACGTGGCATTAGGATTTTAAAGGCTCCCATGGCAATTATAATGAATGTCCAAGGTTGAGAACCACTGTTCTAGTGGGAGGTGTGGGTGGAAAAGAAATATGTATTTCAGATGAACACTATAGAGAAAAATAAGTAAGTGCAACGGAGCAAAAAAGTATGTTATTGTATAGAAGGTAATCAGGGAAGGCCCTAATGAAGAGGTGACATTTGTTTTTGTTTTTATTTTGTTTTGTTTTTTTTTTGGGGGGGGACAGAGAGAGACAGAGCATGAACGGGGGAGGGGCAGAGAGAGAGGGAGACACAGAATCGGAAACAGGCTCCAGGCTCCGAGCCATCAGCCCAGAGCCTGACGCGGGGCTCGAACTCACGGACCGCGAGATCGTGACCTGGCTGAAGTCGGACGCTTAACCGACTGCGCCACCCAGGCGCCCCTGAAGAGGTGACATTTGAGCAGATACCGGAAAGATGTTCAGAATAAGCCATGCAGTTATCTGGGGGAAGAGCTCTATATAGACAAAACAGCACATGTAAAGGCCCTGAGGTAGGAGTGTGCTTAGAGTGTCTGAGAAATAGCAAAAGAGACTAAGACACAAGAACATTCACTAAGAGACTTTATCAAAACGATGGTTCACCATCATAGCAAAACAGTTCATCTGATCTTCATGGGAAGGCTAGGCACCCAAAGCCTGAAGGAGTTCAAAACGAGCAATGCTTTCAACTTAAAATACACTCTACTTCGAGGACACATCTGGAAGCAAGGGAAATGTACATGATTATGTTCAATCATTTAATCATCATAAGAATTGTACCAGATAAATACCATTATCCTCACTTCAGAAATCAGTGACCAAAGGCTCAGAGAGGTATATCCCCTTGCCCGTGACCATAAAAGGGCGAGATTAACTCCAGTCAGAGTGACTTCAAGATCTGTCATTCTCTTTCCATTACACATTAATCACCCACTGGATTGTTCCCCTTACTCTCACTTCACACGGGTCTCCCATCTCAGAGTCGGGGGGGTGGGGGGAGGAGAAGGAAGGCAGACAGAGGAAAAAGAGAAGCACTAAAAGACAGCTGCCTCCCCATACATGCCTCCGGCTCCTGACCATTCATAGCTGACCCTCATAAAAGCCTGGCGAGATCCGTGCGGGGGTTCATTTTACGTGTCAACGTGGCCGGGCCGTGGAACCCAGGTATTTGGTCACGTGCCAGACCAGATGATGCTGTGAAGGCAATTTTTTTTGAAAAGATGAACATTGAAATCAGTGGACTTGGAGTAAAGCAGACTGTCCTCTGTAATGGGGGTAGGTCTCGTGCAATCGATCAGTTGGAAGGCCTGAAGAGGAAACAGACTGAGGTCTTCCCCGAGGAAGAGAAAATTCTACTCCAGACTGCCTTTGGCCTTGAGCTGTAACATCAGCTCTCCCCTGGGTCTCTAGCCTGCCTGCCTGCCCTCCAGATTTGGGGCTTGCCAGCCTCCACAACCGCGTGTGCCAATTCCTTACAATAAACCTGTCTGCACGCACACACACGCACGCACACACACGCACACACACACACACACACGCCCGACTGGTTCTAGTTCTCCAGAGAACCCCGACTGGTACAGACGGGCACCACCAGGAATATCGTCCCCACCCACGGTGAGGTGATGTATCCCTGAGAGGTCACATTTCTAGGAAGGGATGGGACTAGACTGGCTTCTGAGTCCTTTAGTCCACACAGGGCCTCTATAGAACTGGCCTGTCACCCTAAGTCTCCGACTAGGTTAAGGCTGAAAATCTGACCACTCAAGGAATGTTTCTAACAGCACTACTATCCCTTAAAAAGGACTGGATGGATGAAGGAGAGAACAGCACAAAGGCTAACGAAAGGAATGTGTTTCGCTTCACCAACGGTCAGTGAGACCCCTATTTTCCCGGCCTCTGGGACCGCTCAAAAGGGCCCGTATGTACCAGGCTTCCAACCTCCACCTGAGGATTAAACAAAATGCTTTGTTTTTCTGAGGCTTCCTTGATGGGCTGGAAAATAATGATGGGAAATTAACACAACCACAGATGCCACGCTAAAATTCCAGGACTAAAAAACACCGAAAAAAGGCTGGAGTTTGCTGGAGCCTTGACAAAACAGGAGACAGAAAGCGGAAAAAAAAATAGAGAAAAGTGATTCAGTAACGCAGTTCCACCCACGGGGGAAGGTTGGGAAATACCACACAATTCTTCCTCAAAAAAAAAAAAAAAAATGTTGATCAAAATACTTACTGGTTCAAAAATAAGGGTGTTGAAGAAAGCAAGGAAATGACGTACAAATCACAGCTTCGGAGGAGTACTCCTCCACATTTTATTCGTTTTTGAGTAATTAACAAGGTGCCCCTGAAACGGCCCAGAAACCATTGTTCCCTTGCTTGACCGACATTTTGAAAATGCTTTTGGGAGAGACGTTTGGAGAGCCGAGGGAAGAGCATGGATCTCCCACAGAAAACAAAGGCAGGCACAAACCTTCCTTCAAAAGGAATCTGGGACCAGACACCACCTCTGTATACCAGTGTGCGTGTGAGAGTACCAGAGAGGGGGACCCAGGACACATGAAGAAAAAGGAAGGGAGGCCTTTTAAAACAGAAAGTTTCTAGCTGCCGCGCCTGGGTGGCTCAGTGGGTGAAGCGCCTGACTTCGGCTCGGGTCACGATCTCGCGGTCCGTGAGTTCAAGCCCCACGTCGGGCTCTGGGCTGACGGCTCGGAGCCTGGAACCTGCTTTGGATTCTGTGTCCCCTTCTCTCTGCCCCTCCCCCACTCATGCTCTGTGTCTCTTTCTCTCTCTCTCTCTCCCAAAAATATATAAACATTTAAAAAAAAAAAAAACTTTCTACACTTAAATGGAATAACTTCTGCCCCCTCCACGGTTGCAAGACATGAGCCTCGCAGGGACGGACAGTCCTAGGAACGTTGGTGTGCGTTGCTGTGCGGAGAGAGTCTCCATGCACTGCCATTACCCAAAAAAAGGAACTGTCTCCATGAAAAGACAATGATTCTTATTCCCTGGGAATCCACTTTGGAAACTGAGGTGTGTAGTCCCATTCCACTTCGTAACCAGACAGGAAAAGGAGTTAAAAAACACTGAAGAAACCAGAATAACAGGCAGAGCCAGTGTTGAAATCCTGGAGAAATAGGACACAAGAGAGACCAGGGAGGCCAGAGGAAAGCCAGGCTGGGTTCTCTGGGGAAACCCAGATCGCTGCAAGAATGACAGCCAAAGACCTTTCGTGCTATTTGCACAACTCGATCAGTTAGCACTGGTTATTCTGCCGAGGGCTAGGAGTACTTAACAACATCTGCCATGGTCCTGGATTGGCGAAGAAGAACCAAAGAGCTGCCGTGCCCGGCGGAGGGCTCTGACTCCCCAAGCCAAGGCATCCTCGCCTGAGGAGTCGCTTTGCCTCGATGGGCTACACTGTAGTCTCCAGGATCTATTTAAACACAACGCAGGCAGTGGCCTCCTCCTGGGTGTGACCTAAGGGGAGGCTCGTGACCCAGCTCACCACCAACTGTCGCGTCCTAAGGGCCCCCTTTAGAACTTTTCCTTGGTGCTCAGGCACTGGGACGGCCAGACTTCTGTCAAAGAACCAGAGCTTTCCAGGAAGGGCGATACATTCCTACCAATGACCTCATTGGCTTGGATCAGGTCCTCAAATGCCCTAGCTATCAACTAGCAGAGCGTGGGGCCCCAAGGCAAGGGTGTATTTTTTTTAACGTTTTTTTTTTTGTGTGTGTTCATTTATTTTTGAGAGAGAGAGACAGAGTGCGAGTGGAAGAGGGGCAGAGAGAGAGAGGGAGACACAGAATCTGAAGCAGGCTCCAGGCTCTGAGACGTCAGCATAGAGCCCGACGTGGGGCTTGAACTCGTGAACTGTGAGATCACGACCTGAGTCTAAGTCAGACGCTCAACCGACTAAGCCACCCAGGTGCCCCAAGGGTGTATTTTAATAATAGCTGTTTCTTATATTTGCAGAATACTTTCCAGTTCATAATATGTTTAAAAGGTGTTAGGAGCAGAGGCTCTTGGGGTCACATTGGATTCAAATCACATTTCTATAACCTACTTGCCGTTTTCTCACTGCAAAGTCATCATGATGACAGAAGCCACCACCTGGGCTCGTTGTTACGAGGATAAACATGGAATAAACAGGTAAAGTGCCTCAACTGGGTCTGGAACATGGCAGCACATAATAAATACAGGTGGACGATGCCCCCCAGCCTCGGGGCAGAAATGTCTTTCCCGGTAACAAGGAGAGCTAGGTTCCGGATAGAAGATGCGGGAACATACACAGATATGCTTGTGCACGTGTTGTTGAGGAGGGATGGGTGTACTGCAGGGGAGCGTTGGTAGGAGAGGGTATCTGAGTGACTAACAAAAGCAACGGGACTTTGGAAGGGAACAGAATACTACACCAAGGAGAAAAGAGTGCTCCAAAAAGACAGAGCTGGCTTTGCTTCTATAGGAAAATCAAGATTTCCCTTCCATGGCCTGGGCCAGAATTGGCCAAAGGCTTTCCTAGCATGTGACTAACATACTGCTGATCTCCTGACAAAAGAATACTCCACAAATCAATTCTGTCATGCTACCCACATGGCACGCGGAGAACGGTGATATGCTGTAGTAGTCAGGGTTTTCCAGAGAAACACAGCCAACATGAGTACAAAATCTGCAGGGTGGGCTGGTGGCCTGGGAACCCAGGCAAGAGCCAATGTCCTCTGCATCCTTCCTTCTTGCCCTGTCAGGGCAAGGCAGGGGGTAGGAGTATGGGATGGGGGGGTGTCAGTCTTTTGTTCTATTCAGGCCTTCAACTGATTGGATAAGACCCACCCCCACCACGAAGGGCAACGTGCTTTATTCACAGTCTCCCAGTTTTAATACGAATCTCATCCACAAACACCTTCAGAGAAACATCCCAAATCACATCTGATCACACATCTGAGCACCGGTGGCCCAGCCAAGCATGGACAGGTATCCCCCACTTTTCAAAACTTTACGCCGCTTCACTTTTATAAAAGACCCGTGTTAGTACCTGTTTTCACGAACCAAACGAAACCTGAAGAGGATTTTCCGTTTTGAAAAAAGGAGAAACGTGAAAATAGCATTCAGTGTTTGTTTTGCGGCAAGCCGTTATAGAGGCAAAGCACCCCGAGCAATGACAGGGGCCCCCGCCAAGCTCCTTCCCTGGGAACCACACTCAGCATCACGGCATTAAGCTGCCAAGGCTTTGAACTGTGTCTGTGAGCATCTGTGCTTTATCTCAACTTACTGTGGGGGTCTGTTTGCAAGATGTGTCTGTGTCCTAAGACTCCAGAAAAGCCCAAGGGACGTTATTTTTGGGGGGGTTGGGAATAAGTCAAAACTTCTTTCGTGTAAATTAGTGGTAATTACCCCTTCCCTGTAACACCATTTCGGCTTAAGGCAGTTTTCGTAGGAACGCTCTACTTTTGGATAGTGGAGGAGCCTGCACGTAAAACTGACCATCACATATGCCCCAGGTGTTCTGCTTTCAGAGATCCTGTATCACAGAAACTTCTGAGATCTCCAAAGAAAACATGAGCTGTCCAGAGGCTTTCAAAAAGAAAAACAAAAGCAAGGGAATAAGCCTCACGGAATTTAAGACAGGCGCTAACTCGGGTGGGAAGGTGTCGGGGGAGTGGCAGCGGTGCTGGTAATGTTCTCGTTCCTTAGATGGTGGTTCTGAGGTTTTCATTTTATTGTTAGGCTTTGTAACCCACATATCTTTATACACACACACACACACACACACACACACACACACACACACACATCAGGTGTTACACATAAAACAAAAGGGAGAGGGGCGCCTGGGTGGCTCAGTCGGTTGAGCGTCCGACTTCGACTCAGGTCATGATCTCACGGTTTGTGAGTTCGAGCCCCACGTCGGGCTCCGTGCTGACAGCTCAGAGCCCGGGGCCTGCTTCAGATTCTGTCTCCCTCCCTCTCTCTCTGCTCCTCCCCCACTTGTACTCTGTCTCTCTCTCTCAAAAATAAATGAACATTAAAAAAAAATTCTAAAAAAAATAACAATGAAATAAAATAAAAGGGAGAAAAATCAAGCTTTCCGTCCGTGTAGTGAGAGTACCACCTCAAGACAGCCTCCCCTGATCACTCCTGAATATAGATCTCTCCTTCTCGGATCACATTGTCTTTGCTATCCGGGAGCTGATGCTGCTAGAGAACTCTTCACACACTGAGGCGTACCCTTCTCAAGTGGATTCTAAGTCCCTCACATTCTGGGAAAGTGAAACAAGGCAGGGGCACAGATACAACGTGCCCAGAGCAAAACAATGGCCATCCCGCTTGGTAGGGAGCTGTCAATGGCCCCCCAGTTGATAAGGGTTAAGACAGAAAGGCTTGTAGAGGGGATGCACACCAAAGAGATGAAAATCTTGATCATCGGTGATGTCCAGACTGTGAGCCGCCAGTGGGAGCACCTTCCAGGGATGTGGCACCTCGGCCCCACGTCTCCTTAAGAAAATACAGCAGGGCCCCACGGCACTTCTAACGAATTGCCAACCTGTCAGTAAGCTTCCTGACCAGTCATGTCAATAGCTAGGAAAACAACAGGACTGCCCAAAATGGTCCCCAGTGAGGAACGCTTTACTTGCCTTCAAATCCCTCATCAATTCTGATCATTTTTCTTTTTTTTATACATTTTCTTTTGAGGTTTATGTATTTATTTTGAGAGACAGAGAGAGCAAGTGGGAGAGGGGCAGAGAAAGAGAGGGAGAGAGAGAAGCCCAAGCGGGCTCCTCACTGCCAGCATGGAGCCAGATGTGGGGCTCAAACTCACGAACCCTGAGCCGAAACCAAGAGTCAAGATGCTTAACCGACTGAGCCACCCAAGCGACCCCCCCATGCTGGACTAGAACAGGGCTGCAGTAATTCTAATCTCAGCCTTCTTTCCTTCTATGTTATAGTTTATAATAGTCTATATTATAGTTTATAAAGTGACTCTTCAATAGGAGCCCTTTAGGGGCAGCTGGGTGGCTCCTTTGGTTGGGCAACTCCCCGCCCTCATCAGGACGCCTCAACCCTAAACTTGAGATGCTCCCATTTGTCCCATGCGCCCCAGCGCCGATGTATTCCAATTTCAGGTAAATGAGAGCTCACACTGGAAACAAAGGTTAACCTGGAGAGTAAGCATAGCTTTGGATGTACGCTCACCACAGAACTGAGAATAACAGAATAATGGATGGAAAAACTTCTCTGCTCACCAAACTTCAGGGAACAAGGCTGGGAGAATCATAAATATAAGCACTGGAAGAAGAATGGATAGACTTCAAACAGCCTAGAAAGGGTTCCTATTTTTTTTTAATGTTTATTTATACTTTTTAAAATTTTTTTTTTCAACGTTTATTTATTTTTGGGACAGAGAGAGACAGAGCATGAACGGGCGAGGGGCAGAGAGAGAGGGAGACACAGAATCGGAAACAGGCTCCAGGCTCTGAGCCATCAGCCCAGAGCCTGACGCGGGGCTCGAACTCACGGACCGCGAGATCGTGACCTGGCTGAAGTCGGACGCTTAACCGACTGCGCCACCCAGGCGCCCCAATGTTTATTTATACTTAAGAGAGACAGAGAGACAGAGAGACAGAGAGACAGAGTGTGAGTGGGGGAGGGGCAGAGACAGACACACACAGAATCTGAAGCAGGCTCCAGGCTGCGAGCTGCCAGCACAGACGCAAGGCTCGAACCCACAAACCATGGGATCATGACCTGAGCCGAAGTCGGACACCCAGCCAAACTGAGCCACCCAGGCACCCCTAAAGGGTTCCTATTAAAGAGTCACTTTATAAACTGTAATATAGAAGGAAAGAGGGCTGAGATTAGAATTACCGTAGCCAGGGGCACCTGGGTGGCTCAGTAGGTTAAGTGTCCGACTTCGGCCCAGGTCATGATCTCGCGGTTCATGAGTTCAAGCCCCGCGTCAGGCTCTGTGCTGATGGCTCAGAGCCTGGAGCCTGTTTCCGATTCTGTGTCTCCCTCTCTCTCTGCCCCTCCCCCGTTCATGCTCTGTCTCTCTCTGTCTCAAAAATAAATAAATGTTAAAAAAAAAAAAAAATTACCGTAGCCATGTTCTAGTACAGCCTCATCAATAACAGGTGAATGTGGGCCTGTAAAGTGACACGACCAGCTCAGTGACATTTCAGGTCACAGGCGGGCCACTGGCAGAAGCAGAATCAGGTCTCCCCCTTCCACGACCAGTGCTGCTATTTCCACCATGCATTCTAGGACAGACCACTTTAGCCACCTGCCACATACACGACTTGGAATTTGTAGAAATTGGCACCAAATCAAAGAAAGGCCCAGATTAGAATACATAAATCTACACGAAGGAGGTTGGACGACAGTGACGGTGGGGGGAAATAACTCTGTCTTGACATTCGGAGGAGAAAAATCATCACGGGCTAACCCACACTGAGAAGAACATTTCACGGGCCCACGACTCAAGAGCTACACAATCGGGCTCCAACAATTCCAAACTGTCTCCCGTTTAGAAGCAAACTGCTCCTTCCGGGTAACAGCATTCTCGACAGCAGCCCGCTCTTTGGCATTACAGGGAACAAGTGACAACATGAGATGGATCAATGGAGATACAGTGCCCAACTAGAATACAGCGTATGTGTCCAGCTCACGTGGAGAACTCGTGCGATCCAGACAGGGTGTGGTTCTCACAAGGCTGCTCCGGGCTCTGGGCTGAGGAGACCATCTCTGATCAAGAAAAAAGAAAAGGTCGCCAGCCACATTAATCCTGGTGACGGCGAACGAGCCCACACCTCAGGATTTCCCTCTGTTCGAGGCTACCCACTTGAGAAGCAGGGACTGAGAACGTTTTTCCTCACCCGCACATTTCTTTTTCGTCTTGAGCCTCCTTTACAGGACCGCTCTCCTTCCAGAATCTGAAATGCAGCACTTTTGTTTACTTTCGTATGAGTTCCCTGAGGTTTGATTGTTGATGTCTGCGCAAGTCAGTGATTAGCATTCTGACTTCAATTCCTTCTTCAGAGTCGGCCAAGGAGCCCGAGAAATTGGCTACAACCGCTCCCTGGGAACAATAGGCCCTTTCTCCAAAATACAGGTTTGTCTTCCTTTCCAAACACCCAAGAGTTGGTCCTCTGGCCGAAAGGTCTACCTGACAGTACAAAATGTTCACTGTGGAGCAGAGGGCTCCCCAAACAAGAGAAACCAACTTGCAGGTCCTGCGTCCAACAAAGTCAAGACTTTACCCCTGATTCCATTTATAGAACTCAAAAGGTAAATTTTATGCCCCATCAGAAAGCAAACAGATACAGCCATGGAAGCAATCATCCTGGAGCCAGGCCCTGAGGAACAACTGCCCTACAAGAAAGCGGGCCTTACAGGGACTCTCTCCACCTGTCAATTTAAGAATTCCTTGGTGCTCAGTTCACTTAAGGCTTAGTTGCTTACTGGGGTGCCTGGGTGGCTCAGTCAGTTAAGTGTCCAACTTAGGCTCAGGTCATGATCTCACGGTTCGTGAGTTCAAGGCCCGCGTCAGGCTCTGTGCTGACTGCTCAGACCCTGGAGCCTGCTTTGCATTCTGTGTCTCCCTCTCTCTCTGCTCCTCTCCCACTCATGCTCTGTCTGCCTGTCTCTCTCTCTCTCTCTCTCTCTCTCTCTCTCAAAAATAAACATTAAACATTTTTTTTAAAGAACAAAAAAATCACACACACACAAAAAGAGTCGCTTATCTGTCCTACTCTCAAAACACAGTCCAGCTGGCCCTACGGTCTCCCCAACACTTAAACTTGGGGTCACTGGGATTCTCAGAGCCTCTCTCAGTGAGGCCTAGAAAGTATGGAGGGCTCCCCACCACAGAGGGTCAGAGAATATTGATTCACTATTTCACTGAGGGAAAATTTATTTATTTACTATTATTTTTTAAATGTTCATTTATTCTTGAAAGAGAGACAGAGTGTGAGCGGGAGAGAGGCAGGGAGAGAAGGAGACACAGAACCCGAAGCAGGCTCCAGGCTCTGAGCTGTCAGCACAGAGCCCGACGTGGGGCTCGAACTCACGGACCGCGAGATCATGACCTGAGCCACCCAAGGGCCCCTCACTGAAGAAAAATTTAAAAAGCCAAAGTGCACTCCATCGGTCTGTCTACTCTTTGATTTTTCGTCAGGGCTGCTTCGCCAGAGACGATGTGCGCGTGCACTCACACTTGCTTTCACGGTGAGAAGACAGAGAGTTCAGTCCCTGCTCTGCCCTTTTTACTAAATACTTTGTGCATCTGTTTCTCTGCACAGACACGGGAACAGTAAGAACGCACCCTGCTTTTCTCACACGGTTATTATCAGGATGGAACGAGATAACAAAAGCAAATATTTTAAGAGCTGCTTTATAAAACGAAAGGCACTGTTATTTTGAGTCCTTTCTCCAACACGGACGTGGGGTCTGAGGACATCGAGAGCTCAAAGGGACATCAGCAGAAGGAACATTTGCTTCTTATCATCCCTGTCCCAAAGAGGTCCTCCAAAGATGTGTAAAACCCTGGAAGCTGAGGGGGCGGGGCTCCCATCGCGACAGTACATCTCTCACAATGATTCTGGACAAGTCCATAGGTTCAGGCTCTCGCTTTCATTTCTCGGTTTCCTCTGTTATTAAAAGCAGTTCGACACCAGCAAGTAGACTGATTTCCAGCCTCCCTTTTCTTGGGGAGGCATACAGAGATGGCCAGAGACCTTGGGTAGGCTGACGAGGGTTAGAGTTGTCTTTACTGCCCTCCTGTCTTCCCCTTGGAACACTCTTCAAGTTATGAGGGAACCCTGTGGTTCAAAAAACTCTCCCTGAAAAGCGCCGTCAGCATGGGGCAGTTTGGAACGTGGAATTGTTTGGATTTGGGGAGGACTGACTGTTTGGAAAGAGGGGATTTTCTTTCTAAACTTTATTTTGTTTTACCCTTTTGTTAATAGGCTCGTGTTTTAGGTTAATCATCCTCAGGTCTGGACTTCATGTCCTTAAGTGAGGCTACAAGAGACCAGACCAGACTAAATCAAGATTTCGTGTGTGTGGGCGTGGCTATTCAGGCCAAGGAGAACTGCATGGTCCAAAGCACAGAGGCAGCTCACTGCAAAATCATCCCATTATCCCAATGCAGATCATCTAATCTAAAGCTGCTCGAAAAACATTTGAGGGCCAGGGCAGAAAGTATAACTAAAGGACTCAGACGCTTGAAACATATACACCCCACCACCACCACCACCACTAAAACCTCCAAATGATTTGCACCCCAGGGAAACTTGGTTTTTTAGAGGGCTTTTGGCTATTTTAGAAAACATTAACAAACTTCACCCGGTGGCAAGTCAGCGTGAACTGCTTCCCAGAGCTAGTGTGTCTGGGCACCGGCCCATGCAGCCTCCTGTTTTTTATAGGACACTCTACGTCTATCATTTTTCGCATGTTCTTACTTAAGGTACCAACAACAACAACAGGGGGAAAAAAAAAGAAAGAAAGAAAGAAAAGCCCTGTGAATTCACTCCCCTTCCTCTTCTCCTGCTCTCTGCCTCTCTCTTCCTTCCCTGTTTAACCCCCAGGCTAGTATCCCTTTGAGGCAGTCAACATCCACTGCCTGGGCTTTGTAGCACTTTTCTCTCCCCACCCCACTCTTGAATGATGGTTCTTTCATTAAACCATTCTCTCTCGAGTACCTACTGTGTGTCAACACTGCGCTCGATGCCAGAAATATAATAAAAGAACTGGACAGGCACAGTCCCTGTTCTCGTGGTGCCTACTTTGTGATGGCAAGACAGACAAAATAAACAGACAAAGTGTCTGTAAGTTGCAACGACTGCTAAGAAAGGAACAAGCAAGAGTCAGATAAAAACTACAGGAAGAAGACCTGAAAATACTTTGGAGGGACCAAGACAGCTTTTCTTTTTTTTATTTCCAAAACCTTGGAAATATACATATATTTTAGGTGTTGACTCTTACACTCACAGGGCAATTACCTATCTCTTGCTAAAGTTTCCTTCTAATCTTAAAATGAAAAGGAATTACGTAATTGACATCATTCAGTCCAGATTCCTCCAGGAAGTCCTGCCCAGCCCTCCCAACCGCCAGGAAGGAAACTCATCTCCCAGTGGGTAGTTACAAGGCACTCTGCTAGGCTCCGAGGATCATTTGAAATATCTTCCACAACTTCACATGCATTTCCTTCCACTCGGTTCTCATGGGAAATTGAAAAAAAAAAAAAAACACAAAAAACAAACAAAAAAAACCCCCTGATCAACTGTGCAATGAAAACCTGGACAGTAGATTAAAGCCCCATAAGGGTAGTGTGTGTGTGTGTGTGTGTGTGTGTGTGTGTGTGTGTGTGTGTGTGTTTTGATGTTTATTTATATATTTTGAGAGAGAGAGAAAACACAAGCAGGGAAGGGGTGGGGGGGGGGGAGAGAAAGAGAGAGAGACAGAGAGAAAGAGAGAGAATATCCCAAGCAGGCTCCACGCTCAGCAGGGAACCCCATGGGATCATGACCTGAGCTGAAATCAAGAGTCAGACACCCAATCAACTCTGCCCCCCAGGCTCCCAAGTGTGTTTTAAACTTCTTGGTATCATTCACACTGGCTTGCCCACAAATAGTCTACTGGGTTTTTTTAAATATTAAGATGGCAAAGTTAGCCATTCTAATCCCCAAATTTCTCTAACCTTTTCTTTTAAAACCTATGTTCTACAGTTTCAATTATTTTTATCACACTTCCCTTCATCTTCTGTATTTATACACACTCTTATAAAGAGTGACTAAAACAGGAAAAAATACTCTAATAAGGAACTGACTAATGCAAAGGTTAGCAAAAGGGTTATTTTCCTTGAAACTCATATTATTTTTAGTATATTTCAGCACTTTTTCCCAGTCAGCTTTTAGTCAACTAATGACTCCTGGGTATTTTCTTTCAATACTTGTACCCAAGTAGTGTTTTCCCTTTCTGTATCTGAAAGCCTGGGGCCCTCCTTACATGATCACTTTTTTTTTTTTTTGGATGTTTATTTATTTTTAAGAGAGACAGAGACAGAATGCGAGTGGGTTGGGGCAGAGAGAGAGAGGGAGGCACAGAATCCGAAGCAGGCTCCAGGCTCTGAGCTGTCAGCACGGAGCCCGACTCAGGGCTCTAACTCAAAAGCTGTGAGATCATGACCTGAGCTGAAGTCGGACGCTCGACCGACTGAGACACCCAGGCGCCCCAACGTGATCACTTTTTAAGAATACTAATTATAGGGGCGCCTGGGTGGCTCAGTCGGTCAAGCATCCGACTTCAGCTCAGGTCATGATCTCGCCATCTGTGAGTTCGAGCCCCGCGTCGGGCTCTGTGCTGATGGTTCGGTGCCTGGAGCCTGTTTCAGATTCTGTGTCTCCCTGTCTCTCTGACCCTCCCCCCGTTTATGCTCTGTCTCTCTCTGTCTCCAAAATAAATAAACGTTAAAAAAAATTCAAAAAAAAGAATACTAACTATATTCATTTTTTCTGTTTCCCAGAGCAATTTCTGATATTTTACATAAATGTAAATGAATCTACACTGCATACAGGTAGGGGCCATGTCTTTTCCTGGTGAACTTCCTTCCTATCAAAACACTTCGTGAAGAGCCAAGTTCTTTATGGACCATGACACAGGCTTTGATGGCCATGCTGATGATGGCTTTTGAGGCCAATTCTGCTTTGTTCTTCAAAGTGTAAGTTTATACTCTTTATGAAAGCTTTATTTGAATTCTGCTGCTACCAAGAGACCATGGGCAGAGCCCCTGATACATAGCAGGTGTTCCTGTGTTGCACTGACATGAATTGCCTCAGTTTTGCTACACAGCTCCCCCAAAGGAAGTCAGGGCATGCCCTTGGAAATTTCATCTCAGGAAAAGGCTCCGGATAGGTCTGGCAGAAAAATCCACCTCTGGCTACAGAAACTAAAAACACTGAAACTTTTGAGTCTTAACAGACAATGGATGGCATCACAAATAATGAAATTCTGAAATATGCTCCAACGTGAATGAGCCTTCAAACGTAGGCTAAGTGAAATAAGCCAATCACAAAAAGGCAAATACCATATGACTCCATTTATGTGATGCACCCACAAGAGTCAAGTTCACAGAGACAGAAAGGAAAATGGTGGTTACCAGAGACTGGAAGGAAGGGTGAACAGAGGTTAGTGTTTAATGGGTATGGAGTTTCAGCTGGGGAAGATAAAAAAAAGTTCTAGACGTGGATGGTGGACACAGCTGCACAATAATGCGAGTGAGCTTAGTGATAGTAAATTGTACACATAAAAATGGTTAAAATGGTCACTTTGATGTTATTCTGCCATAATTTCTAAGTGGGGGGAAAAAGACAATGGATGAGGGAAAAGAAATTGAGGACAAACAGAACAAAAACATAGGAACATGAGGATACTGACAGGGTAAATCTGAATTTGTTCACCAACTCTCAGATTCCTGGAATGAGGGGATCTTCCTCAAAAACTCAAAATGGAAGTTTAACGGTTGTAAGCCCTGCCTTCCACAACCATACTGAGAACCTCCAATGTCCCAGGTCTCATCCTAGGTTGGAAGGAAATTAAAGTTGATTATAAATAGTCTAAAGAATCCTAGGGAGAATGATATACTCAAATAACTACAGCCCTGGACAGATCTGAATTGAAGCACATAAAAAATGTAATATAGGAGGAAGGACAACTTTAAGTTCAAGAAAGGTGTCCAGGATGAGTTCACGGAAGACAAATTCATAAGCATTTGATGAAAGAAGTTAGATGCACGACCTTGACCTACTTGAACCTCTGCATCCCTTCTAGCAAATGAAGGGGGCCTCAGTAGGTCCTAAAGTCCTTCCAGCTGGAGGACTCTGCCATTCTATATAACATGTGGGATGGCCACCACACTTTTGGATATTTGCCTGGATCTCACCCAGCACAGCATTTTTCCATCCTCTTGACCTCTATCTGCTGCTCCTCATGAAAAAGTTCAATAATCAATGAGCCTTCTCTGTATTTTACTTTTCCTCTGTATTTATGAAGTATCTTGCAATATAACTCTCCAGGCTTCCAGAAATATAGAAGAAACACACACAACTAGACGACTTATTCTAAAATGTCAGTTTCTTGTTTTTTAAGTTTATTTCTTTATTTTGAGAGAGAGAAAGAGAGCAGGGGTGGGGGGAAGGTGTCAGAGAAAAGGAGAGAGAGAATCCCAAGCAGGCTCTGCACTGTCAGTACACAGCCTGATGTGGGGCTTGATCTCACAAAATGTGAGATCACAATCCAAGCTGAAACCAAGAGTCAGAGGCTTAACTGATGGAACCACCCAGGCACCCCTCTAAAATTTCAGTTTCTAATACTCCAATCAAATTTTGCACATCTCTCAATAAGATCCATATCTACATAAATGATTTACAGAATGGAAACAGAGACCTATTCGGTCTTTTCCAGATTCCTGAGGTTTTGTGGAATAATGAAGTGCATAATGCTTACTTGAAAATGAACATTTTAAATAAATTAAAATGAGCACGCTGTATTGTACCAACCTTGAGGTTTCATTTCTTGGACGTATGTGCAGCAAAAGTCTTATTAATACATACAGATCCCACTGGGTTCTGGGTTCCTTCAATTTGTCCCATAGGTCTTCGGAAAAAATATAAGAAAGCTTGGCTGAAGTAGGAAAGAAAGAACACTGCCCTCCCATTTTAGCGCTGCACTTTTAAAGGAGCAATCTATTACAATGACCCTTTGCAATATGCAGGGAGTTAAGTATCTGCCAAAAGCAAGCAGGAATTCCAAACATGGGTAGCAGTACATTCTAATGGAAAAGATTTTCAGAGTAGGATGGTAATGGCTTCTGGAATCTGCCTGCCTGTTTTCAGACCTGGGCGCTTTCTGTCTGCAAACCTTGGTCCGATTATATAACCTCTCCAACCCTCAACTGCCCTACCTATGAAATAGTTTAGTAATACTAATACCTAACTCAGAGCCGTGTCAGAGAGCTGAATGAGCATACAGTGCCATAAAGCCCTTTGCACATGATCTGGTATGTAGGAAATATTTAGAAAATGTTAGTTTTTGTTACTAATCAACTTGTACTCTTATTCTAGAGCAACCAGTGGCCGCCTGCAACCCTGGATACTATACTTAGCTTCTGGGGCGGGGAGGGGGAGGGTGGGGGAGTGGGACGGAGGAGGGTTTACATTTCTCATCCCTGTGACTTATTTATTTTATAACTGGAAGTTTGTATCCTTCCAGTACAAGGGTATCCTTGTACCTTTCACCAAATAGCCAATCCCCCACCCCAACACCTCCTCTTGCAAGAAGCTGGCCACCACCAGCTTCTTCTCTGCATTTTTGAGTCTGTTTCTGTTTTCTTTGCTTATTCATTTGTTTTCTTTTCTTAGGTTCCACATATAAGTGAAGTCACATGGCATTTTTCTCTCTCTGACTTATCGCACTTAGCATAATACCCTCGAGGTCCATCCGTGTTGTCACAAATGATGAGATCTCATTCTTCTTGACAGCTGAGTAATATGCCATTATATACACACACCACATCTTTTTTATCTAATCATCTATCCATGGACCCTTAGGTTGCTTCCACATCTTGGCTACTGTATGTAACGCAGCAATGAAAAGAGGGGTACGTGTATCTTTTTGACCCAGTGGTTTTTTTTGTTTGTTTGTTTGTTTGTTTTCTCTGAGTAAAAATACCCAGTAGTGGAATTAGTGGATCATATGGTATTTCCATTTAAAATTTTTCATTTAGCTTTTTTAAAGCTTCTTGGTTCTCCCTCCTTCTATCTCACCTTACAAGGATAATAGGGAAAAAACTGAGGTCACACCTGAAAAGAAATCTGAGCTACAGGAAAATATTAAACTCCTTTGCTAGTCTTGAAGGAGCAAGCCGCCATGGGTGGGGTGGCATTTCATGGTAAAGAGCTGATGGCCACCTCTGGCCAATAGCTAACAAGTAACTGAAATCCTCTGCCCACAGCTGCAAAATACTAATTTGCCAACAAAAGTAGATTCTTCCGCAGTCGAGCCTCAGATGAGACCACAGCCCTGGCTAACACATTAATTGCAGCCTTGTGAGACCCTAAGTGAATGCCCCAATTAGCTGTGTCTGGATTCCTGACCCCCAGAAACTGTAAGATAGTAAATGTGTGCTGATTTGTTACACAGCAACAGAAGGCTAATATTAATGTGGAGGTCGGGAATACAGGCAGAAATACATGGTACAAAATACACATACATACTAATACACACACACACACACACACACACACACACACATATAAGGATTCCTAGGATTTAATATCATTGCTATAGTGATTTAGCCCTACTGGAGCACTATGGCAGGAAAGGACAGTAAATCAAGGACAGTAAATGGTAACAATCTTCTCCACACTAACGGGGTATGAGAAAAAAATTATAGCTCTCTGTGGCATTTCATCAAACAAGTAACAACCAAAGGTTTTGTTTTCAATTTATTTTCAAATTAGGTAAGTCAGCCCTTCTGGAAACCAAATTGGGCAAGAGATTTTGTCAAGGTCCAAATCCTCTTGCCAAATTGCATTACCTTATGGGCGTGATTGGAAACCTCCTGGGACTTAGTTATGGGAAAGTTTCACAAATCAGACACCCAGACTGGACAGCTAACACGCAACTTAGTTCACATTAAATAAACTGACCCAAACCAGGAGATCAGTAAAGCCTTTTGTTAAGATGTGGGTTCTGAGCTCATTTTCTATTTATTTTTTTTTTTTATTTTTTTAAAATTTTTTTTTTCAACGTTTATTTATTT